>NC_051191.1:23929815-24242037 GCF_015220075.1 Falco rusticolus | reverse complement strand
GAGAAAAGTATTCCTGAGGAACAACTCATCTCATCCTATATATGTGTAGAATATATTTAGCCGGGATATTTATGGACTAAATCTTTATCTTACAGTGATGGTCTGTCTCCATGGACAGTGAAAGGAGACTCAGGTGGTCAGATCTGATAGAGGCACCCACTAAACATCTCATCCCATCTGTACAACATGTTAGATGAGACCCACAACACATTACTCCATTTCATTACTTACAGCAAGTCCATTGCTGCAGCATTTGTTACATATTTATGGCTGCAACACTTTTCAGTGAGTTGCCTTCAGAGAGAAAAAGCCTTCCTGCTGCCATCTACTGACAGAGGTTTTCTTTAGCTCAAATAAATTTATTAAGAAGGCCCATTGTGAAAATCTGACTTCCAGGCAGATGACAAATTTTTTTACCCTACACAATGAAAGCAAGATTTCATTCCTAGGTTCTAGACCTAAAACTTTAGTACAAATGGTGAGGTCTGGAAGAGGGGACTTTTTATCTACCTTTCATCCATGGCAAGGCATTTGATATTTGTGCATCTGCTTTGCCTTTTCAAAAGCAGAAATTATTTTACTCCCGTGGGTGATTTTGCAATTCTTTGTGTGTTAGTATTTGTAATTCAGGAACACTTCCAGAAAACAGCTAAAATGTGACTGTGCTGTAGTCTTGTTCTACAACTTTATTCTAAAGCTATCACTTGCCCTGTAAGTCCTTGAATTTAAACAGAAGTGCTAATTAATACTAGAGGAACTCTGTGCACAGTAGGCTGAACATCCATCTCTTTTCTCAGGACTTGGAAAAGCAGAATTAAACATCTTTGTTCTTTTCAATTATATTGAGAGCAAAATGTCACACCCCATAATCAATTAAACATAAACTTTAAAATGATTGGACATTATAACTACAGAGAAGGGGGTCAAATCCAGGCAGCAGATGCTCACCTATTGAAGTCATCATGTGTTTGGATAAAACCTGTCCTCCAGAAGAGGCTGAAGATTTTCTCCTGATGAAAATCATCATACTTTTACCCTTAATCACACAAAGCGTTTTGCACAGGAAGCATTTAATCCATTTCTGAAATGAAGGTGACAGTAGTTACGAAGTGGGAAATTTATTGTAAAGTTTGAGGTACCTGGAAAATTATTAGGTGAACCTAGATAAATCATGGCAGGATTCTGATTCAAATAGGCATTGCCCTTAGTATCTAACAATAAATCTGAAGCCTTTGTGACTTATTCTTGTAAGAGCATACTGGTATATTTAATGACCCTTGTGCTCTGAGCATAACACCACCTCTGGCAGAACAAATTCTTGAACAGCCAACTCTGCTTTTGATTTGGTTCAGAGTGAAAAATGCTGTGGTTTTTTGCCCTTTTTTACTAGCAAGAAAAAGAAAATCACACTGAGAGAGCTCTTCTAAGGTCTAGTATTGTATCATATGTCCAATATGTATGGAATGACCTCCTGGGAGAGAACAGTATGTTCTTCAGCATTGTACAAGACCGGGCACACAGTCAACACCCAGCTGAGAATCAGAAAGAGCAGTAACACCCTGCCCTTGCTGCTGTACCTTGTGCAGGCAACGACACAACGCGTTTAGCACAGGCTCCAGGCAAGGAATGGAGCAGAGGTCACTTGCCTGAAAAGCCTCTGGGCTTTCCTCTGGTTTGAAATCCTGGTACACAGGGAACCTGCTCTAAGTGCATCAATTTTGCTCTCCATAGAAACATCACTGCTGAAATGTCCAGAGAGGTAGGAGTGGCTAGAGTGAGAGAGCAACCAATTTATCCAGCTGGAAGATGGGCTCTGGAGAAGCCTTGTTCCCGGAGCCCCAGAAAACTGAAGGAGCAAAGGTGAAAAGAGGGTCACAAATAGGCAGTGAGCAGCAAGACTAAAGATGAAGAATGGCCAAGCACAAGCAGAAAGCCATCATGATAAATGGAGACAGGTTTCATCACTGAAGGATCATCAGAACAGGACTGTGCCAGAGTCCTTTTTATATAATAAACTGGAGTCTCATAAAAAACTTTAGTAACCCTTGGTCAGCACAACCTTATGTGCAGGAACTAATTTTTCTGTTAAGAGTCTCCCAGATCATAACCCAAGACAGTGTTATTATTTTAATAAAAGCAGACAGACTAATATTAAAAACGGATAGAAATAAAGGTGGAAACAACATTCAGACTGAGATTTTTCATTCTTTGATGCTTTGAAAGAAAAGAAATCAGAAGATGTGACTGTACTTCTTGTTAGACAAACTCGGAGAGCATTAAAATAATTTTATTTAGCTTGATGAAAGTATTGGAAAAAGAGGGATCAAATTCTGTTTACCACAAAGCAGTATCTACAGCAAAAAGAATGCAATAATACATCTCTTTAGCAAAATGCAGTTGGAACACATAGAGACAGAACACTGAGCGAAGCCAGAAAATGAAAGGAAACAATTTTTTTTATAAGTCGTTTTGAAAGGCTAGCTTAATTTCCATTTCCTAAATTTTTTTTTTTTTTCATTTAATGCTTGCCGCAATGCATATTTTTCTCTTTTAAAACAGAGGCTTTTGACCACGTAAGCAAAACTGATTACACTGACCTGCTGATGCTAAGGATTATTTCAGGCAGGCTGGGCTGAAAACAAAGCTTCCATTTTTTTCACAGATTTTAGATTGTAAAATATGTTTCTACTCTGATGGGGAAGGAAAGCAAGTCAAACCTGGCAAAATTTTTTCAGAGGCAGGGGAAAGGAGGCAAGGACAGTGGGTGGTAGAAGAAGAAGAGGCCCAGAGAAGAGCTGCCAGCGATGTAGAGAATAAGGTTCTCATCTGGCAAGAGAAGACCCAAGCCTCATGTTCCTCTTCTGAACCGGGCCGGTTGCCCTGAGTGCTGGCCTATTTGGGTTTGGCTTTCCTACCTTAAAATTAATTCCTGAACCCAAGAAATTTCTTCAACAGAAGTTTTGTCACTTCAGAGTAAGAGGCAGACTAAATTATTTACTGCCAAATTTTCTGTTTTGGGGATAATAATCTTTGTTTCAAGCTGTGTTGAAAAGCAAGGTATTAGCCTTTAAACGCTAAGGATAACCAGTACATCTGTTTCATAGCAGGGACGGGTAGAGGACAGGGAAGAAAGAGGTATTCAAATATTAGGAATTTAACTTGACACTTCTTCAATGTAGAGGTTTACTTAATATCAGCTGTATAAATTCTCTTTATGGCTGTTTGGACAAACATGCATCTTTTGTGACAAATGTGTGTTTTGTACTCTGAAGTGTTTATTTCTCCCCCTCCTCGAACCTAAGTGACTAGTTCAGGTAGAGACATGTGCCTATCACATTGAAACCTGGTGAGGTACATCCCATGCTTAATTACACTCTACCCCCTGCATAGGCAGTGATGACTCTTCTGAAAGTCAGTTTAAAAGGAAAATCTGATTTAAATATTCAGAACGCCCTTTAACAGTCTTCTCTGTAGGTAATACAGATAACCAGGGAAGACTTTCGTTAAGTTAAGTTTAGCCTTTCAGCTCAAAATTATATACCAAAAATAAAAGAAAAAGGTACCAAATCCTTCCCGTGGTCAAAACAATGCATTTGAACAGTTATTGATGTTTATGATGTAAACATGATACCATTTCTACTGTCTGGCTAAAGCTTGTAACTATCTGAAACCTTTTTAGCTAAATAATTGCAAATTATGCTAAAGGCAGACAGTGAATACTCTTGTCAGTGTCTCAAATGACATTTCAGCATCTTGTGTTGTTCACCCAAAAATAACTCTCCACGAAACCAACTTAGCAGTCCAGCACCAAGAGGTATGCAAGTGCTACATTAATTTTACAAGTAGTTATTCAGAGGGAGAGAGAGGGTAAACGAAATGGTTTATTTCATTTCACAGTCCAGGGCAAATCCAGGTCTGAAACGCATACATTCTGACACCCAGTACTTTGTTTTTACCATACAACTATCCTTTCATTATATATTACTTCACAACATGCATAGCTGGGTTCCCAGCTGGAGTTAAAGCTACAGTGAAATACATCTTTGTTATAGTCGGAATGTAAAGCAATCCCTGTCATTAAAGCTACAAAAAAAAATTTCTATGAGACCTCTTTCAATTCCCTGTTCATCTCTGTTTCAATGTTTCTGTCTGGAATAGCCTGTTTCTTCTCAGTCTAAGTAGTAGTCCAAAATTATATTTTCCTTAGCAAATTCAACCTTCAAAAATAAGGAATGGATGAAAAATAGTGTGTTTTGCATTATTAGAAAACCTTACCACTGAATTTCAAATACAACATAACTGAAGGAGTTGGATCATAGAAACTTGAAATGCAATAAGAAGGTCAGAGACTTCCTGGAAAACAAGTGCAAACTGAACATACATCAAAGCTTTAAGGACATATATAATATCTTTCTTATGAGTGTGGTAGATTTTATGGAGTAGGTTTTTAGATCATAGAATTGCAGAACCATAGAATCAATCATTGAATAGGTTGGTTTGTGTTGGAAGGTCCCTCTGAAGACCTTCTAATTCCAGGCCCCTGCCATGGGCAGGGACACCTCCAACCAGCCCAGGTTGCTCCCAGCCCCGTCCAGCCTGGCTTTGAGCACTACCAGGGATGGGGCACCCACAGCTGTTCTGAGCAACCTGGGCCAGTGTCTCACCACCTTATAAAAAAAAATATTCTTTACATCCAATCTAAACACACCCTCTTTCGGTTTAAAACTGTTGCCCGTTGTTCTGTCACTACAATCCCTGGTAAAAAGTCCCTCAGTGTTTCTTATGAGCCCTCTTTATAGGTTGAAAGGCTGCTCTAAGGTCTCCCTGGAGCCTTCTCTTCTCCAGGCTGAACAAGCCTAACTCTCCTAGCTTGTCCTCACAGGAGGTGTTCCAGCTCCCTGATGGTTTTTGTGACCATCCTCTGGATCTGCCCTAAAAATTCCATGTTGTTCCTGTGCTGACCCCAGAGCTGGGCAAAGCGCTGCAGGGGGCTCTCACCAGAGCAGAGCAAAGGGGCAGAATCCCCTGCCTCGCCCTGCTGGCCACGCTGCTGGTTACTCAGCCCAGGGTACAGTTGGCTTTTGGGCTGCGAGCACATAGTACCCACTCATGTCCAGCTTTTCATCTACCAGTATTCCCAGGTCCTTCTGGGAAGGGCTGCTCTCCATCCATTCATCCCCAACCTGTATTGATACCGGGGGTTGCCATGACCCAGGTGCAGGACCTTGCACTTCACCTTGTTGAACTTCACACAGTTTGCACAGACCCGCTCCTTGAGCCTCTCAAGGTCAAACAATAGCAACCGGTTGTGCTGTGGGATTTCAGATGCTGCAGAGCAGCTCTTCATAATCAAACTGCAGGAAAGTAAAATTCTTTTTTCCATGTGGAAAACTTTAATTTTCTGCAAGAAACATCTTTCCTTGTAGAAAATTTGCATTACCTGCAAGAAGAGGCCTGCCCATTCTCCCCTGTGAATCAAAGTTGTAGTGGAAATGCAGCAAGTAGAGTGCTGTGAGGGTGAGGCAACATTAGAGACAAAAATCAGGGGCAGCCCTACTGCTCTGCTCCGGTGCTAGGAGTCAGCAAACATCAGAAGTGGTAAAGCTCTATTTTTCCAAACATCTGTCTCCCTCCATGTAGGATTGGCTAACGGAAGCACTGGGTCCTTTGGCTGTGGGAGACAGTATCTGGCACCACAAGAAGGCAGTTCCACCTATTTTATCACCGTCTCAGTGTTGAATCATAGAGTCACTTCCATCATTTCCATGCTGTCCTTTCTCCAGGCTTCTGTCCAATATTTGTCCGGGAAACAGAGCTACAAAATGGAATCGGTCCTTTCCTCTACCGCTGTACAATTCCATAAAACCAGTGTGAGTCTGGCTCAGTGACATACTTGGCTGGGAAGCTACAGTTCAAAACCAAAGTGGTCTTAGCCCTGCTGCTGGGACTTTGCTCAATGAGCCCGTACTGTTTGTTCCACAGCACTCACGTGCAGCTTGCTTGCTGAGCAGGGGAAGATGAACTTAGCGCTGTCCTGTGGTGCATTGCCCCCCAATAATGCTTGCTAGTCTTAGTACTCTTACATTCATTGCAGAAAGAGCATGATGTATAGTGATTTAAGCCACCATGCACACAAGAGGCTAATTGCTCTATGAACTAGGGCACTGGAGTACAATCTGAGTGAGCTGGATATTTTTCAAGCCCTTGGCGCTTGCTCCTTACATTGTACAGAGAAAGTGGCTTAATCTCTTCTTTCATCTCTGTGGAATGTGGATAAGACTCTTCTGCCCCAAACTAGGAGAGAGCCAAAGAGGGGGTTGTTCTTGTTGAAGATGTGCTCAAATACTGCTGCAGCAAGAATTGGAGAGGCACCAACAAAGAAGATTCATCTGTGCGGACTTCAGCTAGTGTGGAGTAAATGAGGAAAAATGTTATACTGAAGGGTTACAAATGAAGACAAAAAATCACAGTGGCCTCACTCATTAAATACTGCTCATGTTGTGCTCTGATGCATGAAGTTGTGCTGCAGGAAATAGAGGCTCACAATATAATAGCATTGCAATACCCTTGTGCAAGGGGACATGTAATGATCTGGCTTTTTAAGTGTTTCCTGTTTATTTTATTCTCCTCAGCAACATTTGTTCATGTTCTTGCATGATATCCTCCAGGCTGTGGAGGATATTTGACTGGAGGTGTTGAGTTTTTCAGCTGGCAGCAAAACCCAAAAATGAAAGAAAACTTATTAACTAATAGGCAAAGAAATACGGTAGAGGATGAATGATGGATAGATGGATAGAGAGGAAAAGATGCACATCTGCCCATTGATCCTAAGTCCGTTTGAAAAAGGATAGCCCATAACAAGAGCTGTTGCAATGCCCAGACCTTCTGCATGGAAGATTCCCATGTTTCCTGCTGCCGGCTTTTCAAATTCCTTGTTAATTCTTTTCATAAATATCTTGAAGAAAGGAAACCTTAACTAAGATATCATCCTAAATAGTCACTGTTAGGATCATATCTTCATGCTGAGGTGGAATCACGTGAACCTGAGTACTTCATGTTTGCAGCTGTGTCTTTTAATTTGGAGGACTGTAACTCCCTCAGAGCAAGAAGTAAGCCCATTTGTTATGTAGTCTCTGGAAATAGAAATAGGAATAGGGCCCTAACAATAAAAATATACCATGAGGGAGAAGAAAACCAAAACCCGATTGTGTTTTTCTGAAGATTTGAGTGAAGTTGGTTTATTCATTGAAGCAATTCCCTTTCAAAGCACACAAAGGTACACAAGAAATATAAGCTGTTAAGAAGAAAATCAGAATTATAACAGTATATAAAATTAGGAGGTATTAAACTGCAATTGATTCAGAGTCTTGTTGACATGTCAAAGCACAGACTTGAGATGAACTGTGTTGCTTCATTCTTTTACCTTTTCTGGTCATGTCTACAACTCAGATCAGTTTAGTACTTAGACTCTTAGAATTTTTGCTCTCAGCCCATCTAAGGGTTTGGCAATTTTACCCGTTTGTCTTCCAAACAATGTTCATTTCCAGATAATATCTGTAGTTCCTTTAATGCAGTATATACCTCCAAGTGGAGATGTTTTCTTAGAGTGATTATTTTATACCACTTACAACCAAATTTCACTCTAACTCCATGCAGAAATGAGGTCAAATACAGCATTCTTCTTACATATGTATGCATTGGTATGAATGAGGGGTTTAGATACGCAAATAGATCAGGAGCTTGACCTTGCAGAAATAAGAGCATGAGTACAAAACGTGCATCCATGTGCAATGCAGTTTAGGCATTTCCTTCCTGATTCATTGTCAATGTGGAAAGCAAGAGTGCCAGCTATGTACTGGCTAAGGATTACAGGTCCTATTACAAGCCCTATTTCTATATTGCTGGAGTGGTCAATCAGTCCAGAATACTCTACAGAATATATTTACTTCTTTTCTTTGCCAGCTGCAAGTTTCCACATGCTCAGTCTGCCAAGCAGTATTGATTTTTTTCAAAATCCTATGACTTCATTAAAATTCTTTAAATATTTTTAGTTTGTAACATTTATTTTCATTCTTTAACTATGATTCTTGCTCTAGCATGACCTTTGAGTCTGATCGAGCTTCTGCAGTTAACTATTTTTTTGTTCAAAGGCAGTTGACCAAAGCCAGACTTCTTTTTTTAAAAAAGGTCAGATTCCATTTATGGTTCCTCTACAGTTTTCTCACAAAATATAAGGAAACTAAAATATTACCTTCTTCCTTCTGTAGTTTTTTAAGTTACAGCTGGCATAATGGAGAATAAAGAGGGTATAAAACATTTTAAAAAAATATCATCCAGTTGCACAAAACAGT
This sequence comes from Falco rusticolus, assembly GCF_015220075.1. Taxonomy (NCBI): domain Eukaryota; kingdom Metazoa; phylum Chordata; class Aves; order Falconiformes; family Falconidae; genus Falco; species Falco rusticolus. The sequence continues at coordinate 24,233,686 of NC_051191.1, read as the reverse complement.
TGCAGATACAGGCTTCAAAATTCTCAGTGAATACAACATTTTTGAATTAGCTCTGCTTTTCCTGTAATGCAGGAAAAAAGGCTTCATGCCAGGTTATACTTGTATTTGAATTCAGCTCAAGATATTACCCAAAAAATGCAAACCAAGTGTGATTATTGATAGTCTCAGCATGTGTAGTGGAAGACAGCTGAGTGATAATAGTTCTGTATATATTATGGTATCTCATCAAGTAGTATGGTACCTCATCAAGCATTATACGTATTTGTGCATCATGCTACTTATCTCTGGTATGTCAAAAAACATCTTGAGTGCTTTAGGATGTGAAGTGTGATGTGTGTGTTTCCTCTTCAAAGAGCATGCTTTCCTCATTAACATGAGGAGCAGTTGCACATGCGTGGGGAAGGAGTCTAGTGATCTAGGCCAGGTGGAGCTACAAAGTTTTACAGATTAACACTTTCTATGCTGCACCATTCGCATTATCTATAGCAAAAAATTGCCCTTCTCAGAGATAAACTGCACAGATGAGGAGAAGGCGCCACAAACCAGTGTTAAAAGTAATAGCTCTGATGCATTAAAATCTTATCCCTTCATAAATTAACAGAGTAAATGATCTATGGAAGTGATACAACATGTGCAACTGCAGCAAGAGATGTGAGTGCAGGCTAAGTTAAACTTACCCACGTGCACTGAAACACCGTAGAAAACATGGGGTGTGCAGTCCTACCATGGGGATATTGCTCCAAATGCCTAGACAATTCAATCAGTTCAGTGGGGATATCATAGAATTATAGAATTGTACAATCACTTACATTGGAAAAGACCTTTGAGCTCATCAAATCCAACTGTTACCCCAGCACTGCCAAGTCCATCACTAAATCATGTGGCTAAACACTGCATCCATGCATTTTGTAAACACCTCCAAGGACGGTGATTCCACCACCTCCCTAGGCAGCCTGTGCCAATGCTATTCATGTGTGTGACAAAATTCAGATCTGTCTTTCAGATCAGATGTCTGAGACTTCCAGTATCTGTCATCACAGCAGCTATTACGTACCCAAGATACAAGAACATTGCTGGAAACATAGGTCCTTCCCGCAGGAAGAGAGCACTGCAAAGGGCTTTTCCTCCTCAGTCAGATCAGAATGAATGCCCTGAAAATCCCCATAATAATGTCATGGCAGATGTGCTCTGTCGGAGATCAACATGTGGCTTCTTGAAGCTTGAAGACAGACATCTGCGATCAGTATGAATCCTCTCTCTCTTGGACTGTTACAGAGGTTACAAAGAATGTGTTGGAAGAGTATGAATCTGAGAAATGAAAAGTTTTAGGGAAAGGATCCCAGGTTTAATTTGATGTGTTAGTGCCATCCATGAGGTCTTTTTGAGAAAGGCCGGGGTATTGGCCCTGTGTCAAGCTCTCAGCAGCAGGTGTGTAGCCCCTGGCTTTCCATTCACATGCCACCACCTCTTTCACTGTCCACAGTATACGCTCCCCCTACCTTCCACTGGAACACCGTCGTTTCACTGGGATGAAAATGGGGATTCAATATTTATGCTCCTACGTCTGTAAACTCCTGTGGCAAGTCCTGTGAACAGAGCAACAACAAAATGCTTCCACCAGCAGATCAGTGGTAGCTGCTTACCCGCCAATGGAGTAACTGCCTAAACCACACTGCTGGTATGAAAGATGAAGGGTAGAGCTGGCACCTGGAACTGTGGTTTGGAATCTTTGATTTAAAAGATAATGGATGGGGTTTACAGGCTACTGCTCCTGCTCAGCAATGACCTAGCATCATGAAAGTGTAGCTACTCTGAAAAGAGTGGCTAGTTTCATCTCTATTCCCTGTTCACTAGAGTATAACATAGAACATCTCTGTCCATATTCAATAATGTTATAATGGTCAACACCATGGATATAACAGCTATAAAGTTTCCTGTTATGGCCTAGGTCTGAGAAGCATTGGTACAGACAGCAAAGGAAGTGACTCCTGATTGAGAAGTGGGAGCAAATTCCTATGTTCCTCTTTTACTACCATATATATTGGGAAATATAAATTTTGGTCTCTGGACCGATGACTTCCAAGGGTCTTACACTGATTAAAAACAATGTTTCCAGCAAAAAGAAATCCAGAAGTCTATAAACATTTATGTCTGAATCAAAGCGACAGAAAGATGAGTATAAAACAAATCAACAGACGATAAAAAAGTCAAGTACAATGGCTGGCAAGTGAGGCAGACTGGATTTCGTACTGCACACAACTCCACTACAAGGCTTTTGTAATAGGAAAAGGTGATGCAACAGAAGGCTTCTGGAGAGAAATAAAAAAAAAAAAAAAAAAAAAAAAAAAAAAAGAGGACTTCTTGCTTTCTGTGTGCACAAAAACCTCTAGTTTTTGCCTTTTGCCTTTTGCACCTTCTCTGGATGGGAGAGAAGCCTTTCTGTGCCAAAGGTTCAAACAAAACAGGGCTACTGACGCATAGGCTTAGTGCTGTTCACACAGTGCTTTCCCTGTTTTGCTGCAGCACTGACATATTCTGTGTTTTACTCTGTTCTGTCAGGTTTTTTTTGTGATGCAAAAAACTTCTTTTAAAGGTACTTCAGTCACAAGAAAGGAGAGAGCAGAACAGCTGCTAATGACTTTCCACAGATCTTCCCTATTCATTTTCTTCTGATCAAGGCAACCTTCAGCTTTCTCTCCACTTCCACTGAAAGAAGAGTCTGGAAGAGATACAGCTTGCTCAGGTGGCCGTAAATTTCAGTGACATAAAGTCTTTCATGTTATACTCCATCTATGTATAAACCTTAAAAAGGACTACAGCTTTCAATGTTCAGGGACAGGCCAGGTACACAGCAACATAGCCCTGAGGAAGGCACTTCCAATGGACATTTAAAGTTTACAAATTACTTATCCTCAGAAATAAAAATAAAATTTCATGGGTTTTTATAAATGGCTGGTTCATTCCTTCCTGAAGACACAGAACAATTACCCTACCTTAGCTAGGTTTGGACAAAACCTGCTTAAGAGGCATGTTCAAAACTGATTTCTGTGACATGATGTATATGTCAGGAGATTTTGTAAATTTAATTTTAGAAAAAGAAAGATTATTTCTAATACTTACAGGCTGTATAGAGTTAGGAAAAGTAAAATCTTCTTTAGGAATAAAGAAATATTTTAAAAATTAATGTCCTGTGGGAACGACCCAGTGTAAAGTCACCCACATGATATATCTCTTATACACTATTTGTTGTTATATATAGTTACACATACACAAAACATACTTTGAATATTCCATACAGCTTGAAGTAGAAGCACATTTTAATATATACTAGATACAGACTGTTACTCAGACATTTCTGAACAACAGAGCAGCACTAGCCAGCCTAGCTCAAACGATGTTTTTTGAAAAGCTGCTGTGGATCTCATGTATCAATTAGAAAGGAATTCCCATCCCCTGCATCTCCATTAGTCATGGCAGTTTGAGACTCTCCCACTGTATGCAAGCCTGTGTCACAGATAAATTTCATTCAACCTAAAAAGAAGATTCAGAAAGAAGAAAAAGAAGAGGCTCTATGTTTCCTCATTAAGAAATACCCAACATATAGGAAAGAACTTTGGCACCACATTGGTCTTACATTCTTTAGGCCCTATTCCCAAATCTCCCACTTGTAAATATTTTCAGAGAAGCACTATGGTAGCCTAAAACTTCTGCAAGAAGAGAAATACTCGAGCAACTAAAAACCCAAAAGCTATTCACTGGAATGCACTGAAAGTCAAGGAGCCAAGGGATGTGTGTCCAGGAAGATTGATGGGCTGAGAAAAGAGGAACTGGATGCAGATGTATCAAAACCACATCGGAAGAAGAGGAAACTGAGCAGCTGCATGGATAGTTCTTGTCACAGCCCTGCCTTACCTGCCATGACAGGCAGTGCTGCCGAGACAGGCTGCAAACACCCCTCCTCCCTTCCTCCAAAACAACAAGCTGAAGGATATCTGACAAATCCCCTATTTGCCTAAAGGAACAAAGCATCCTTCACTGAGAGCTAAATGATACAGAGAGAGGCCCCAGAAGAATGATGGCTGAAGACAGACTAGTATTTGGACATTTATATTTGAATGCCAGATGGATGCTAGTTTCATCATGTCTTGGAGTCAGATGATACGATGCTGTCCAATTGCCCCATTTGTACCTGGAGGCCCCTTGAGCCTGCTCTCATCATTCAGCAAATCTCTGCTTTTGTGCTTCTTTTACAGTCCATTTCTTCCCCTCATTGCTTCTTTTGAGAATTGAGGAAAGCTGGGGGAGGGGGGCAAGAAAGCATATCTGGAAAATGCATTCACTTATCACCCAAACCTGAGCAGGAAACCTTCAGGAAGAGGGGCAGACTGGAGAGTGAGGATCACCTCCTAGGAATCACAGGTCAGATGTCATACAGAACAGACAGATGATATGCATCTTCTCCGTAGTAGTTATGTTCCATGGGAGTAAATGTAGAGAGAAGGAGTTCAGATTGGCTTGGAAAGCTCAGTCACAATTCTCTACAGAAAAGATCACTGAGAAAGGGACATTGTGGCAAAGTGAATACCCATCCTTCATAACTTTTAGTGTCATAAAGGCAAGATAGATGCATTGAAGATCTCAACAATCAGAGGCTTTCAGTGGGTGACTTGGCTGCTTCTAGATGCACAGACATTTGCTCAAGAGTTGAAAGAACTGAATATAAAGAATACAACCAAGTTCTTCTGTTTCCCTACTGTACCTCAGTCTTGTTTCATTCCCATCTCCAGGATGGCCTGGATGCTCCCTGGATCTCCTCTCAAAGAAGAACCTTTGCTCATGAGGACAGGCTGTTCAGAAACAGAAAACCCAAAGCCCACCCTATTCAAGTTTAGAAGACGCTATTTTAGATCCTGTTAGAGCAGGATTCTATCTCAAATACTGGAATTATGTGAGCAGAGTAACAAAGTGGCTTTTCTCAGACTATGAAGAAGGAAACGTGCTGCAGTTAGTTCAAAAGAACATCTCAGGCCTGAATGCCTTTAAGCCTTGTCCGTGCTGTTCTTCCATCAGTAAATTCAACTTTTTCTTATCACTGTACCCTTCCTGGTAACTGTTCACATGCAACATATAACAGTACTGATTTAGGAAAAAAAATAATATGGAACAGTTCCTAGAATAAAAATTTTCAGTACATTCTCTCCTGAAAACTCCAAAGTATTTATTGCCCTTACATTCAGCAGGGAGGAATCAAGCTGCAAAAGAATGCTTCTGTTCATGCAGTGCTGCTCCTTAACATTTTATTGACTACAGTGGAATTCTTCATTTTTCCTTCTGCCTTCCTCATCACTCAACACAGCCTCTTAGGAGCCAAATCACTCAATCCAGAAAACTCATACCATCCCTAACACCTCCTCCTTTCTCTTCACACACTTAAACTTTCACCCTCTTCTCACTTAGTGAGAACGATTTTTTAAATTTTCCTATAGGTTTTGTGAGTAATGAAACCAACTTGCCATCAGGTTTTATTCCTACAGACTCTTAAATCTTCCAAGGCTTTTCCTTTCACATACTGATTTTATATTCTGGATTTACAATCATTTTATCTTAGCTCTCCTGTTACCATCATATATTATGACGCACAGGCTCAAGGAGACCTTCACTGGTTTCACTGCAGCTCCGTAACTGGCTGTATTTACCACTGATGAAGTCAGATTTCAGGTTCAGAGACTTCAAAACCAGTTGAGACAGGAAGCTGCATAGTGATTTCCATGGAAAAGTTTTCTATCTGGAAGCAAAAGATGGATGTACAACCGAAATACAAATTTGCTGCATTTTAGGAAAAACTTGAGAGCACAGCTTGTGCCTTCCAGTGTAACTAGAAGCTAAGACAGTCTTGCAGTGGCTGCTGAACAGCTAATGACTACCAGACTTGTTAAGATGATTTTTATCTTTGTTTCCAGGACTATTGTACTAAGTAAACTGTTTCAGTTATGATGAAGAAGAAGGAAAGAGGAAGCAAGAGACTGGTGTGGTGAGTAAAATGAGATTTTTCACTGATAACTTGTTCATTGCTCATAGCTTTGTAAGACCAAAATGAAGATAGCAGGTCTTCTCATTAAGAGTTAGTATGTGGCTTCCTTGGCAGGACCAAAGAAAAGAAGTATTAATATGCTAACCAGTAAGATATCTACAGATACTACTGAAATAATAGTAAACTCCATTAGCCAAAATAGTAATAGTTGTGGATAGAAAGAGCAAGCCATGCTTTCAAACATCACTCTCTTCAGCTGAGACCATACTGTCCTTCATCTTATAGATGGTTAATGAATATCATTTGGGAGCATCAATGGTCACAAAGTAAGTGTGAATTCACAAGAAAGAAATATAAACCAGTGAATTTACATTTTCATATAAGAAAAAGTCACAAGGTGACTGAATTCTACTCACTATGAAACTGGCAGAAGAAAGAAACCCAGGAGCTGGTTTTAAATTGCATGTGACTACAATAAAAGAAAATCGTTCTTAACTGCGTTGTTATCCATATTTCCAACACATTGGCGCCTTCTACCATTCTTATAAGATAGCGTCTGGAAGCCTTTCCTCTGCAAACCTGTTTTTCAGGTGCATGCAACCCTGCTGTTAAACTGAACCGGGAGCCCAAGATAGTTTTAATGCATTCTCACTTGTGAAAAATACATTTTCTGATTATTTTTCATTTATTATGGGAATATGAAATGTCATGGAATCTTTCTGGTTTAGAAATATGATTTTTCATGCTTCTAATTACCACTCCTTATTTTTTGAAGCAAAACTTCATGGGTTCCACTCTGAAGAGTTCTACAACCCCTGCAAATCCACTGACTTCAAGGGAAGGTAGGAAGACTCAGCCTAGGAGGGAAAAGAGTGTAACACAGGGTTCTGAAACTGAACCTTACTGAAAATCTTTCAGAATGACAAGGGCACATCCAGCCCTTTGTAAATCTAAGCTGAAGAGGCTTTGATGCACTGAATCTCAGATCTAATTGCTTATGAAAATCACAACTATAACATGTAGCATACTGTCCTGGTTTTGGCTGAGATATAGTTAATAAGATAGAACTTCTCTCCTATTTTGTGAATTTAGTGTTTTGTCATAGTGGTTATTAGAAATGATGATTTGGATGTGGTTTTAACTCTTTTCCAGACAATTCAAAAGTCCTGAAGTGATTTACTGCTGTTAAATTAATGACTTTATTGCTGCTAAAACCAGTGCCTCTCTGAACTCGGTATTTCATTTCTTCAGGCTACTTACATGACCACGGTGCAGATCTAATAACACTCTTACGAATGACACCAAGAATCTGTGAAAGGAAGTTCATTTCATGGCATGTGGCATTGTGTCAGTGAAGCAAAAGACATTTTTAACTGGGGCATAACAAAGAGCCAGCTGGTGATATGCTTTTCGTTGGTTCAAGTGGAATGTCACATGCTCTGAAACACTGAAGCTCTAATTTAAATAAATAAATAAATAAAACACTACATAGGCACAGGTTTTCTTTTTTACATGCATTTTCCGCTAAACTTCAGGAGGATATTAATTTCTCAATAATTAAATTAATTACCCAGCAAAGCCATGAATGACAGATCTGTTACCATCTCTGCCAATGGCGTTCATCTGGTCTTCTAACTTTGGCTCCTTAGCCTCTGTGTATTACCTTTTCCTCATATTCTTTTTAATAACTGGCTAAAGTTCTTGAGTGACCCAAAAAATATCTCGAGTTGTACAGTTTTCAGAAAAAAATACTGCCTCTTCTCCAACTGAAAAAGTCCAGACTTGACCAGAAAGAGTCAATGGTTAATACAGATACCTACTCCATAAACAGTATAGATAAAACATTCAGTCATTTGTAGTGATAATTATACTCTCTGGACATTTACTTTTCCATGACAAAAAAAAGACCAGGAATTACCTGCACATTAATATACAATTCTATTTCTCATAAAAAACAAGAAATGAAGATATTTATGCCTCTCCTCATTTGCAGCAGGGAGAGGTTATTTTTATCAGATGTAGAGATAGATCTCCAGCTAGTTACGACAAACAGCCAGAAAAACATCTATCATCCTTTACACAAAAACGTTCTAAAAATCAGTATGAAAAACACTACCGTGTCCTAATTCTCAAGCCCTATTTAATAACACCTGAGCAAGACACTGCCTATGAATTATTTCTTTATCCTGACTGCCTTCATATACATTCCATTTGATACTAAAGTCAGAAACTTTCATTTATTATTATCAGCACAGAGTAAATTTAAAAATACATAACTTCAGTTCAAAAGGTTTATTCTTGGACAGGAAGAATCAAGGAAACAAAAGAAGCTAAAGGGTCTGAAAAAGAAAACTTTCAGTAGAGCTTTTCCATTTGGAACCCAGCAAATCCTTTTTCTTCCCAGGAGATCATACTGATATCTATGAGAACATATATATATATGTGTGTGTGTGTGTGTGTGTATATATATATATATAATCTATCTACCTATATAAATACACACATATTTTTTTAAAATACCTTGGTCACAGAGGACATGGATCAGAAAGGTAGATAACATAAATACTGATCATTAAGTGCATTCCACTTGCTTTATACTTTCCAAGTAGTATATTTTCCTGGTCCTAAGACTGCTTGCTCAGGTATTTCTTGGTTTGACAAGATCCTACCTTGCTGTGCAGATAGATTGAAAACTTTCCAGGACTGTGCCATAGATCTATAATTGTAGGAGAGCTCTCTCGCTGTCTTATTCTTCTGTGCTTCTTATGTAGATGCAGAGAAACCTTTCTTCCCCATGTCAGCAAAGTTTACTTCCTTCAGCATTATCAGGGTCTTCCTGAGTTGGGGTGGCAGCTAAACTCTCAATTTCAGAATCTCTGGTAGAATTTTTAGTTTTGTTTTTCAGGAGAAACTTCATACTTTCTGTGTTTTGTTCAAATTTAGAGAAAACCTCTCCTGAAGTACTGAATTTTCCCATAGAACAGACTTTTTAATTTTGGGACTTTTTAAGTCTCATCTGTAGAGGAGGTTATGCCCACTTAATATCTAGTTAATGTTATAAAAATCAAATAACCAGTTTTACTACTTTACTGCAAACGCAGCTATATTTCTACCAATTAGGAGATACTGCTGACTGTTCATATTGTAACCAGAGGTTGCATGACATGAAACTTGGAAAGTATGGCTTCATCTTCCTTTAAAATGGTTTGCTTTTGTGTGTGTTTTATCCTCTAAGGCAAAACATTTGTTATTACTCTTTCGAAACAGAGATTAGTTCACCAGCAGTGAATCACGGGGTTTGCTGTTATGAAAACGTAGATCAGTAATGACTTTATCTCATCAGCAGTGTGACATACCATCAATTATTCTGTCGTCATGGATTTGCAACTGTGTCACCAGAAGTAGATCAAACCTATTTTACAACTCAACAGCAATTTCCTAATATTTAAACTATATTTTTCATAGCTATCCGAGGTAAGACATATGGTCTTGTGTAATATGCTAATTGAAAAGTATTCCATGAAAATTTGAACTGCTTTTTTGAGTCAGGGATGATTTTGTGATGGACAAGTATGGACCAGCATAATAGAATTTGTTCCGTCTGTCAGCTGAGTTACGAGACTATCACCCTATATATATTAGTCCTTTCAGCACTTCTGGAGCTTCTTGCCAAAATTAGCCTGTTTTTTTCGCATTCAGCAGTTATTGAAACCAAAGTAAAGACAAATTAATGTGGAAAAAAAAAAAGAAGCAAGTCAGGTTAAGATAAAGTGAATGTATTTGGCAACCTTGTTAAACCTCAGCGAGGCATTTGACTGCAAGGAGCATAGCCAATCTTTTATGGTACTCTGCATCTGTAGCCTAAAGGGGTATTTAGATTTATCTTTTCATGTGCTTCTTCAGGTACTAAGTACACAACAGGTGATGTTTAAAGTTTACCTCACAAAATTTATTGCCAGCCTTAGTTATCTATATCTCCAGCAAAGGTCCCCCTCTAGATAAGGTACATTTTTAAATAAAGTATTTGTGATTTGTATTACTTTCTGCAATCCTTCAATTCAATTTAAAATTTAGAAAACTTATATCTGAGCTGAACCATTTCAAACGTAAACAAAGAGAAATGAGAGAAAGAGTAAGAATCTGAAGGTACATTATATCAGTACTTTTTGGTTTATCAGTATGATTGGGGTTTAACCAATTAATTTGTTTCATTCTAATCCTCGAGCTTGCAACTAACCTGAATCATCAAGAGAAAACAAATGAATCTTCATTGTATCTTTCAGTGCTGAGCCTAACCATTTTTTGGTCAAAACTAAAATAGCCGCAGATTATATTTAGAGGCACAGCCTTCCCCCAGCACCATCATCTAAAATTTGTGTTCCCTCAAGTTCTGCAAGGTTTTTCTACAAGGAATACCTAGATGAGCTAAATTGCACTATAGCTGAGTGAGGAGGGCATTTGGAAGTCCATTCCCCTCATAGTACAGCTGCTGCACAATGTCAGCCAGAGCTTACAGCTTCATGATTGTTGCATGCAGCCACAGCACAGAGCATCACTTGCTCCATGAAAAAATGGGACAAACGTGACACATGGCTCCAATACTGCCTTTTTTAGAAGGGATATGTGGGCTTGTATTCAGCACATCTCTCTGAGTTTGTTAAAAATATTCCATATGACTCAGTCTTCTATTTGAATATTATTCCCGATTTCCAATCGTTTCATCTCCTGAGCATGACAATAAATATTAATTACCAAATGCAGCCATGAATATTTGCAAAAATAGACTTCATAAAATGAAACAGCTGTTTCTTCAAAGCTGTGACTTTAAAGATAAGTCATTAATCTCTTGCCTCAAAAATATCAGCAGTCTCCCAATAGCATTTAGCACATCTGATAAAGAAAAGAGTCAAGCACTAGCTCCAGGAGCTGGAATGTGTAAGCAATCTTCATCTCATCTGTGGATGCATGCCATAGATGGGTTGACCAAAGTTACAGATGTGATTGACTTGCTACCTAAATTGCTCTCCTTCACAAGCTGATGATTATGGGATGTAGAGTTGAATGTGAGAAAGTCCAAATTGGCTAATGGCAATTTCCTGCTGTGCCTTTGACACCGCTTGACTCTAAGTCAACAAAAGGTTCCTTCTACATAGTGAGTGTCTACATTTTCATTTGACAATGCTAATTGGACACTTCCTCCTCAAAATCTGAACACTGACATAGAAGATGCAATTGTGTGTTGACTTCCAATACTGAAGAGTTAATTAGCATGCAATAGTTCAGGGCAGGATCAAGTTTCATGTGCACAAAAGCTGAACCAACCTTTTTCAACATGCTATTCATTTAACATTTATTTCAGAAAATAATGAGAGGCCATGCAATAGACCAAGGTGTTATTGTCTTTCAGGTCAGGTTTGTTTGCTGAGAAAGAAAAGTTTAATTTGAGCTGATCAGCTAAAACAGTGTCAGCTGTGTTTATTAGCAAATGGTGCAAACATCTAGACAACGAACTCAGATTCTCTGACTAGACTGCTTCCACAGTGCTGGTTGGGAATAGGAAAACCTTCACTGAAAAGGATCACAGAATGAAAAGAGAAGGAAAAAATAATCACACCGTGAAGGTAGCTGATGCTAGAAAATACAAATAACATATTTTTTCCATGTGCAAATTAGTTCAGTGCTTAAACAACAGTGGTCTTGGTGTATTTTTTGTATTTATCTACATACTAAACTTACTACACCCTTCAAAAGCCACAGTTTTCCCTGGACAGGGACTTCTTTCTGTGCCAAACCACGTGGTGGTTTTATGCTGCAAACAAATGAGATCAACAGCTCATTTTGGGTTATGATCTAAGGCAGCATGAATGGTGTTCTCCAGAGGTGCATAGCTGATGTTCCTTTCCATCTCACCGTGCATTAAAGTCTTTTAACTAGTAGCTGTGACCAGTCAGTGGAAAATAAATGCTATCAAGCTAGAAAGTAGAATTGAAAAGACAGCCTTTTCCTTCTACTCATCACAATTAATCTTTCAAATAAAAGTTTAAATACAGCAGAACTCCCTCCTTAGGGCAATTAAAACCCTTGAGCACTGGCCACAATAAAGATCAAGCTCCAATGAGGACATATTTCTGTGAATCCTTCTTTAATGAAGACGAATTCTTCGTTAACAAAACAGCTTCAGTCTTTGTGCGTAGTTTTTGTCATGTTAGAAGCAGAATTTAAATTCATGTTTGCTGCTTTTGGCCAGTTTCTTTATGTTCATAATCCACTAATGTAGGCCTTTTTTTCTCTCTCTCTCTCTTTCTCTTTTTTCTCTCTTTTTTTTTTTACTTTCCCTCAGTTTTTCCAGTTAAATAATCTTACTCAAGCCAGGGAAGAAAACAAACTAAAACAAACTAAAAAAAAAGAAAACTCTTCAAAAATCTCCAGCAAGAGGATAAACATGCTAATTAATCCATTCAATATCCTTTCTCTGGTTCTTTTAGATTTACGTAGATCAGTGTAAGTTACTACACGTAAAGTGCCACCAAAGTCAGATTTCACCTCATCAATGAAACCCCAGTCACATTAGATAGAATTGACTGGGTGAGTTTCAAAAATCAATTCACTATGTACAATGAGTTTTAGACACTCCAAAAATATGGCCAAATTCAGCAAAAAGTTAATAAGATCATAATCCCCATGTGTTAACTATTATTTTTGATATCTCTAGAGCAAGTGATTCCCTAGAACTGAAGGGTTAGGGTAATCTGAGATATGTTTTACAGTAAAAATTCTCTCTGTCTGATGTATAGAGGGAGATTGAAATGAGGAAGAGAAAGATCCCTGTATTCTAATCATTTGAATAGCCAGATCCTGATTTCTTGCTATTCTGAGCATTCAACTATTTTGAAGAGTAGACCAGGTTTCACAGGAGATATCAACAGTAAGGAGTCATAGCCTGAAGAGTTTATTGAAGAATGTTCTAAAACTAGAGTTGGTGGTAAGAAATAATGTTCTAAATCTTTTGTTCTGTTTCAAGTATTTAGCATTTGACTCAGGGTGTTTGAAATCCTTGATAACTCTGGGCTGTTCAGCACAAGAACATGTTGCAGCATCATGTCTTCTCAGTCTGGAATCAACCTTTTGCATATACTTTTAATACCCATGGGGAAAACCACAGAGGGAAGGGAAGTGTGCTGGTTTCAGCTCGAATAGAGTTAACTTTCTTCACAGCTGCTAGTATGAGGCTGTGTTTTGGAACTGTGCTGAAAACAGTTTGATAACACAGGGGTGTTTTTGTTATTGCTGGGCAGCAGGTGCACAGAGCCAAGGCTTTTCCTGCCCCTCACCCCACCCCACAGAGAGCAGGTTGGAGGGGCACAAGGAGCTGGGAGGGGACACAGCCAGGACAGCTGACCCCAACTGACCCAAGGAATATCCCATACCATAATGATATCATGCTCATTATATAAAGCTGGGGGAAGAAGAAGGAAGGAGAAGACATTTGGAGTGATGGTGCTTGTTTTCCCAAGTAACCATCATGTGTGCTGGAGCCCTGCTGCCCTGGGCATGGCCGAACACCGGCCTGCCCATGGGAAGCGGAGGATGAATTCCTTGCTTTGCTTTGCTTACACACACAGCTTTTGCTTTTCCTTGTAAACTGCCTTTATCTCAACCCATGAGTTTTCTCACCTTTACTCTTCCAATTCTCTCCCCATCCCACTGCAGGGGAGTAAGTGAGCAACTGTGTGGGGCTTAGCTGCTGGCTGTAGTTATACCACAACAGAAAGCTTAAAAAAAATTAGTATCAGGTCATTCTTTGAGCCTTTTTGTTCTGACACTGAAATAATAATAATAAAACAAAATTTAAAAAACAAAAAAACAAACAAACAAAAAAAACAAATTGGAAAAAAACCTGACAGTAACTGCACACTCCAACAAATGAAAGATACTTTGATGCCCCAGAATCACTGAAAGCAAGGTATGGGCAAATGTAATAGCTGCAACTTCATAGATCTGAAAAGATAAAGCCAAGATTAATTAAGGCAAGAGATAAGGTGTGGGGCTGATTAACAGCAGAGCAACAAATGTTTGCTGAAGAGCGAAATTGGACAATATTGAGGAAGGACATGATAGCAATTCTTGGAAGACTAGAAGCATGGGAGACAAGAAGTCCTACACAGACTACTTCAAGGATGTGAACATGGAGAAGTGAAGCTTCCAACAGCTGTGGAGAAAAGCTCGCACAAGAGATACCAAGAAGAATGGGTACTTATAACTCTTTAGAAACACTGAAGTCTGAACTGGCACTGGAGTGTCAAAGAGGAGATATCAGAAAAATAACTTCATATTGATGATCCAATCTGCAATTGCTGAGGTAAAAGGATAGATATGAGTAATGCACTTGAAAGGAATCATTCATATCCTGAGGTCATTAAGGGGAGAGGTAAGCAAAGCAAGAGAAAAAGGAATGGGCTGCACAGGATTTGTGGGAAGTAGAAAGAGAATGCAAGGCTGATCAAATTAGGTAGAAATAAAGAATATAAACAAAAAAGGACAAGGGGAAGGCTGAAATGTGGCTGTGTCAGAGACCACAGTGAGGCAGAAATAATTTATTTATAAGCCATGAGAAATAAATATGCAGAATGTTGCTTAGGCAGTTTGAGCAAAGCAAGGAGAATGAAGTCTAGCTGGGAACAGGTCAGGGTCAGCTGAAAGAAACAAAATGTGTTTGCTGAGGTCAGATTCACAAAGTTTTGGGTCTGGGTGATCAAATGTCCTTTCAAACTTAACTTGCTGGGCTAGGTGTTGGATATGTAGCTAAGGCAGCAGGAATACTTTGAGTGAAAGACATGAGTGCAAAGGTAACATACTCAGTACGGACAGGTTATTAAATGCAAAGCCAAGAGAATAAGGGTCAGACTCACTCTCTTTGAATGTTTAAAATGTAAATCTCATTATTTCATTATAGTTCATGTCTGGTCCTGGATAGCCCAAGCCAGAAAACAATGCCACCTTTTAACTGCTTCTCTGCACAGAAAGATTGTCCTTTAATCCATGCTCACAGGCGCAAAGTCAACAAAAGTGCTCCTGTGCTGTTCCCCACCACTTTCTCGGTCGGGCAGTTACTGTGAAAGGGGTAACATGATCGAAAGGACAGAACAATGACTGTGTCTCTGGCTTAAACTGTAACTGCAGCTCCTTTAGCTGCTTAAAACATTTCCTAGGCACCCATGCTGTGAGTCAGCCTGTGCTGACAACTCTGGACATTTTCAATGCAGTACGACAGTAGGAGTTTTTCAAAGCCACAATGAGGATTTCTTTATTTAGTTGTGTTTACTCCTGCTACCATGTTTTGGATTAGTTTGGATGTCAGAGTAATTTCATGCAGTAAACCTGCAATATATTGAACAGTGAAGTGAGGCAACAGCTGTGTTATATGGTTAACCAGAAATGTAAACCCATTACATTTCTGTTGATGTTAATGTTTTTGGACAGCAAGCTTCCCTTTGAAGAATGTAAATATCCATGAAACCTGCTTATTTCTTTCCTAAACACTGTCCCCTATTTCCCCCTTCTCTTTGCACCAAGTTCTTTAGAAAAAGTCTCCAAATACCTCTGGTCAGTGCCAAAGCTCCGAGGAACTTAATTTCGACCTGGATTTCAGCCTATATGTCAACTCCTACACTAATGTTAGCTCCTTATCAAGCAAATTATTCAACTTCAATTCCAAATATGAAATTCCACGTGGAATCTGAAGCAAACTTTCATTTTAGGGTTTCATCCAGCAATATTTGACAGTGTTTTTCTCATTTACTTAGTAACAAGTGATCTAAAACTCCTAAGACTTGGAAATTTGGGCCAATTTCCATTTAGCACCTATTCAACACCCACTTGAGCACTTTCAATAGGTGAGACTTTTATTTTCAAACTCCTCTGCACATAGAAGCTTTCCAGAATATACCCCTGGCCTCAGTGTGTACGAGGAGCTTTAATTCTTACCGGTGGTGGTGGGTATCCTTCTATTGCTTCCTTTGAACTCTGCCAACAAACTACTTGACCACTGCTAGAAGCCTGTGGCAGCTGTGAGAATGGGGATGGCAGTTGACTGAGCCTACTGAAGGTCTTTCAACCCCTTTAAATAAAGCTGCATATTGTCACCTTGAGGATGAGAACTAAGAGAATGAGATGCACAAACAGGGAGGTGAGAACCAGGGGGTGTTTGGGGAAGACACTCCTGAAGAGTGCTTCTTCCCAGGGGTTGGGAGGACCATAGCTGTAGTCACTGGTGGCTCGGGGAGAGACTGGTTTCCTGGCTAGTCAGTAACCGCAGCCCTTGTAGCCCTGTCGTTCCCCTGGAAGCAACAACAGGCTTGGCTTTCCCAAGCTGGGCACAGAGGTCATGACCTTCCTGTGACCCCAGCACCTTCTTCTGCTCCGCACAGCTGCCTGCTGGCTGTGCCTGCTGTCACTGCGGGCAGGCACTGCATGATAGTCACTGGTCACCAGCCGGTGTCCACTGCTGGGCAGGCACTGCTGGGTGGGCGCTGGTCACTGCCGGGCAGGCACTGCTGATATGGAGAAATAGTGTGAAATGGGGACAATGGACATCGATCGTGATTGTATATGTCTGCTCGGGAATGTGGGTATGGTGACTAGTCATGGGTGCGGTGTCTGGTCACATAGGCACACAGCCTTGAGGAGACGCCTACAGTTTTGAGGAGACGCCTACAGTTTTGAGGAGACGCCTGCCCTTCTTCCTCTAAGGAAGGGGCTATTTAAAAAAGAATGAGAAAAGGATGAGAGATATTCCAATGTTATCTAGAGGGAGGCAGTGCTAAGTCTCCTTGCTGGAGAAGATCAGATGGTCACAAGGACATGAATCACCGCTCCTTGCTGAAGAAGATCGGAT
Source organism: Falco rusticolus (assembly GCF_015220075.1). NCBI lineage: Eukaryota > Metazoa > Chordata > Aves > Falconiformes > Falconidae > Falco > Falco rusticolus. The sequence goes on along the minus strand of NC_051191.1, from coordinate 24,216,761 downwards.
CATCACAAGAACATGAATCACCTACAAACCTGCAAGACCACCACATTCCAGGCAAAGGACTGTTAAGCTAATTAACATACGAAGCGAGAGTAAGCGGGTTTAGGTAACGAATATGTATAGGCGTTAATTGAATATTCATTTGTTTTATTGTATAAATGTGAGATGGTTCGTCACTTCGGGCATGCACGCTTGTGGAGGAGCGATCCCCCGTGCATCTGCGCGCAATAAACATACCTACTTTATAACTTTCGAGTTACAGAGTCTAATTCCATATGTCACTGCTGGTTGGTCACTCCTGGGAGGTCAGTGCTGGAAGGTCACGGCAGGCAGCCACTGACGAGTGGTCACTGCAGGTGGTCACTGCTGAGTGGTCACCAGTCTCTGCCATGTGGTCACTTCCAGGCGGCCACTGCCAGACGGTCACTGCCAGGCAGCCACTGCTGGGTGGTCACCGATCACTGCCAGGTGCTCACTGCCAGGCAGTCACTGCAGGTGATCACTGTGGGCAGTCGCTGCTGAGTGGTCGCTGCTGGGTGGTCACTGCCAGGTAGTCACCAGTCACTGCTGGGAGGTCGCTGCCAGGCAGCCACTGCTGGGCAGTCACTGCAGGTGGTCACTGCCAGGCAGCCACTGTTTAAGAGGTCACTGCCAGGTGGCCACTGTTGGGTGATCACTGGTCACTGCTGGATGATCACTGCCAGGTGGCCACTGATCACTGCCAGGTGGTCACTGCCAGGCAGCCACTGCTGGGTGCTCACTGGTCACTGCTGGGCTGTCACTGCCAGGAGGCCGCTGCCAGGCAGTCACCAGAGCCAGGGTCCCCTTATTGCTCGGGTGGCACCACCACACTGCAGACCGGGCCTGATGTGCTAAGGCAATGCCATAAACACAGTCATATTTCCTGAAGCTCATCCATGTATTCCATCATCCCCCAAGTTCCCTGCGTATTTCTGATGTTTTTAAAAACAAATAGCAAACAGCTGTCCCAGCAGCCCTGCTTCTACAGTGGGGGAGCCTCAGAAATGCTGCTTAGCTTTAGCCAGCCAGTGTTGCAACAAAGCAGAGGTACTGCTGTTTGTTTTTAAATATTAGAGGAGACACTTTGACTATCATCTCACCAGATAAACATTTGGCCTTGTTTTGTACTGATAGAAGAATTTCCTTGATGGGAAAGCAGATTATGTAGCAGTACTCAAAGGCCCAGGAGGTGATAATGATTTAAAGTATCTGCCATAAACAACCACTTAGCCTCAGCCAGGGGCAAGGGAGAAGAAAACATTAGCAAAGTGAGAAGCATCAGATTCCATCCTGGCAGGGGGTGGGAGAGCGATAACATCCTCTAGGCCACAGTTCTGCCTATAAACACCCCCTTTGAATTGGCCAAGGAAGCGGAGTTGTGCTGTCCACCTTTGGCATGGCATCAATAAATCAGGACTACAGAAGGACGCCTGACAGGCTTTGAAAGTCGATGGGGAGCACTATGCTGAAGAAGAAGACGTTTTATCCACACTGTAAGATTTGGATTTTCCAAAAAAAGATAAACAAAAAATTCAAAGAGCCCCTTTCACAGATCACGGTGAAAAATTTAAATCTCCAGCTTTTTTAAACTGTTTTTGGGGTTTTGTAAATTGTAAACAAATACAAATGGGGACAGTGAAAATATTTGGAAGATATTAGAAATTTGATCACAATGTTAATTTTTCACCTTCTGTTTTACTTAGAAGTGGAATTTCTAGCCCAGAAGTTATTTATTCTTAAAGACTTTTTTTTTTTTCCATGTACAGAATGTTAAAAGAAAATTTACTGAAAGCTATATCCTCAAATATACATTTGGGCACATTCATTTTCCCTTTATGTGTTCTGTGCTTGTAAGAAAAGGCCAAACCTGTCCATGAAGAGTCTATGACCAGTTTCCCTGCCCCTCTGTGCAAAGGGCTGCCACCGTAATGGCCAGGCTCGGGCTGACTCCTCCAGTGCCAGCAGATGACTCAGTGCTTTGCAGGACACACAAGGTCAGGTGGGGATTCAGGACGATACAGCAGCTAATTCTGCTTTGATGCCAGCAGCAGAGGTGACAGCTGACCCGCTGACACCATGTTAGCCAGCCATATTTTTTTGGAACAAGCTTAAACTAGCAAAATGACCAGCACAGTGAGCAAACCAGAAACAGACTATATCAGTGTTCTGCTTCACATGATTGCAACATTTTTGATCATGTATTAAAAGTATTATAAAAATATTTACTGTTTCACAAAGTCATAGTCCATGCCCTTTGAGCCAAACAGCTTTGGCTGCCGCAGTTGGAGAAAAAATATAATTAAATACCTTTATTAAACCATCTGCTTGTAGCTATTTCAGTTATCTACAACCGGACCAAACATGTTTGATGGGAATTATTCCATAGAAATTTAATATACTTTGTCAGGCAGATGAATGAGAATCAATAGATTTAACGCAGCTTTGAGGTTCTTCTCCACTGAAGACAGGAAAAGGAAAGTGCTTCCAAGGAAATTAATAGGCAGGAAGTTACTGTAGATATATTTGCTTTGATTATAAATGCAGAAGACTAGCACGAAAACTAGATGGGGTTGTGTCTTTCTGCAGGGATTCCTTTAAACAGAGATTTCCCCAGGACTCATCACAGCCTATTCAATAATTGTAATTGTGTAGCTATAAATTTCCTGTCTGTCTTCTGCAAAGAATCATATGGCTGCAGGCCTATAGGAGGAAACCCAAAACTGTACTGCAGCTGCCCCAGTTTTACCTGTAAGTAGGTGTAGATCATTTAGATAGTAACAAGCACATTCCCGTTCCTCTCCTTTACTAACAAGATTTATAGGGAAAGGGCTAGGCCCAGTAAAAGGCTTCATTGTCTGCAAGTTAAATGCAAAAGTGCTTAGCTTTTAGATGTGCTGAGCCCTTGGAGTGGAAATCAGAGCTATGTCTTAGTACAGCAGAAATTAAGTTTTCCAACGGAACATTTGGGGAAAATGAAGTATCTTAACATTGTGCACCAGGTGGTACCCTATAGAAACTGGAGCACAAGATGGTATGCAGAGAAGTCCGATACTTGGTTGCAGGCTGCAAGCAGCCACCTTCTACTTCTTGGCAGTCCAACGCTCAGGACCTTCTGCTGACAATAGGTGTGTACCATGTCAGCTCAGAAGACCGAGCATGACTGCAACCTTGCCAGTTCAGGAAGTCTGTTACCTTTGAGTATGAAAGTTAAAGACAAACTTAAAAAAACTGACAGGAATGGAATGATTCCAAGCAGAAGAGTCCTAAAGGTCCCACAACTGCAGTACGTGCTAAGCTGAAAGATGTCAAGGATGACTTAATGAGTAATACATGTTTTGGGGTTTTTTAATTATTATTTATATATATATTATATATATAAATATATATAAAATTATAAATAAATACCTATATTATTATATAAAACAAAAAAAATTGCTCATGTATTTTTATATTATGTAGCAGTACCACCATTATCAAGGACCTTTTGTTGCCAGTAAGGTGTTGCAAATACATCATGGAGATTCTCACATGAATAGCTCAAGATGCAGAGGTTGGCCACCCCTCCGTTTATGAAAGAAGTCAATAGGCAGTGTTATTGTTACCAGGGCTAACATAGTTGTCCTGGGTGATGGAATAAGTGTTGTCTGTGTGTGTTAAATTTAGTTTAAGAAATAAGCCTTTCAGAGCAGACTGGTGGAAGGGTAAGCATAGCTGCAAGATGATGCTTCCTCTTGGGAAGAAACACTAATAAGGTGTGAGGTTTGGGTGGTTTGGGTGGCTTAGGGTGAGAATGATCTGCATATGAGAATCTATAAACAAGCAAAGGGGGTTTTAAATAGTTCAAAGTGCCTGTATCATTCTCCAAGTACCTTAAGTCCTTCTTGGATCTAGCTTTGAGGCTTAGGGCAGAAAGCCCTCCAGTGCTTGGCATTTTATGTGGTGGCATTAACAGTGTTTTTGGGTTAACAAGAGCCTGATCCCGATTATCCATTCCCGTGACTGCATGAAGCACTGGTAAATCTCTGTTATATGTATTTCCATAACCTGCAATACTTTAAAAGGCTGGCATTTCAGAGCAGCAGCATAACACTCTGATCCTTAAAGCAGCAGTTATTTGGTGTCAGGTACTTTAATAGCAAGCTTCCCCCTTTTCTTTTCTCTCATAATTTCCAAGAATTTTTGCTAAACACATTCCAGTTCTGATATTAGGAAAAGCATTGTCCAAAACTAATGGAGAAACTCATGCAAAGGCAGTCCAGTGAATTAAACATCAAATAGTGGAGTATTTTTCTTATCAAAAGAAATGAAACCAGCTTGATTTAAAAAAAAAAAAAAAAAACCAACCAAAAAAACCCCCACACCTCATGGTGCATGTTCTTCCAAAACCAGTTTGTTGTGTCAGGTCACACAGCAGTACAATTATGTCTCATCTTCTGATAAAGTCACAGATACATCTCCTTTAACGTCAGCTGTCTAAAGGGTAGGCATCTGGCCTCAGCTCATCATCTGGGCTCCCCCAGTAGGCTCTGATGAAAGACAGGCTTCCCCTTCATCCCTCTTCTACATCTGTTCTTAGAGAAGATGAATTGTCCTTTGTAGGTGCCTGCCCTTACATAAACTACAGAGCACTGACATGAATGGCTTAGACTCAGTACCTAACCCTTAGGTAGCTGAAAAGAGGTGAGATGTTTCTCACCTCCACACACAGGACATGATTTTCTACTTCTGTTTCTGTTCTTTTGACCTTTTGTAAGACATGTCTAGTATTTTTATTTTTCTCTGGATGCCCATTGAAAACACAGGGATAAACTGTAACAGGTAAACACCTGTTGCAGGGGGTTACTCACTTCAGCTGGACAATCCTGATCCAAGCACATCAGCCCAAGCTCAGGAAACTCTGTCTCCCATTACATGCAGCACCTTCAGGTTTAGAAGATTTCAGAGCCTCTGCAAATATATTCACTTTTGAAACAAACACAAAACCTTATTAACCCTGTGCATAATGAAAAGCAGTGACAACAAACCCCCCAGTAAAGCCCTAAAAGAAAAGGCTGATAGTGAACTTAGAGATAATCCCTTGAAAAGGGTCCTGCTGCATTCTGTCAGCTCTCATACCTTTCTGTTCTCCTCTTTGATAAAGGGAGGGTGGATATTCATGTATCCCATTTTCCAGGAATCTGCCATTCAAATATGCATGGCGCTACCCCCTCAGGGACAGTCTCAAGCAACCCCCTTACTGAGCTAAAGGGGGATTTGAACTTTTTTTTTTTTTTTTTTTTCAGTAAGAACTGCCTTGAGGGTCTGGAGAAGTGAAGAAAGAATTCAAAAACCTCCACATTTTCTTCCATTAACACCTGGACTTTCCTGCATGCCTGGTAAGTAAGGCAAATTTTAAAATCTATAATCTATTTCAACAGTATGGATGAGGTCCTGAGAAGGTATAAATGAATGCCATTTTCCTGTGAGCCTGTGTATTATTTCCTCAGTTTGTCATTTCACTACTTCAACGGTCTTCTATAGTTCAGATTTCAGTGATACATGTAAATATATTTTTGACAATTATAGACTGATGAATTGTATAAATCAGGGGGTGGGGGATGGGTTGTTCTTGTTTGTCTTTTTTTTTTTCCCCTCTTTTTTCTGGCAGGGCATCAGGTGTTGCTTCTGATTGGCTTTTGTGTTTGATTTTCAGATTTCAACAGCACTAAAAGTTGCTCTGCACTTTTAATGAGCCAGCCACATATTTATTTATGTTTAACTTCTGGCATCCAGCTTTGAATGCCTTGCTTAAGGATCAAAGCCACTGAATTTGACAGATCTAGCTCAGTTGGTTGTTTTTTGGTTTTTTTTTTTACTGGAGGTTTTATGGCATTACACAATTTGTATGCACTATATATCAAAGCTGTGTTGGTGGCACAGGTAAAACCATGTTCTTGTGAAGAAAATTGAGCAGAATAAAACCTTGCCTGCCAGGGAGGCAGGAAGAGATCTAGGATTCTGAGTTCTAGGTTCAAACCCAATCTGGCAGCTGCTTCTGCTGCTGCTTCAGCCTGCCTCCCAGAGGGAAGAGGTGTTTCCTGGCTCCTCCTGGTCTCACTGCCTGCTCCCAGCACACGTATCCCCACAGTTAGGTGATGTCGTGAATACGATATCGTGCAGTTATGGGGTTAGCTGCCTAGATTCTCTCCCTGTACTTGTGTAATTTTAGGTCTTCCATAACGCAAAAGTAGTATGGAACAGCTGTATAGGGCTTGCCTTGACAAGGATGTCCCACGAGGCCACTTCAGACACAAGAAGTTGATGATAAACAAGAATGGTTCCAGGAGAAACAGAAAACCTGAGATAAGCATGGAGTTAGCTGCTGCCTCTGAGGCAAGTTAGTTCCAGGAAGATCAGGGTGTTGAGCAAAGTGGGTGAAGGAAAAGGTGAGTGAGCAAAGCAACACACAAGAAAGAGAGGGATCATTATGGAGGAACTTCAGAAGGGAGAGGAGGGTCAGGGCAATTCTTGCCCAGCAGCAGCAGTATTGCGGTCAAAACTCTCCCCTTGTTAGACACCAGAAATTTCCACAGCAAAGAAACCAGCCAGTTTTCGTTGTTTCCAGTGTTCACATCATTCCTCATTTAAGCATCAGCCTCTTCATACAGCAGGATATGGAGACCCATAAGGTAGTAGCAAGCTGTGGTTAAAGCAGCCTACTAAACTGAAATGGAGAAAGTCCTCATCACCTTGTCTGTTGGTATTGTTTCCTCAACATTCACCTTCTCTGCTCATGTAGTTCAAATGTAAGGGTATCATTCCATGTTTGAGATGATAAAAACCTTGCTGGACAGCAGACAGCTCAAACCAACATCTGAATTAATATGGTTAGCTCACTTTTGCTCTGGGGATGCCTCTGTCAGCTCAAAGGACAGGTAGAGCCAGATCACAAGCTACACCCAACTCTGTACAAACACCATTGCGTATTTCACGTTAACAACTTATCCGTACTACTGCATATGCACTACGGTAAAATTTATTACTAAGTAAATCTTTTTTCTTATTGATGGATCCTCCGTAGCTGGAGTCTCTAGGGTGAACCCTGATAGAAGTTCCCCCTTTATTGGCCATCTCCATGAGGTCTCACCCTTTCTGGTGGATCCAAACCCCCAGTAAAGTCTCACTCAGTGGAAAACAAATAAGGTCTCCCCCTTTATTCAGCTGCCGGTTGCCACAGCTCATGAAGGAACAAAATATCTCTGAGAACTCCAAATCTCTGTCAAATTGCACTGAATTTGACAAATGGATTCAAAAGATATTATGGGGAAGATAATGAGACAAAAATGTGTAGATACATGTAAGTGATCCCATAAACTCATTTTTCTTAAGAGACTAAACTAAACCATCAGTTTGTTACTAGCTGAGGCTTTCTTCTCTAGTCCAGGGATCTTCTTTGTAGTCAAGAGAATAACCTTCTGACCTCGAGCCTCCTCCCTGACTAACAGCTGTCCCATAAAGCTAATCCTTCAATTTCATGAGCAGACCAAAATAAAGCCATAATTATGCTATTTGTATTTCTCCATTCTACAATTTTAGTCTGTCCCTGAAAGACATTTGCCAGATGTTTGAGAAAGATGCAATGTGCCTATGGACAAAATAGTTTCCAAAAGGTGAAAATAAAGGGGAGAAAGAATTCACCTTTCTAAAGTGAACATTTTCACCTACAAAATGGTATATTATTTAACATGTGTCTCTATTTCCAAGGATTCATAGCTTTTGTCTTCTATTAGATTTACTTTTACCATCTGTTATGGTTACAGTGTTGTGCTAGAAGCTGTGCAAACACAAATGAGAAAACAGAGCTTTTACTGTCTTAGCAGGCAAACAGGTACAATGTTAATAGCCCTGCACATCCAAGAGAAAGACAGGAGCATAATCCAAGTATTAGTGTGCTAGATAATAATATCTCCCAACATTATGTTCAAAACAGGAGCGCAAAAAGCAATTCGTAAGATCTTATCATGTTTTCCAATAGGGGTTCCTCAGGTTTTGTAGTTGGATGAAGCCGGTAAGATCTGCACAGAAAATCTTCCAGCAATTAAGGCTTGCATGTTAGACATCTTTCCAAGAAAACCTGTTCATCTGCAGCCCATGGGATGCCATTGCATACATCACTGGATGCAAGGACAGTATTGGTGCTTTACCGTCTTATCTAAGCAGCTCAGCAGGGCTTTGGTCATTAACACTAAGCTAACACAGAACTGCCCTATCCATTTCTGGGGGACTTTGGCATCATTCTCTTTCAAGAATGAACAAATCCCATCCATCCAAATGGCCTCAGAAAGGGGAGACAGATATGTTGCTTACATAGGACATGAGCGCTGGGGTGCTCGCAGACAAGACTACATTGTTTTCTGTGAACCGAAGCAGGTTTTGCATGGTCTGAGCTGCCGGAGACTGCCACTTTCTGACAAATAATATGGGAAGCACTGCTCAACTGTCCTTTGTGCATTAGCTTGTAATTAACATAAACACAATTATCTGAAACAAATTGGCATTTTGGGGGCCTTCATACATTGTTCATTACGCATCTGAAAGCTTCACACATTTAGCTCAGAGGATAGTAAATAAATTGTTAAATTGCCCATGGCACACTATGGCTGTAAATGTTATGTGGCAATACTTTATGGATTAGAAATGTCACTGAAGTTTCAGCTGTGAGGAGAAGCAGTTTCCTCCCAACAGCATAAATGACTTTTGTACCCTGGAGAAGAAAGGGGTTGTTGTCCTGCTATTATGGAAGAGCCACAGGAGGAGGGGGAGAAAGCATGATAGGGAAAAATAAGGTTAAGGGACATAGAACTGGCCACGGGGAATGCTAACATCCATTTTATTGCGATTTTCTATGAAAGCCTTCTGTCCTTTGCCATTCCTCCCTTTCTGTGAGGACTAACCTCTCTGTTCCATTGCTTTTGCAGAAAATCTGTTCCTTCAGGACTTGTGTTTGTAACACGCCGGCAGGTTATCTACAAGGTAGCCAGAAGTACAGAAGCAGCTTGCCTAGTAATTATATATCTTAAAGCTATGATTATAATAGCAGTAATGTGTGGCCATTTCCATTTTGTATTTCTCTCTGTGTGCCAGAAAGTGGAAATGTAAAATGCCCTTGCTTAAGATAATAGCGTTTCTATTTTTGTCTCATTAATGTCAGTGGTGGTTTGTCTTCAGCTGCTATGAGAACAAAGGCATAAGACTGTACATTTTTTAAAATGTCTCCAAATGTTTCTTAATGCATTTATAGCTCATGAAAAAGAATGAAAGCTACAAATAGGAAAACTCCAAATTCAAACAGTTATTTCTTCTCCTGTCACTCTAGAGTCATGTATTTCCAATGTTTTGTCTAGTTCAAAAAACAAATACTTTTCTAGTTTCAAGACAGTTTCCAGCAAAACCAAAAATAAGCAATGTAGATGGCAGAACACAGAAGCAATTGTAGACTGAGCAGATGGGAAGAGAAAACGCCTAAAAGACAAAGTTGAAGGAAATGCCTAAGATAGTCTCCTATTTCAGTTTTCAGAGGATTTTCCAAGCTTCCCCACAGTGTTAGTCAGCACCCCATCATTTGCCTCCTACACATGGTAACAGTGAGCGAGTTAACTCTAAAAAACGTTTTCTCTACTAGTTAACAAAAGGCAACTCCATCGAACGGTCACCACGACACCAAATGTCAAGCACACCTCCGCTCCCACGTCGCCCGCCCAGCCTGCCAGGAAGATAAGCAGTGGGCATACGTCGTGCAGGTGGGAGGCTTTTTTTAACAGATACGTGGAAAGGAAAAACAGCTCAGTATTTCTGGGAGCTTCCCCATTGTTTTTCATCCCTGGGGAAGCAAAACCTCACCAACGTAAAGGTTGCTGTTCCTTTTGCAGGGGACTTGACTATTATTTGGATCTCTAGCAAGCTGGTAAGAAAGATGCCAGAGTCTTACTGGGTTTGTTAGGTTTCACCTGACCACATTTGAACTACCTGGGTCAGCTTTGCATTGCTGTCAGAGCTATGGCATATTATTATTAATTATTTTATTTCATTTATCCAAAGGCAGCAGCTGCTAAGATGAACTGGAGTTCACAGAAACTACTGCAACAACGTTGATCTTCCCCCTCAGTGGTGCAGTTTTCATTAAGAGAGTAATTTCAAATTTCTTAGGAGACTTAAACAAAGACAGCCCCTGTGTGACAGACTCACTGCCAGAAACCTGGGGAGATACTCTGGGCTTCATTTTGTCACCCATAAAATGCCATTATTTTGGCTCCCTCCCACATGCGGTGCAGACTGGAGCGTCCCATAGCTGGAAAGCTCTGAGGGAAGGGTCTGTATGTGGCCTGGACCTTCCCTCAACCACAGGACTTCAACCCACCCTGTTCTTGAAAAAGCTTGGGTGATCTCAAGCTTATCTTGCCTGAAACTCATTGGCAGTGTTACAGTCTGGAGGGCTCACCCTTGACTCTGCTGCTGCTATTAATGGTACAGGACAAGTGCTCAGGGCTCTGTGCAGAGCAAGGACCAGAGCACCTGACATCATGCATGAGAAAAGCAAATACCTGCATCAAGAACAAAGAGAAATGGAATAGAGCATCTATTCATGCAAGAGCAAGGACTACAACTCAGGTTTACCTGCTTTCAGTCCTCTGTCTTCTACCATACGCTCTTGATTAATACAGACAGGTAGCAGTGATAAATGGGGTTAGATGTCTTCAAAGGCTTGATGACTTAGAAATTGCACACTGATAATTAAAAAATTATCCCATTTTTTTCTAGAGGAGTTAGCTGAGAAGTCAGATATCTGTTGTCCCAGATAAATGTGTGGATTTGGAAATTTCTTGATGAAATTCTGCCTATAAAAAGTGGAGACTTCTATCACAGAGCACTAAAGTAATCCTACAAGAGCATTTTTGCTTATAACTCAAAATACTCCTTGCAACAAGCAGCAAATCCCAAACTCTCACCTTCTAAAAATCATGCATGGTATTTTGTACCTTCCTTGTTGCATTTTCCTTCAACTTCCAATTCTTTTTTATTGCCTCTTTATTTATTTATTAATTTGTTTTTGCATCTGTTCACAGGCAGATTGATTCCTAACAAAGACAGCAAAATCCTTTGAGTCATTTGTGTCTTTTTGCTGGATAGAGACTGCTATTGTCCTATTTTCCTAATTTCAAAACATTTTATCTGCTGCTTGGAATTGCTTGTAGAGATAGCTAGCACGTATGGCCTGCTTGTGACAGTGTACATCAATTTGACAGAGGTCAAACCTGAAACTTTTTCAATTCATTTTGAGTATGAATAATGCATAAAGATCTATTTCTATTTGTAAAACTTCCATGGAAAATTTCACATAACAGAGGCTGTATCATATTTTGTTCACATATGCGACACCTCTACAGAGCTACAGTGTTGTAACCTACATGCAACCTTCAGAAACTACTTCTGAAGATAGATATAAAACATATGTACCCTTAAATGTTATATTATACTGTACTGAGAAGCAGGCTATATATGTTTGACCAATTAGTGACGTTTTGGTCAGCTGTGCTTAGTTAACATGTCATTAAATGGCCAACAACAACCACATAAGTGCAGATTGTCAGGCTTTGATTATACTTCTTTTTTGTCAAATAAAGTTTAGTCAGACCTTTGATGTATCCCTGACTTTCTGATGGTTTCCATATTTACACCAGCAGGCACAGCCATTCTCAGGCTGCTACTCAGTTCCATAAGGGTACCACATCTTGCCTCTTAGGTCACCTGCAGTGGTCTCTGGTTTTTCCTTTCTTCATCTACCACCTCTAAGTGAAACTACAGAACTGTGGATTGGATTTAACATGTATATATACCAAGAAATGTGTATCAAGAGATAACATTCATGCTATTGTAACCTAAACAAAGGTAGAAGAGGTTTTTCTCTAATTTAAGGAAGAGGTATAGAAAGAATATAGGAAAAGTCCAAATTTATTATTTCCCTGGCAGCTAAAGCATTGATTACCTTCGAGAGCAAACAAAACCAGCTCCTTGCAAGAGAACAGAATTAAAAATTTAAAACAAACACCTGTTTGACAGGTGTTTATTACAATTCTGTTCAACATGTCATTTTTCAGCCACATCAATCAAAATATATCCCTTTCATGTCCTCCTGTCTTTTGTCAGCTGCAAGGTTTATATTTTCATGGAATGATATATTTTCTTCTTTTTCTTTTGCACCAACGCTACTAAAAGTCTAGCAAAAACAAATCCTCCAGGAAATCAGAAGTGTAACCTGAAAGGATCAACGCCGCATTCCTTACCTGAAAGCCAGCCCAAGGTGGGTGGATCCGTAGGATAAAACTTCAAACCAGTTGTAATCTGCCAGGAAGCCCCTCGGCATTTGTGCATTCCCAGACAGTATCTGCTGGTTTAGGAAAACAGTTGTGGCTTAGTGAAAGGAAACACTTTGTGTGCCTGGGGACTGCTCCTCTAAGCAAACCAAAAGCACAATATTTAGGGACAACAGGTGACTTGCTTCAAATTCACACTCCTGATGTGAACTAAAACACTAATGAAGATGTATTTGGAGGGGTCATGAGGTCCCTGTGTCAAAAAATCCCCCGAGTCAGCTGCTGATGTAAAAAGGACAGCACCGGTTTTTGTGCAGTATTTTAAAATAAGATATCTGCAATTTTGGTTTGCCTTAATCAGCTGCTCTGTAAATTGTGGCTGCTGAGGAGCTGCTTCATGAGCAGTCCCTCTGCCTGTGCGCCTACTGCTTCGGGGCAGGGTGGCCAGGCTTGGGCAATCCTCAGCTCTGTGCTCCCCATCCATGAATCCAGAACCCAGAGGCAAAAATACTCCAGTTGCTTGCTTTCATTTACATGGTGAACCAAAATGTTTCCAGACTGGGAGATAAGAGGTGGGATGCACCCTGAAGGCTGTTGGGAGTTGAGGGAAGGAGCAGAGCATTGGCTCCCATGCCAGGTGACTCGGAGCACTGTCTGTGCCAGGCAGGGCTAGCAGAATGGCAGCAATCTCTCTCCTCCTGCCTTTTTGCCCATGTAGATAATGCCTATAAGGTAAAGGCTACCAGGTCCATGCCACTTCTTCATACATTTTTCTCTATGAGATCCCACCATAGCAGCAATTCTGTATGCATACTTCTATTTCAGCTCCTAGAAGATTTGTACAGCTGAATTTTGTATGTTTGAAAAGTGAAGTTTTTACTGGAAACACTGTCATAACCTTAACCATAGCAGCATGAATGATGCTTCTATAGCACTGAGGTAATTTTTATAAGGTAAATAAATTCCAGTTATTGATGCATGTTACACAGGGTGCTTTGCACTAGGGATGCAATTGCTTTAGAGGCATTTTGGCTTCTTCTGTTCGAAATGGCAGCTTTTACTGTAAATGAAGAAGAGTGTATATTTATTCTCCTTCTGTGTCTCTTTCCACATTACTCATATTCTTGACGGGGTATGACAGTAATAAGATGTTTTGTTAATGTTACAGCTATATGTTAGCTGGTTTCCAAAGAGTGCTCAGCCAGTGACTCACACATCATCCCAGCAGGTGCATTGTGAGACACACATTTTCCCCACTGTTTTAGGGGCCGTTGTATTAAAATACTGAAATGAGCTGGAACAACAGAACTGACTTACTCATACTGCCCTGCATTTCAGTTGCAATTCTGTACTGAGATATTAAAGGGATGAAATCATGAATTTTCAGAATAAAATCTTTTTTTTATTGCTATAATACACATTGTGTTGGTTTTCATTACAGTATTCAGAGGAAATGCAACTTAAATATTTTTCTGTGTGCTTCTGTACAGAAATAGGCTGAAAAGTCTTGCAGTTTAGCAACATTAAGGATTCAGTTTCCAAGTAATAAGTTTCCAAATGGTCTGAATACAAATACAAATAAATAAATAAATATTGCCTGAGGATGTTTATTAAAGCAATTTAATACAACCTATAGACAGGCTCTGATATCATCTCACAGCTTGCTCATAAATTGTTTGCAAGTATGCAACTTGCCTCATTAAATTGCTAGATGACATGTCCACTCTTTCTTAACGAAAATATGGAGCACATGGAAAACAATGTACTTTAAATGAAGGCCAGATTGAACCATGTATGTGTAAATGAGGGCAGCTTAAATGTTTCTAGTTTCATAACTTTGTGTCTTTGTCTTCGCTGTGTATTTGGCATAAAAATGGAATGGGTGTTATATCTTAACTTGTCTCCAGCTCACCTTTTTAAAGACTTCTGCCTAGGCTATGTTGATCTCTGGTTAAGGTTTGGAAAGGTCTGGTGGCTCCAGAATCAAAAAACACGGACCCGTGCTGGTGCACGTTAGCATGGGCAATACAGCTGTCATAGCTGTTTATGAAGCTCTTTCTGACTGCCTTACAGATGTTAGCTGCTGCTTTCCTCCTCACTGAGTGGCTAGGTGGCAAGCGTGTTCCTCCTCCCTTGCGTTTTGGGAGATATAAGGACCAGGCAGCAGAGGGGACAAGGAAATGGCCCATGTACAGTCATACTTCAGCCTTGGGAGTCGTGCTGGAGAGTTCCCAGCACTGCTGATGAGAAAAAAAAAGCATCTGGGAGAGATCCTCATCAATGCTTTGGTGTTGCAAGCATACTCTTGAAAGTGGTGTATAAATTAGGCATCTCCAAACTGGTCGCTAAAGCAGAAGGTGACTGAACACAAGCAGGGAGTGACTGTGTGCACTAGCTATGTAACATGTGCAGCAAGGCCAGCACGTTTGACAAGACCTATTGCATACACAAATTGCTTATACTACACATAGATACAATAACTCTAATCCACATGGAAAGGAAGGATCGCAGTGTGTAGCCCTTTCCTGCCACCACAATATGTCATGGGGCCTGCCCAGAAAGGCTGAGCACCTTTGGGCTGGAATTAGACAAGGCTTTCTAAAAATTTGAAGGGCGAAAGTTAAATCCTTAGGGGTTTGGGTTTTTTTACCTTATTACTCAAGCACGTAAAAATACATCATGCTGAGAGAGATTCATAGACAGGTCTCCCCTTTCTCAACCAAGCTATCAATAGAAGTTCCTTTCTTAACACACAAAATCTGCACTTCTTTCTGAACAGTGTCCCAGACTCTCCAGGCAAGATGTAGAGTGTCATTGCCAAGTCATCTGTTTAAGGCACACCAGCAAAGTAACAGGTATTGCCATGAATGCCCTGAGACTGATCAGAAAACTAAACCCAGATGTCTCATTAGCGGTAAGAACTCAAACTCATACTTTAAAAGTAAAGCAGCCACCCCTAAACACACATGTGAAAATAAAGCTCAGGTGTCTACAGATCTCTCAGGTCAAAGGAGAGCTGCAGATCCAAGTGAAGAATTTTGGAATCAGAATTTTTAATTTTAGTGCCTAGCATCCACTTTTGTCCTGTTTAGGTGTTCAAGGTGTATTTGATCTAGTCTATAGGTTAGTTTTATAACTAAGACAGAGCCACACATTGGTACAATTCAGTAGAAGCATGCAGAAAGGAAGCTGGCTCAAGATGCTTGCTTATTTTAGGAGGTTATTTGATAAACTCAAACTGCATTTGAACACTTTTCTGCTCTATTAGTGTGCATCTGGAGTCTCAGTTTCAGAAATCAACTTGGCCTTTTTGATCTGGTAATATACTTTTGGTTTTTTAAAGAACGATCTGATGACAAATTACATTTATTGACACAGTACTATAGCTGCTTCAAGCTCATACAACTCCTGAAAGGCGTGATACATGTTTTTCACAGTGTCCTGCTAAAAAGCTGAT
Organism: Falco rusticolus; assembly: GCF_015220075.1. NCBI lineage: Eukaryota > Metazoa > Chordata > Aves > Falconiformes > Falconidae > Falco > Falco rusticolus. The sequence goes on along the minus strand of NC_051191.1, from coordinate 24,200,936 downwards.
GTATGTACAGGGCCAATTGACTGCATTTTCTCTCCTCTGGTCATATTGCCTACAGTACTGCTTATGTAGCTGTTATCTCCCAACTTTTTCTGGAAAGAGTATGTTTACCAACACAGGGACCACCTTTACCATGTGTTTGCACAGCACATGCATCACACCTCATAACACACTCTGCCCAACTGCACTGTAAGCCAACAGGATCACCCTTAATTCCACATCGTGTTAGCAGAATATTCAGCTAGCTCTGAAGACCTTTGCACCTCCAGAGTAGATATAGCTGGTGATTTTTATCTACACCTCAGGTATAACTGTGTCGCTGAGCCAATGTACACACAAAATACATAAAAATTAATGTGCACTTGATCCTGGTGTTGGCAGCAAAGAGGCAGCTCCTCTTGGCTCTTACTTGGAAACTTTCTGCTAGGCATCAGTGTATGCTCCAATGTAAGCTTCCCAGAGTTACTGTAAGAATTTTGTTAACCACAAACTGGTCTTTGGTTCACTATTCATAGTTCCGCCTGGTCTTGCAACCACTCATACAGGCAGGGCCATTCATTGAATTTATTCCTGATGGTACTGGCAGGATCTTAACATTGGGTTGTGAACTCCTGAAGGCATGGACTGTGTGTTGCTCTGTGGTCCCCACCCCTGTGACAGACTCTTTGCCAATGAGCAGGTATGTGTACCACACAGACTTCACCTAAGATTTCCACAGGACCATTTTGCTCTACCAATTTTCTTGTCTCATGCTGGTTTGGAATGAAAGAGGATTTTGGGATGGGATTCAGCCACCTCAGTCTGGGTGTCTTGCCACATGAGGTGCTAGATGGTGTCCAAGGCAGGGGCAGAAAAGTCATGGGCCCCTAAGGGACACCTGCAATCTCCCGCAGGGGCAGCAGGAAACCAGGCAGGATAACCTGGAATATCACAGGTGACATTAGCTTCCTGTGAGTAGTCAGCCGAACAAAGCCAAGATCCTGAGGCTCAGTGCTGCTGGTAGAGCTCACCTGACCAAAGGACGTGTGTGCCTTATGGAAAGCTACATAGCTCCTTGGCCAATGTGTACTAGACCACTAACGGTGAGAGGAGAAGGTCCGCCACCTACCTTCAGACACCTAAAATGAGCATCTTGATCTGTGAGCTGAACCTGTTTCCCGAAGCTTCTTCTCTTCATAATCTACACTTGCATTAGACAACATCCTAGAGGAACGAAGTTACTGATGCAGTATAGCACTGATTACGCATCCTCTTCATGATTGCCAAGCGTACAGCATCGCTTCTAAAGAGATGGCCAAAACATATGACACCTTGGGTTTATATTGTGGATGTCTCTCAGCTCCGCTGTTTAAAGTACTTTATGTTCTTCTGACTAGGTCAAGTAAGGTCCTGCCATTTTGCTCTGTTTTTGAGGCATACTCAGATACACTCTCCTCTGGCAGATCTAGCGAATACACTGAAGCCGTCTAGCAAATAGCAAGAGCTGTCTGTGACTGTCTGTGACCTAGTGTTCACCAGCTCTCTAACTGAGATGTGGTAAAAGATCAGGTAGGGGCAAAACGGGATGAGTGGCTCTGAGAGTTGTAATAAGCAAGGTAAGGGATGTTTGTGTGGCATTTACTGATGTGGGAAGGATAGCCAACTCGATGAAGGAGTCTGTAAAAAGCAGCAGGAGGCAGTGGTATCTTAAACTACTGTTGCAACATCCAAAAAAGCAAGACTGATTATAGTCTGCAGTTCTAACCAGATCAGAGAATCAAACCATTATTTCATCTTTTTTTCACAGTAGGTTTGTGCAACAGCTAACACAAAGGCACACTGGGCTCTTACCATATGTAATGCACTGTGTTTTGGAGTGATTAAAAGACTGGGCCATCTACACAGAGTTTTCCTCTGCTATCCCCATGACTTCAGTACCTGACACCTCCTCACTTTTTTTCTGGGACTGCTTGCTTCTGCCCATGCTTCACCCACTCATTTTCTCAGTCTTCTTGTTTGAGGGGATGGGTTGTAAATGAGAGGTAAGAACATGTCCAGGTTAAAAGTAGGATCTTTATCTATCTATCTATCTGTTTGTTTGTTTGTTATTAACTTATTTGTGTTTCAGAGATGTCAGGCAAAGGGGTGGCAAAAGACTGGGAGCAAATCATGGGGTGGGAAGGAAGAAAGAGGAAAGAAGTAGAATTGCTTCAACACCCAAGCAGCCACTGCTGCCACGCTCACAGGCTGCTCTCCCCAAAGCCGAAAGCTACCTCAGCCACCATGCCTGCTTTTTTGTGGCTCATTTTATGATTTAAACTCTGGGTTTTCATATCTCTCTGCACTTGCCAACCAGAGGAGGGCTGTAAACAGGCTAGAAAAGCCCTGCATACTACAGGGTTTACAATTTGTAATAGCTCTGGTATGTTTGTGTTTGGAGATTAATTTTACAAAGCAAACTACAGCATGCTTTGTGTGTTTGTGCTTACTACTCCCTTGGCATACATCTTTCCCTACAGTAAGTGCCTGAAGCAAACTAAAAAAATGCATCTATATTCCTGCCAGTAATATCTGCCCTCCTCCTGTGTCACGTAGAGGGCTTGTGCTGGCAGAGAACTCTGCCCCTATGGCTTCAGTCATGTCCCCTTCTTTCTCAGCAACACGAGGAGGTGTAAGCCCGTGTTGTGGGATGCATCAGGCTGCTGTCAGGCTGCTGGTTGCATCTCCTGACTCAGCAGCGTGGCTGGGTGGGCACAGGGGTCTGTGGTCACCCACTCTGTCCTGGTGACTCAGGCAGAGACAAAAATTCATTTTCTGCCTGAACTCCAATGTTTACACCCAGCCAAGCTCCAGCCTGGAGCATGCAGTAAATGTTCAAGAGCAAGCCATAAACAAAAAAATCTGTTGCAGTACCGGTCCAAGCAGGCCTCCTAATACTATAGTGCCATGTTTCAGACTATAGGAGCATGCGGTGAGTAATAGAAACAGCTTATGCTGATCGTATTATCCTTCTCTCAGCTATAAATCTTTTTCCTATAGTAGCCAAGACCCCAGCCTTAAAGTACTGCACAGTAAACTGGATTTGCAGGGCAATGCTGCCACTGGGCTTTGCCAATGTTTCCAGTTCTCCATCTGCAGTATCTAAGCACAAAGGCAAACTTATTGTCTTTTCATTTGGGAAAGTCTTGGTTGTTTTATTTTTACCATAATTTGAATTTTTTTGATTGCTGTTAGTATGAAAATCACATTTGTCAGCTATGCTGAGGGTCTCTTTATATCAGGAAATTTCTGGATACTGGAAATAAGAGCCCATTATGCCAAGCACTCTCTGAATGTAACAAAGAGACTGTAAAAGTTCAGGAGCACTATCTAAATATAATAACAGACAACTGGTGAACAAAAGAAAAAAGGATAGTGAATCAACCAAATAACATCATGATAACAGTGAAGCAACAATCACAGTACCCTCACAACCTAAATTCTGAGTAAAAACTGCAGAAAAATTTTATCGGGCCAACTGACCAACTGACCACAATACTACTGAATTAGGTTGCTCAGAGTGGAATTGACTGACTGTCACCACAATTTGTTTGAAAGCAGGGCAGCTTTCCTCCATCTCCCTCTAAAAATTATTTATTCACTCAGTATGTGGATTTGGGGAAATAATGCAGTTCGTAAATTGGGCTTTCTTCAGTCAAGAAATAGTAATAAATTTGGAGATGCTGAAAGAAAATACTTTGTTTAGTGCTAGACACAAAAGGGCATTTCAGAAAGTCGAGGAAGGGGAAGAGATTTTATCCCCTTGCAGTTGAATGCAGCAGTGAGGTAATCAGGACGCTCACCTAAAATGCAGGACGTTTTATCTTGGATGAGAACAAAACCCAGATGTCTGGCTCCTCCAAAGATACTTAATCATCAGTGTATAGTTATCTTCAGGCTCTGGTCCAGTGAGAAGGGAATTCTCTACAAAGAATTCAGTCATATCAGTAGGGACCTCTGTGAGATCTTTGGTCCGTATCACTCTGCAGCCCTCGGATTCAGACTGCTGCCTCTCTGGATACTGCCCTACAGTGACATTCTCACTTCAAAACTTGCAAAGCACCTACAACAAAAGGATAGCCTTTCTGTGGTTTGGTCAGGGATAGCTACAGCTGATGGGTTGCCTTGAGGTCCCAACAGGCCTTTAGAATTTAAATTAGTTGCAGATGGTGACAATAGGCAGATTTGCTCTAGCCATGGCCTGGCTTCATCGAGTTTTTGGATTGCTTCTCCAAGGCTTTGGAATCAGGCGCTTCCGTTCAGCTACCCACTATTCTTTGAACTCCACCCTGCCCTGGACATCTCTGTTCATTCTCAAGGACATAATGCTTTGCTGAAGGCTGACCTTACAGAGATTCTTTAGAAGAGAGTCGGTTGTTTTTTTGGTTCTAAGGTATATAGAAAGACACATTGAGACACTACCAAACTCTCCCACATAATGCCAACAGAGAGCCCCTCACCACATTGTTCACCATGTACAACACTGGAAACTCTGCTCATTATAAGGCTAGTACCTTGTTTTTCCTCTAAATTACTTAGTTTCCACTATAAACACGATGAGGTCATCGCCTGGTTTTGTGGCTCACATTAGGTCCCCTTCCTTCCGTTCCTATCTTAGACTTCTTAGGGCTGTAGGCACACATCTGGACACTCAGCCTGCTGGTGCCAAGTCCCCCTTCCATTTCACCAGCCACGCGTGGGCACACATCCCTCAGGGGTTGTGGTCATCCCTCGCAGTGCCGTGGGTTCACCCTGTGACGCTATTGTTCAGCTGAACCAAGGGCCTCTTGCTGCTGTATTGGCTTGGACAGATCTGGGCTGGAGGGTTAAATGGGCATTGAGAACAACAAGTTATTCGTGGAGCACTCAGTTATGCTGCCGTCAGAAATTTCTGGGTTCCCACGGGCCTCCCTAGTGCATGTACAATGCTGGCACTTTAAAATGTTACAGCTGACAGCCAGAAAGCAAGGTTTTTAGGCACACTGGACCTGTTCCCTATATTTTCAGCTGAGAGTGGCAATCACTGTGGTATCTAAGTACTAGCTGTCCTTTTGAACAGACCATGTCACGTAAAAAGGGACCCATCTCACTTATATTCAGCTTTCTAAAAGCTGCCTAGCCTCTCCAGTTCACTGGGCTCTTTGCAGAGACAGTGGAGAGACAAACATGTCCAGAGGGTTGATTTTCATATCCGTTTTTTCACCCCTGTCTTGCAGTGGAAGTCAGGGGAGGGACAAGGCTCATGAGAGATCTTTTTCATGGATGGCTTTGGCTGGGTAGATTTCTGACTGCTGAGTGAAGGTAGGAGAAAAAAATCAGACTCAAGAGTGCAAATGACCTGTACCACAAACAGTTAAAGAGCCCTTTTCCTTCGATATGTTGCCATCTTGAAATCCGGTACTGCAAGGTGCTGTGGAGGGAGAGATTTCTGACAGTATGTATTTAACAGCTCAGAAATAGCATGTGTGAGTTCTAATAGCCAGGAGCAAATCCTAGGCAAATTCGGACTAGAAATTCACACAGGCATGCATTTTTAGTAGTATAAGTAATCAAGCATTGCAACAGCTTGCTGAAAGATGTGGCAAATTATCTAACACGTGAAATCTTCACCGGGTGAACACTTAACAGATATGTGTGCTGTAGCTAATACAGAAATTACAATGCAGAGGTGACTGGGGAAGGTTCACTGCTCCATACAGCACAGAGAATTACATTTGAAAAAAACAGTGGCTCTTTCTAAACCCTTCATATAGAATTCCTGAAGTGCCCAACGATGGCAGCCAGAGTGGGAGTATGCAGAGCTTCAGAGAATTAGGAATCCCAGCCTTCTGAAGTAGAGAGGTGCTTGGTATGCCTTTTCTATCAAGTTGCGCGTTTATGGCATTGCATACCTTTTGCCTATCCCTTCTTTCGCAATTTTGCCCTCATTCTAACTGCAAGAAAATGTGATGTAGCAGTGACAGAAAAGCTGTCTCAGGTTACAGGCAGAGTAGAGCCAGTGAATTTTCTTCCCTTTTTCCCCTTTGCCAACCCCCAACAAATCTGATCGTGTTGGGGTATCAGGATACATCACTTGAGGAGGATGTCTGTAGTGATAGCTGCAGAGCAAACTAGTGCTACACCTGATGGCCTGGAACTGGAGGCAGTCAAAAGATGTTTAGCAGTAACTAAATGACAGATAAGCTCCTTATTCTGAACAGATTCCTGCTAAAAATACAAATATTTTGCATGCACACAAAGTACAAGTTCCTCCCCAAACAGGAAAGGATGCACAAACTTCTGCCCAGCTGTAATCTTATCTAGACTCCCTCCCAGGGAAAAACCCACAAACCCCGCAGTAGGCTCTTGGTTTTCCCTTGCAGCTGAGGATGTTATCCTCTTATTCAGATGCCTTTCCCAGCTGTCTATAGTTGCCTGTGCCTAAACATCTCCCAGCTGGTATATCCCAGTCACCAGAGTCCCTGTTGTCCCTGGTGTTCCCCATGACATGTTGCTGCTAACCCAGAGGTACAGTACTTGCAGCCACCCACATTCCTGGATGGACCCCCGGGTGAAGGCTTCCACATCTGGAGATCTGCCAGTCACTGGCTGGAGCAGATGGCCAGAAGTCAAGACATTGTGTTTGGTGAAAGATGTTCACCAAATGTTGTGACCAGAAGATTTCAGATTTAGCTTTCTAAGGGAACAGAGCTGTACCACAACATTTCCGAACAGCTCCAGTTACAACTGCGTAACATTCAGAAGCTGTGCCAGGAAGCTCTCCACTTTGCTACACTCCTTTATTAATAGCATTTTGCCAAGCTGCCCTCTGGGACAAAATTATTATATAGTGGTTAAATGTCTGCTAGCGGAGGAATGCTTTATTTTGCCTTTTAACCGCAGTCTGACTTGAATTCCAACACACAAGCTAGGAGGTACCTGGGATGCATTATGGCTGCATCTGGCTAGCTTTTCCAGCCCTGCAAAAGACTACAGACAAGAGTAAGATTGATTTATTGAAGTCTTCTCTCTCCCACAGCTTACACAGGCAGTGGCAACAAGCTACTCCTACACACACACCTGCATCTTGATTCACAGCAGTCTTTTCCCAATGAATGAGCAATTTCTTTTTTTATCGTCACATAGATGTGTTATCTGATGTACACCAAGTAACAGTTGGATCACACTCATCTTTTCTTTAGCCTTCCAGAGCTCCTAGCAAGAAAAACATGATCAATACTCTTTCAAGAAAGGCCTAATATGAACTGTGCCTACTGAAGCAGAATAAGGAATATCTAAAAGAGAAGCCTATTTTGTTGTATACTGTGAGTGGGTGAGTGGCCTGAGTTTGTCCCACTGCTGATGTGGATATTATTGTGGATGCATGATGCTATTTTGTGCAATGATATCCTTTTAAGAAGTAGGTCTGAAACTTTTTTATATGTTTCTAGCTAAATATTTAGTAGTTGTTACCGTGAGAAAGGAAAAATAACACCAAAATTGATACACAGTGAAACACCAGCCAGCAAAGAGTTTCTCCTAGTGGCACAAACCAGAATGAACGATAAAGCCCAGGCTCTCTGCATGTTACAAAAGCAAAGGGACCTAATACAGATCCCATGTGTGTTTTAATGTGAAGGATAAAATTCACTGCATTTCCCTCCTGTATTGAAATACTAGGTTATAAAAAATAATGTCTAGAGCAACAAGATATATCTAGAGGGAAGTTCTAAGAGAGGTTTCTGTTGAAATGAGGCAGACATCATACAATGCACAGTCCTTGTCTGAACCTTTTAAAACTTTATTTTCAGCTTGTTCATACACTCAGACTACTGGGAAAATGAATTGGCCTAATTAAAAACTACTACCCTTTGGTGTTTGACTGTTCTACAAATGTAGAGATATTTTTAAGCCAAAAAAAATCACATCACGTATTAGTGAATTCCAGTTCTTTGTGTTTTTCGCTTCAGTTTTATGAAAGCAAGGAGCACCTCACATATGAGTAAAGGCTAAGAGAGATGGGACTGTTCAGCCTGCAGAAAAGAAGGTTCTGGGGGATCTTATCAATGCATACCCAAAGGGAAGGTGCAAAGAGGAGGCAGCCAGGTTCTTTTCGGTGGTGCCCAGTGACAGAAGCAGAAGCTATGAGCACAAACCAAAATATAGGAGGTGCCATCTGAACATCTGGAAACACTTTTTTTATTGTGAGGGTAAGTTAGCACTGGAATAAGCTGCCCATGGAGGTTTTGGAATCTCCATCCTTGGAGATATTGAAAAAAACATATCAGGACACAGTCTTAGGCAGCTGGCTTGCTTTAGGTGGGCCTGGGGGTTGGAGAAGATGACCTCCAGAGGTCCCTTCCAACCTCAATCATTCTGTGATTCTGTGAAGGTGGTTGTAATGCATCAGGTGATTTTTTTCATGACTATGGTACTACAAAAGGGGAGACTAAAGTGCATCTACACTGTTAATTGATTCATGCCTTTTCTCCCTGAATCCTTGCCTTCTTAGCATCCACACACACCATATAAGTACACAAATAATCTCTGTGTTGGAGCAGATATATTTTTCTTAATAAGGAAACCTTGACAAGGTATAAAAGATGATCAGTCTGTGCCAGGGTCCATAGTCCATGTATTCCACCTGTACCAGTGTGACTTTCAGCATGTGGTGGCCATGTGAGGGGCTCCCTTGTGCTCTCCCGGATTACTCAGGAGTATGAAGTGTGCTAAAAATTCTTACATTCTGGCAAAAGAGAAGCAGATATCCCCTGCATTATTGTTGTGATTGGTTGTTAATTGCGTGGCTTCTGATAAGCAGTACAGTTGTGGTCTTCTTGCCTTGAAGGATTCAGTCATAGATGTACACAAGCCAGTTCACAGCAGCTGGCCAGTGGCCCTCTTTGGTATGGCTATCAGTCTGGACATCGTCTAAGAGAAAGTGACCTTTGAAATGTCTTTTTTGGCACATGTAAAGTTATGTCTTACTTTTCTTGCTAGTAGGGAATAAATGTGGATATGAAGAATGACTACTACATCACATGCATGTTCCTACTACTGTCCTGCTTCTTCATCCAGAGCATCAAGCATGCATCAGTTCGAGAAATGAAAAACACCAAAAATTCTTCAACATCTAACATATGAGCTTACAGAAGAGCAAGTATGCTCTGCATAGATGTATCAGATTTTCCAGTGAATGTGGAACTGTGACATATAAATTTATATGGATCTCACATGCAAAGCAGGAAACTCAAGTCTCTACAAACAAAAGGTTTGTTTTCAAGTTTTTTGTTCTATTTTTCTGAAAGAGGTTAATTGATTACAAGACTAAGCTCTACTTTTCCCTTTCACTCCCACTCTTCAATTTGTTTCCCCAAGTCTTAACTTATCCACTAACCATTGAACAGGACCACAGTAAAAGAAATACAGCAAGCAAATATGTGTGAAAAATAGTGTCATCGATATGGTAGAGGATAGACTAGGGCATTGCTAGATCTCTTCTGATTCTGCAAATTTCCCTCATTTGCTGTTAAATGCACTAAGCTGATGTTTCCTAGTTATGCTGCAGTTTCATTTCTGTCACTTAGGTAACTAATGTAACAGGTGCAAAAGGTGCAAAAGGTTCTTATGATTTGCTTAAGCAGACTTGTCCCCTTCTAGTGAGATATGTCCAAAAAAGCAGTAGAGTAATAAGAGGGTTGTCACTACAGAAAACTCCAAGCAAGCCAAAAACCGGGAAAAGGAGGGGAGAGCAGTGCTCAGTGTATTGGATGCTTTAATCATTGCCAATTTTATTTCAGACAAATCAGGTTTTAAGGATGACCAAAGGAAAATGAAATGATACCTAGATTTGGAAACTGCTCGGTCTGGTGTAGGAGATGAAACCATAGTACTAAAAAAAAAAATAAATTAAAAAATAAAATCAAGGAGGGATAGAAAAGTATTTGGCTCAATTTTTCTTGTCAAGATTTCTGTTAATTGAAATATAATTGTCAATATACATGTCTAAACTGAAATGAAAATTACAGTAAGGCATGTACACCCATGTAGCGCTGACTAGATAGTGCATTCAGGATACAGAGTTAAGGATCATTCTAAAATAAACAGAATGTTATGGAATTGTAGAAAAAAAAACTTGAAGAGTGAGGTTTGCCTCTTTTTTGTCTCATCTCTCTCTATGAAATAGACACACATTGGCAAGATTTCAAGATTTCATTTCTCATGTTCTGTTTTTGCATGACTTAACTCTAAGCACCTAGAATACTTTAGAAACAGCAATAAATAACATAATCTGTACCCCAGGTGAAACAGGATTAAGTACACATCCACTGCAAATAACAAGGGAACTTATCAGACATGACAGTGATTTGGCCCCAAAGAACACTAACAAGAACCTAAACCAACATATACTAAGCCACAATTCCCAGACAAAATTATCTTAGGGAGTAGGATTTGCAGGATATCCCAGTAAGGCATATGGGAGGGAAACTTCATATTTCTCAATAATAGCAAATTTAACTGGCACTTGGAATAGGTGCTACTACCCATCTTTCGTAGGTGCTAATATCAATACAGGCTCAGCAGAGAATGGATTGAGAGCAGCCCTGAGGAGAAGGACTTGAGGGTGCTGGTGAATGAAAAGCCCAACATGGCCCAATGATGTCTGCTTGCAGCCCAGAAAGCCAACCAAATGCTGGGCTGCATCAAAAGAACCATGGCCAGCAGGCTGAAGAGGGTGATTCTCCCCCTCTACACCACACTCGTGAGACCCCGCCCTGCAGTGTTGCATCCAGCACTGGGGCTCCCAACGTAAGAAGGACATGGATCTGTCAGAGTGGGTCCAGAGGAGGGTCACGAAGATGCTCAGGGGCTGAAGCACCTCTCTTATGGAGACAGGCTGAGGCAGTTGGGGTTATTCAGCCTGGAGAAGGCTCCAGGGAGACCTTAGAGCAGCCTGCCAATGCTTAAGGTGGGAGGGCTGCAGGAAAGATGAGGACAGACTTTTTAGTAGGGCAAAAGGTCAAGTAGGCATGATTTTAAACTGAAAGAGGGGAGACTTAGATTGGATACTGGGAAGAAATTCTTTACTGAGGGCGGTGAGGCGCTGGCAGAGGCTGCCCAGAGCAGCTGTGGGTGCCCCATCCCTGGGGGTGCTCAAGGCCAGGCTGGATGGGGCTGGGAGCAACCTGGGCTGGTGGGAGGTGTCCCTGCCCCTGGCAGGAGTTGGAACTAGGTGAACTTTAAGGTCCCTTCCAACCCAAACCATCCTATGATTCTGTGATTCTACGATCTTTGAAGAATATATTGTACATAAAATGTAAAGCCATTGAAAAGTAAAAATAATTATTTTGCATATGAAATGCACATGGGCTAAAATGAAATTATGGATTTTCTTTGGCATTTTGACACAACTAGAGTCTTAATATCTGGATTCCCACATGCAACATGCCACCTTACCACAGACAACCATAAGAGCTCAAGAAAATAATTTCCCGGAAGACAATTCAATGGTAACATTGAACTATTGAAATTGTTTCTGTTGGCTTTTTCAGACCAATAATTTCCATGAATGTAATTTGGGAGCAATTAAAACAGTGAATACCACTGTGGCAAATAATTTAAGTCACAAGGAAGGATGAAAGAAACATTTCATTTGATCCTTTCTGAAGCTGAGCTCATTTGTTTGGTTTTTTCCCTGAAGTTCATTTAAACTTGATTTCTTTTTTGAAAAAGCAGTGTGCTTATCCTTTTCCCCTCATCCTCCCCAACTTGGCAGTAGACAAGAAAGAAGCACAGACAAAACCAGCTTCAGACTGTGGTTTTTTATTGAACCAATTTATTAATTTATTTCCCCCACCCTAAAAAAAAAAAAAAAAAAAAGTCATTTGAAAGGCCAATTTGTATGTATTTTAAAATGTTTGGGGGGGGTCATGTGGCTAGAAAGAAAGTGTACATCACTGTTTTAGTCTGTTGTGTTGCGCCGATGGTAGCAACTAAACCGGTTCCAGCACTGTGCTGTAGCTACACATATTGTTTCTGTTTTCACATCCTTGATAAGCATTTGGTTTGTGTCAGTTTGCACTCTTTCAAATACCTTGACATGATTCAAGCATGGCATGAGTCAGGACTGCTCCTGATAGATAGCATGGGTAAAGTAAAGCCATTTTGTATGAGGGGAGAACTATATCTGTTTGTACAATGCCTACTGCAGTGTGATCCAGAACCTGACTGCATCCCTCCAGATAACGCTTGTAGGTGAAGTAGGCCAGCATCACAGGACCTTGGCTTTCCCATCTTCTCAAGGCTCTGACTTCTCAGTTCAATTCCTCTCTGCAGCACTTCCTCAGCTTTGGAATGAATGCAGGCAATGCTGAGAAAGAATAGCAACAGAGGGCTGATGTAGCAGCAACAGAAGTGGAAGAGAGAGAAAAATGGTAGCGATAGCTAAGGTGGTGTTGCTATCTTCATGTGTTGGTATATCCAATTTGCTGCAAAACTGTCTCAGCCTTGCACTACTACTGGCAAGAGGTCTGGGGCAGGAGACCGCAGAGAAAGGGAGCAAAGATGCATGGAAAATATTAGTGAAGGCAGCCTAATAAAAGTTGGGAATAAAGATGATATGTAAGTGGTAAGAATATCTTCACAGGGAATTCCAAGACTAGTGGGGAACTGTGGTACCTAATGCAGCACTTCTTTTACACTCACTTATCAATGCAGTCTCTTTTCAAAGCTGCACATGACAATCTCAGAAGCTCTCAAAGACAAAGCAGTCCAGTGTCTTCTCTAGCTCAGTTCTATGGAGGGGAGAGAAAACAAACAAGAGGTGCTAAATGAATGTGCTGAATCAGGCAGTGTGTTTGGTCTTCTGTATGTCTGTGTTTGTCTGTGCTAGTTTTCCCTTTAACAGTATTCACAGACTTTTTTTGATAGCCAAAGCATAGAGCACTCCATGAGAAGGCGTCTTCAGCAATCACTTAATAGGACCTGATGTCCACATGCACCTCTCCCAATGTCAGAGATGCCATGACCTCATCACCCTTTCCCACATGAATGAGCTGTCCTTTTCATAAAGATTTCTCGGTGTCTAATCTAAACCTTTCTCACTGCCATTTAAACCTACTACTTCTCAGTAGATGAATAGAGATGGGGAATAGTCTATTTTCTTGCTTATTTCCAGGGGACTTCTCTTGTCCAGGTGGTGCCTTTTAATAGTCTATGTCAGTGGCATGCTGTGTTTTGACAGCATCTTTTTTCTGCGCTAGAGAAAATCCAGATACTATATCCCTTCGGTAGTTCCATAACAGAACTACTGCAGCTATTCAGTACATTTGGTGCTCCCAGGAATACAGTTACCCTCCTGCTCTGGTTCGGACACAGCATTCAGCACACTGGCTACTCTCATTGGTGTTGGAGGGAAGGCAAGGGAGGTCCAGCACCTCTGCTACTCTCACCAAAGGAACTGATACGCCTGCCAATCGTTGTGTTACTCTCAATACAATAAATGACTTTTCTCACAGGCAGCACATAGTCTCTTGACCACTTATTGAAAATCCTCAGTCTATGACACTCCTTGAAATACATGCACACATTGCTGTTCATGCCCAAGGCACGTTTTTAGGGTCTTGCAAACTTCTGTATTTAGTTGTTGAAGTATATGGTTTAGGGTATGAGTCTGGCTGGTACGATATACTGTTTGGGGGTACTGAGGCACTCATCTGGACAGGTAGCTGAGCATCAGGTACAGTGACCTGACAGCTTATAAAATAAGCAATATTTAGGCAACTGATTCTTGCCCCCAAAATGAACCATATGAGGCTCATTTCAGTTGCAGGCATATACATCTAATTAGGCATGCTCTAGGCTTAACCCATCTAACCTCGAGACAGCTCTAGAAAAGTGTAGGGTTGCCAGCACATCATGGTGTAACTCCAGCCCTACCGTGAGCATATCTTAGGATATGTCAAATGACACTAAATACCTATGACTATGCAGTCAAATTGAGCTCAAGAGGTGGGATTCAGCTCCAGATTCTTCAGATTCCTTAATATAGCTTCCTTCATACACTCTAGGGATCTACACTTCTACCACTCTATCCTAGAGTTGAATCTGTTCAACTCTAAAGAGAGATTCAGCTGCCTAAGCATAGACAGATAGAGTTCCATTTTAATTATTTTTGAGTTTCCCACCTAACCTCCAGCTGCCACTCAGAAAGGGTGTTGATCTCACACAGAATCTGCATTCTAGGTGCAGGTCCTGTACATGTATCTTGGATACCCTGTGCTGCCTGATATGGCATTAAACATCTGTGTTCAAGAAACTGAAAGTGATCTATAGTCAGTAAAATCGAGTGAGCCCTGAGAGCTGTGTAGCTGACCATGTGCTAACTTTAGTGTGACATCTATCCCTCTTCAGCTCTCTTGACTGTATTGACTAGATCTTCATGGACTCCAACAGTGGCATAGATACCTCACTCACCTATAGAAGTCCAGCTGCAACCCTCCAGTTAGGGGCCTGAATTGACGTCTAAATCCTACCCCAAGCAGTCAGTCCTCAAAGCAGGATCTTTGTTTACTTTCTAGAAAGAATAGAAAATCTTCCTGTTTGCTGAAGACAGAAAAAGATAAAATGTTTCTCTTTGACAGGTGTTTCCTCTGTACAGATCTGACCATGACCACATTACTTATCATTATAATTGGAGGGTTGACATGCACATATACACGTACAAACACTTAGCCGCATGATCGGAAACAAACTACAAAACCACCTGGTGATACTGGAGCAGGAAGATGTGTACCTTTAAAGAAGACAAAAAATGGAAATGAACAATGGATCCAACCACAGATACTCCAATTTATAAAAAGAAAGATATTTCCAACTTCATAATAGTAAAGTATTAACAAGTCCTTATGATGGTAAACTAGTATCCAGCTTGTGGTCATCAAAAAACCCACAGAATATTTTTACTTCAGTAAGTGATATAGAGTATGGAAATGCCATATTAAGCAGCCAGCTGGAGTAATGGTTTTAAGGAATTTAAATGCTATAGTTGTACAGAAAAGGAGAAGAAAAAGTGTGTGCTTTTATGTATGTATCTCCATGTTTCTCTAGTTTGAAGTTGCCATACAAATCAGATCTTTCAAATAACTTTGCAATGGCAGGAAAATGGCATTTAGAAAGGCCATTACTGGAAGAAAGTTATTATTTTGTTTCAGTAAACCCCTCCACAGGATGGATTGCTGAAGTACATGAGTCTTATAACAGGTTATCCAGAGGTTTCTATAACAGCAGGAGCTATGCAAGCAAGCATGAACACAAAGCTCTGTGCCAATGCATATTAACTTGTCCCATGTAACTGCTACTCTTCCAGTCCTTGGCCCATGTCCATCCAATTTAAATGTCAAATACAGAAGGGAAAATTGTAAACCTTCTGTACTTACACAGTGCATCATTTTTTCCCCCCTTTCGCTGAATTTTCACCCAGGGAAGGATAGATCAGAGTTACATGCTTCATAGAGTCTGCTTGATATGAACTTTTAAAAAGTTTTAGTTTAATCCTGTGCACCTGGTACTGCTGTGAGTTCAAACAGTTTTATATTTCTTCCCTACCAGCTCTCCTATGACTTTACAAGAACAAAGCTAATAAATTCCACAGCACCAAACACAGAAGCAATTGGAAGCTCTTTTCTAATCCAGACCTACACAGCCTTGTGTCTTTCCCCATATCCCACATCCCTAATGACTGGATTCTCTCTCTGTATAGGTATAAAACAGTCTATCATTTGTACTTGAAAACTTTTCTTTAATCTTATTAGACTACATAGGCACATATTTTAAAGGGGTCAGATGGCTTGTTAACACGGGATATATGGTATTGGGTAGTTCTCAGGAAGCAGATTTGGAAGAACAGATTTTGAAAGACTTTAACATGAGCACTTACAAAGTTAAAGAGAAAAATATAATACTACTTTCTATTTTAATAAAGTGAATCTACCTTATGAAATAACCTAATTGAGGGAGAACTAGCCAGTGATTTGCCATGTTTCAGCACCATTACTGGATTACAGCTTTATTACTCACCTACCCCTTTGTTCACAAGTAGCAGCAACACCACATGCATCCTTTTCTGCACATAGCTTTTCTTTCTTGCTTTTTTCATTAGACTTAATTGACCTTGAAAAAGGGAAATACATCTTCAGTCCTCAAAGTAGGACCCTACATATCTTCACAAAAGCTAAATTTATTGAAGAACACTAGTCCCAGGATGACTTAACAGGGAAAATTGGAATCCTCCAAAAGTCAGTCTAATGTTAACTCTCTTCTGCCCTTTAGATAAGCCTTTCCCTCACTCAGAGAACCTGGGAAGCCTATAGTCTTTGAACCAAAGCTAATTTTGTTCTCCCACCGTGTAACTGAGGGTAACGCAGGGCTCATTGCCCTGGCACTTTTTCTGTGCAGTGAGGCTGGGATACAGGTTCCCTTAGGCATTTCCATTGCTCATGGTTCTCTCTGCAGAGTGGTTACACAGCATGGGCTTTATCTCCACATATAGTTTCCCTCTGTTCAAGTAATGGGAGTTAATGACAGGGAATATGATCCACAGTACAGCACAGTTTGCTAGTTATTTCTCTCTGTAAAAGTCAATACAGATAATTGAGAGGATTAAACCAACAATCTGGTTCTAGGTCTGCATAACAAAATAAAAGTAATTCTCCTTTTAATCCTAGGAAACAAAAGGAAACGATTGTTGTTGATGCTGTTAAGGACGTTTTGAAGCCTAAACATTCCTAGGCTTTTTATAAGCCCGGAGGTTTTTTGTGGCAATTGTAGCTTCCTTTCCTATAACAATGCATCCAAAAGCCTGAAAAAGGAAAAAAACCAAACCAGCAACCCATTTTTCTCAGAAATTCCATCTTGTCCCAGAAAAAGACAGAAAGAAAATGAGGATTGGAAAAGACATCCTCTTGCAGACTGTTAGGGTGCGATTTGTCTCACCTAACTCTAAGCTTTTACATTAATATGTGTCAACAGCTGAGCTAGTCACCCTGGGTTCCATTTACAGCCCGTGGGGAGACATAAGAGCTTTTGTAACATGATTTACCTAACCTGTTCCAGGTATTTGCTTTAGAGTAAACTGAACTTTAAAAATGCCTGATTCTCTCCACTGACTACAAAGGGAGCTCATTTTTACTAGACAATATATGAATGCCTGTTACCACTCCATTAAATGAATTTTGATTTTTCTCTCTCTTCTCATATTTTTAATGCACCACCTTTTTTGTTTTTCTTTTTTCATAAGTCACTTTTACTCTTTCTTTTTAGGACGGCTTGTCCTCTCTACATACGATCATACAAAGAAAACAATTGTCTGGCCACTCCTGCTGGAGAAATCTCAGGGGTACTCAGCAGCACAGTCAATTGACAGCAATCAGCTAAGTGCTGTGTACGGAGCTCACAGGAGAGTGCATCAGATTTGGAATAGCTGGAGACTTGTTACATTACTCACGGGAGGAGAGTCAAGCTGAGGAAGAGATTACAGTTTATTAGAGACCATGAATATGCAGACCAAGGAGTGACAGATTTCCTCTAACATCTTTCATTTGGGGGGTCAGTGCGTTCACCAATGTAGTGTGCTTTTCTCAAAAAACAATCCCATGCCTATAAAAAAGCAGCACATGCAGGATTTAACTTTCAAAACACCTTACAATTTTAGATGCATTTCCACTAGTGTCTAAATGCTGTTAGTATGGAAATATTTCTAATACTTTGTCAGTGCCTACTGTATTAATGAACCTTGCTTCTGTAGCACAGAAGTGGTCAGGACTGCAGAAATCAAGCAAAAGTGAAATTATTTCATTCCAACAGCACCTTTTCTGTTGCTATTGCATTGCTACCAAAACCTAAAGTAGAAAGTTTAAAATTAACTTTGATACTTCTGTAGTAGCTGCAACTGTATCTCTGAATAGAATTGCTAAAGAAGTAGTTATTCCTACAAAATAGCATTAAAATAATAAGATTAAGGAACATGTGAAACTAAACAACAGACATTTAAGGTTGCCCAGAGAGGCTATACAGTCTGCATTATTGGACATATTCAATATTGGACAGGACATAACCTTGAATGACCTAGTTTACCCTGCTTTGAGTAGGGGGTCTCAAGAAGTCGCTTCCAATTTGACAGTTCTGTGGGTCTGTGAGTCTAAATATGAAGTTGCATTTAATTTTGACTACACTGAGTTTACTGAAATATTTAAGCTAAGTGCACCTCATACCTGTGTGAGGCATTTAATTTTTAGAATAGTATCCCAAAGATATGAGCACACATCCTGTGTTATCCCTAGAAATGAGCACGTTAATGTCTCTGTTTTGCAGTCCAGAAAGTGTACAGGTATATCTAATTGATACGTACGATATTCAAACTCCTGAACAGAAGCATACCAAGATGTTTAGAAATCTTCCTTTACTCATTCAGGGTGGAATTCATTTTGGCAGTACTTTTGCAGCTTAAAATAGATGTCTGGACTAAATCACTGAAGCTTTCTTTTTCACCAGCCCGAAGATACAGGCACTTCTAGAAGATGAATTGACCTCTTTGAAAAGAGGCTTTGAGAATACATGAGATGAGTGTCCTGGTGGAGGTCTCCTTTTGTTTTTCTGAGCTATGGAATGGGCCTGCCCTACTGACTGAGACTGCATGCATAAATTTTAGTGTTGAAGCATGATGAGCTCAATCCGAGTCTCAATGTAGCTTAAAAACAGAATGCCTCTGATTCTAATAGTGTTTAGAATCCATTAAAAACTTGCTTTTTAAGGTCTTTTGTCTTCAAAAACTGTCTTAGTAAAAATTTCATAGGAATTGTATCTTGAAAAAATTTTATACTGTTATGAGCATACTTCTAAATTTGTTTTAGTGATTCCTTATTAATCTAAAAAATCTTCAGGGCAAATAGTTACTGGGTAATTCTGTGATCCAAGCATAAATTAAATACTAGAGACAATAAACTGTCCATAAAACATCTGTGCTTCTGTCTTATTGCATTTGTTTTCAAAATAATCACAATGCTCTCTTTTAAAAACAAAACACAAAAATCAAAACTTCCAAAAAGCAGTAAAGTTGATAATATGACATGTGAGAATTCCATATTATTTCAGTATCCGCTAGCTACCATGTGGAAGGACCGGTTAATTAATTGTTTATTATTCTAACTTCAATAGCTTATATTCACATGGACTGAAAAGGTTTGCAGGGATTCCCCAGAGCGTATCACAGCAATGATTTTTAGAAAGACAGCATAATCAGACATGAGTTTTATTTTACTCTGATTAAAGTATGTTTTCTGTTGAGTTTTACACTTTAGTCTCATTACAGAAACAGTTTTCCTAGATGGGTTTATACAACCAGAAAGAAATTTATGAAGACAGAGATGTTTAAAGGGGTGTTGAACATCTTGATTCAGACAATAAAACCTTGTTTGCTTGCTTGTGTTTCACATCACTAGGATGCCATGGAATAACAGCAGACTAAGCTACACTTTCTTTATTATTATTATAAATCTTGAAAGGAAAAATAAATGTTAAGCATCTGGAAATAGATGATAGATTTATAGCTGAACTCTGTGCTCTGTACATAAAGCTGTGGAAGAGGAATACTTACTTTACCATTATGTCGTGATTCATTTTACAAAAGCTGACAGAGCATTTGGTAGAGTTAACCTTGTTAGAGTTCTAGGCAGATGTTATGAACTCTCTTGGGAGACTCATGGTTCAAACATGAGGATGCCACAGAGCTTTCTTGGCTAATAGTAGCTACTACCTTACAGTCTTCTCTTTAGATACATGAATTACTAGCAGTCAGGGTAGCTCATTCAGCTCAATCAAGATACTTCTTAGAAACCCTGGGGAATCTGTGCAAGTGCTCAGATTACTCTGAACATGTTTCAGTTCCTGCTCTTAAAAATCATTGCCCCGAAGGACAGAGATGTCTTAGACGCTGCAACATTATTCAGAATCATCTTTATCAAAAATGTATTGAAACTAAGAAAGATACATTTACTTATAAACTCTGACTTCAGTGACAGAGCAACAATTCATAAATCTCAGAAAATGAGATTAATTATTAGGATCATACTTAAGGTTTTGCTTTAGCATTCCTTAGCTGTTTTGTGGGGATAGCTAATAGCAGCTGGCATAACCTGGAAAGTTCCTAAAGTGAAATCTGTTTGGTTCCTGTTTTTTACAGGAAGATTATAACTAGTTACATCTGAAGGTTCTGATCTGAATGAAATTTTCTGTAGGTAGTCCTCAAAAAAACCACATTTCTTCCCTTCTGTTGTTTTTTGGGTTGGTTTGGGATTTTCTTTACTTCTCGCATTTCCCTGTAATTTGGCAATGGGACCTCACCCAGTGCTGCTGAAATTTATCTATCATGTTTCTCCCTTCTTTCTATAAATATTGCTGAAATTTTAATAATAAAAGACTCCTATAAAAGTGAAAAAAATAAGCTAATTAAGATTTTTTCTTAAAGCAAGGGAATCACATACGAACACAAAGAAGATTAATTTGAAGACTCACTGGCTGTACTATACACCTAAAATATAAATACTATACACAATAGACCTAAAAGATACTTCTGAAGATATTCTTCATAGCTTTTATTCAGCACTGGCCTTTGTGCAGCAGGACCTCGGGGATGATTTTTCCCAATGTTTCCTGTACCACGTGTAAATCCAGTCCCCACTGGGTATATAAGTGCCAGACCCATAAGGAAATGGGTGTAAAAGATCAGCACTTGTGTGGCAGTGAGATTCCTGAAACTCCCGAATTTAACTTTAAGACATTGTCCCCAGCCCAATCCAAGCTGATGCTGTTCTAGCTAAGCTAAAATCAGTCTTCTTTTATTTTTCTTTTTCTTTTTCTCCCCCCTGTATTAGTCTTTGCACAGTGATACATTCTCAGCAGGAGTAGATAGGAGTAGACTTCCTGCAATCTCAGTTATAGGCGATTAGGCCTCTTTTCAGAGAAATGGGTTGTAATTTTCCAGACTGAGGGGGCAGTAGAATCCAAGCTGCGTGCTTGTCAGAGCATAAACACAATTCTGAATTGTCAGTCACTGAAATGTATAAATTGGAGATGATGTCTGATTAGGTGAAGTGGTACTCTAGAGGCTGGATTCCTACCTCTCCACTTCAGGTTCCAGTCAATAGGCAATAGAAAGTTATGCATTTCAGGGGGTGTTTCAACTCCACATATATATGCCGGGGGGGGGGGTGGGGTTCAATCTACTTAACAGCCAGTTCTCCCTCTGCAGGTCTCTCTTTGTCCTCATTAACTCTTATGAAGAGCCTACAATGACCATATGCCTCTCTTAAATGTCTCAGTTAAATGTTTAAATGGAGGCAAGCTCTTTCTGGTCTTAAGACCCTCAAGAGCTTTTTGTTAAAGATGTGCCCTGACAGATGTGGATGCACAGGACATTTTAAATTAGGCATCACTATAAATTCTCTCATGAACTCTAGGCCATAGTCATTACAGTCATGCTTTTGCTTTTTGTTGTTTATTGTGGAAACTTTTCTGTTAAAAAGTCATGTTAAATCCCAGTGTGACATTCCAAGATTACACTATTCTGACTAACCCCAATTCATATAAAGTAAAATTAGAAACAAAATTTCAACATTGCCTTTACAATGATTTGTATCTCAGTTGTTGCTGTACATTTCCCAAATTTACATTATGAACATTTGTGTTCTGTAATTAGTGTGGAAAGATGATGGTCTCCACAAATCCGGTTTCCCTAAAATGGTCAATTGCCTTTACCCATAGGTTAGTATGTTTTTAAGGCATTTTTCAAGACTAGTTTTGTTTCATTGAAATGACTTGTAAGACTTGGATGGATGTAAGTTTCAAATGGCAAACGCATATATATGCACAGACTCTAAATAACCTGTGGTGTAATTATGCAGAAGTATGAGTATGTTGGTTACTTTCAATGAATAACAAAAGTACAGAACCTTAATTAAGAAGTAGGAATGTGATACTGTTGGATGGTGTTGCTTTTTCTGGGAAGAATTATTGCATCTTTAATCACAGATGAGGTTCTCGGAAAATCTTTTGCCTCAAGCAAGCAACAAATTGGAAGAAGAAATGAGCATAAAGAAGACTCCCAGCAATCTTATTTTTCCAATGTGACCAAAAAGAAATGTTTGCATGCAATTAATGTAGCTGAAATAAACATATTGTGACACCAAATATAATTTTAAAGCACTATGGGACTCAGTCAAGTGAAGCAACTACATCCACTGCTGCTGTACTAAATTTTAAAGAAAACCCACAAAATCCCAAGAATTTCTCTGCCAGAACTCATGATCTCACAAACTCTACTAGAGAAATTCAACACTTAGCTTTCATTACTGTGAACAGTCCTTTTCCTTAATCTTTAGTATTATTTTATTGTAACATATATGTGTCAGACCAATTACATTGACAAGTCCCCTTCTATATCGTTTGTGTCTACAGATGGCTGAAGCCAAGAAGAGAAAGCAGGAGCATGACCACAATGCATAAAAGCAATACTGATGGTGTAAACTTATATTTACTACTGAATTGGACAAAAAGTAAAAAAGGACAGAATTTGAAATGAGTAACCACTGAATAGATCTCATTTCATTTGCCTGAATGTTGATTAGAGCACACAAATGTTGAAATTGGAAGAGGTTTTATGGATACAGATTGGCCTCTGTTTCCCATTCATATGATAATTGTCTTAGTTTCTGAATAATGATATTTATACATAAACATTTACAGCAATGAATTCCACTGGCTGTTTCCACAAGGGTCAGTCTAAATAGCCTGTTAAAACAGAGGTAAGAATCTGCAATGGCATAGAAGTCCAACAGTCACAAATGATTAGTAAACGGATCACTTATGATAAGCAGTTCAGTAACAGATTCTGCCCTTCTCCTCTAACTGTATAAGATCCGACACCCCTGGAAATAAAACGGAATCTGCATGCCTTGACTGTTGTGCTTCAATAGTGCAATAGATGCTGGAGCCTATCCCAAGTGCCATATTAAGTTGTCTGAGCATGACTTGCAGAATCGGATCTCAGTTTCTCTGTTCCATCACAGCAGAGATGTGACAAGATCCAGAAGATCCTGCAACACAGCTTGCAGAGCTGATCCATGCCGCTGAGCTGTGTAGGACTGACACTCACCTATCCCCGTGAGGAAGATGTTGGCTTTTGCCAACCAACGTCTATTCTGGGGGCATTCTGAGAAGGACATTTTGAAAGATAAGTAAACAGCACGGTGATCAAGAAGGTGTCAAGATGTCAAGTGGATCAACAGGGTCAGCAACCCCTTTCCTCCCCCCTAGGGGTTTAGCTGCCTCTGTTCAATATCAGCTCTGATATGGTAAAGCCACATAACCTTGGATCAAACTTTCATAAA
The DNA here is from genome assembly GCF_015220075.1 of Falco rusticolus. Lineage (NCBI taxonomy): Eukaryota > Metazoa > Chordata > Aves > Falconiformes > Falconidae > Falco > Falco rusticolus. The sequence goes on along the minus strand of NC_051191.1, from coordinate 24,177,501 downwards.
CACAACAAAGTGCATGAGAAAAGAGTGAGAAGCCTCCCCTGTTGCTTCCTTACCCCAGGAGCTGCACTCCAGCCATGTCCTTGGTCTGGTCTTTGCCTGGGCTTCACTATGGACATTCCCATGCCTCCCTTGCTGATCCTGATCTTGCTTTGCTGCCTCAACTTCCTAGTTTGACCTATGGTCTGTCTTATAACAGTAGACTTCCCTGATGATCACTGGACTATTTGCTGACACTGTTTACCATCCTCCAACCTACCCTGCTCTTCTTGTTAGGGCACTGTGGGACTGTACCCCTTGGTGAGATCATGGCCCCAGCCATCACTCCAGCTCCTGGCTCTTCTTTTTCTACCAGAAGGCTGCAGTGGGGGAGATTCTAATAGAGGTCACCTTATTTCAGGTTTGTATATGATCTGTTAATATTAAGACTTGTATACTTTAGACGATACACTCTGGCATATCTTTTTATGCATTTTAAATTCAGATAGAGAAGGATTTTGAGGGAAATATTCCAACTTTTCTTTAAAAATGCTGGTGGCTGCTGGGTGTAGACAGCAATGGAGCTGAAAACAGACAGCACTTCCTCATGCTCCAAAAACACACAACATCCCTCCAGATGCCTGGAATAAGACATGCAGGAAAGATTTCAGAGAGACCCTTCAACTGAAAAATAATGATTTGTAGGGAATTCTGGCAGAGAAAGATAAGGCCTGGGACCTGGTTGGTGGGATTCGAGGGGAAGATTCAGTTGTGCCAAGCAAAACACACATAACTTCATCCATAAGAAACAATACGGTGTCACTGTACTTGTGGTGCAGTTTGATTGATTTGTTGGAAAGAAAGTAGGGTTGTTCTATTTACTTTGAACTGGAAAATGAGGAATGTCACATTGTCTTTATTAACTATATGTTTCTACCCTTTCCTACATTTAAATACATATATTGACATATTTTATTTTCTGCTGTGTACCCCTCTCCTAACCCTGGTTCCATGCTTCAGTTAACTTCAGTTAAATGAAGGATTAGCAGGAACAGCGATTTTATTTTTATTTTGCATACACTTCATACAACCATTGAAGTATGGCCGTTTATCTGCATGCCTTTCTTATGCATCCATGATGCAGACAGAGCAATTCCATCCCAGAAGAGACTAGGTAAAGATGCAGAGATGAGTAAGGTTGAGATTTATTCAATCTGAACTGTTTTCAGTGAGATATCATGATTTCTATTCATTAATGCTCATATTGATGTTTCTATGTTCTGTGAGATCGGAGAAGAGATGGATCACACTTCTAATCCAACTTTCTCAAACGCATGGAGGAATCTTAGCTACTTCCATATCAATGTAATTCACATCTGTGTTCCTCAGGAGTGAAGAAAGGGCCATCTTTTGGAGGAACCCACTGTGGAATGTGAGGGCTGCTGCAAACATTCAATTAATTTAAGGAATCTGTTCAACACTGTCTCCCCCTGACACTCAAACTGAATAGATTCCCTCCCTATATATCTGGTACAAATGTTTCTGAGGCTGATGAAACTTCTTTGGACACAAAGAGATAGGCATACTTTTTTCCTAATTGTTAGCAGGAAATAACAGTTATAGCATGATCTGCCAATTAATGATAAACTGTGATGCTGATGGAATCAAGATCTACAATGAAAACTATGTAGTCATGGCAAAATGGTTTTATAACTAGAACTAGGAAAACTTTTTTTTTTAATATAGACTATTAAACCCCCAAACCACTTGACCCTATTTTGACCCATCAGAAAATTTTAGATTTGCAATTTAGACTGAACACAGCAAATGTGCCAATCTCCCAGAAACTCAGATATCTTAGCAACTTCTTCTTTGTGCCTAGGCTTTTCATAAAAAAGGAAATCCAGGCAAATGCCCTAGACAGGAACTTTAGTATGCAAAAGAGAAACCTAGTGTTGATAGCTGGGACATGAGAACTCGGGACCATGCTAGTGAAGCCTCTGGTGACATCTTGTAACACTCAATCTTTGTAGGAACTCTGGCATTCCAGGGTACCTCTGAGTCATGGCATTTCTTGAAACTTGGAGAGAGGCTGGATTCTGTGTTACAGCTCCAGGAGAGAAGCCTCAGGTATAGTCAGGTCTCAAAGAACTTGGATTGACAGCAACAAATTCACATTTCCAGCTTTGCTGCCTAAGCTTGAAATGTGGGCCCATGGATCCTGGTTTCTCAGCCCCAACACAATTTGCCTGCTGTACTTGCTTAAGAGGCATGGTCAAGTGTGTTAACGTCAGCTGAATCATGGAACCAAGCCAAGACTCTATTTCAGTAATGGGAGTTTGTTCACTTATATAAATGCAGTGCTTTGGGGAATTGAAATGGATGTGCTCTAAACGTGATTATTGACAGAAATAGGGCTTGTGAAATCAAAGGCACAAATCAGAATAGGAAGCTGTTTTCCTCACGTTAGTTCCATATATGCTTGGCTTTTTACTGTCAGGCACTTATTTGAGAAAATGACATGCTCCATTTAGTGAAAGCAATGGAGCTGCTTTAGTGTGAAGCAGATGTAATACATGCAGTGTGAGGATGAAGACCTCACATGCTAAATATGGCTCTGAACAAGCACAGATTAGGTGGTCAATGGGGTTGTATTTACTACAGTGTTTTGTCTTTTCATTGTCATTAAGTTAATCACTCCAAAGAAGGAACTATATGCATATACACTATACTCTCATTTATTTTCATATGGTATTGCTTATATTTAGACTCCTTTAGTGTGTTTTTGATCATTATAAAATACAAATGTAACACTATATACTTGTAGTTTATATCCACCAGAAAAATCCTATCCATTATTACATGGGAAATATAGAACTGTTCACTGCTTATGAAAGCAATGAATCAAGATAAATTTGATGTCTGAAGTTGTTGCTATCTTGAAAAATATTAACACGCATTTTTGTTCATTCATAGATTGGCACCTTTTTTGACCTTTGATAGTCTCTGAAGCTGGACTCACTTAGGAAATGTGTTGTAATCTTATCATTCAATCCTCATTTAAAAGTTTATTTAGTTTATATTAGCAGGTTTTCAAGTGGCATTCATAGGAAGTGATTAGGTTGTGCAACTCCTAGATGAGCATTCTGTGTTTACAAATATATCCTATTTTCTCTGCAAGTTTATTTCTCGAACGCATTCCCTCCTGCCACTCACACATGCAGGGAATTGTTTTGCAACAGCAGCATGACACTACCTATCTATCACAGATAATCTATGCTTTGCCTGGTCAGTTATATTGGCCTGTGCTTTATGTTCTGCCAGACCTTGAAGGTGGGGAGATCATAATGTTTTGATTGTATCTTAGCTGCTCTGAAAGCATTCTCATTAATGAGCAAAATTAACAGAGCGGTTGAAATGACATAGGACATGAAAGTGCAGAGCATTTTCCAGCCAGGCAGAGCAGTTCAACAGATCAGCCAAAGTAGTTTTCTGACAAACTGGAATAAGATATTTAAGCCCTTACGGGATTGCAGGACTATTCCCTTTCACAGCAATGATGAAAGCTAGTCAGATGCTTAAGCATCTTTCTGCATCACAGCCTCAATAAATCACAAGTTTAGGAAACTCAGTTTTCCTACAGCTTCATTCCAAAACACACCAGGTGTCATGTGTACATACATCCCCTCAGTAATTGTGCAAATGGATTTTCTGCTAGACAGTTTTCCATGAAAAAGACTGATTCTTAGCCAGGTACATAACTGTGCTGAATTTCCTTTAGCTGAAAATGTGACGTGAAGTTCTCTGTGTCTTTATTTATTTGTTTTGTCTGAGTGCTTAAGTTTACCATGGTAGCTCAGGATGGATATTCCAAAGACAGATTTATATAAATAATCTAACCAAGTCAGCTACTCAAATAACCTCTGCAGAGGTTAAGGTTAGAGCCTTAAACTGCTGAGATCCCCATGTACTAGTATTGTCATTTCTACATCCTCATTTTCAAAGCTGATTGGGAGTGCTGTACCTACAGTATGGAAAATGGATGTCCTGTCTTTTGCCTGGATTCTTCATATTTAATCGCAGAATACATCCAGAAGGTACACCCAAGTAAGGACACAAATGACAGGATTCACTTCACCTAACATTAAAGGTGACTGTAACTGCAAATTCAGAGATATACGGGCTTATTTCAGCTGTCCACATAGAGGTATCCCATGCCACTTGAGTGCCCTGGGCTGTCCATGATATTTGCCAAGGGACATCAGTTATGGGAGATCTGTGGGCTCCTAGGCAGCTGGAGGCCAGGCCAGGTATCCTATGCTACCTCAAATGGCATTGCTTAACTACATGTGGGCAACCCCTCACCATTACAGCCAGAAGCTGGGAGACTAGTTTCTTGAATAATGATCTTTGTTCCCCTAAAATGTCTAGTCACCATGAGCATAATTCATTTGCCTCAACCTTGGTAGCTACTGCCATTTGAGATGCTCCATGGTATCCCAAACATTCATGTGTAACTGGTAAAAATGACATCAAATTCACAGAAAATCTGTGACCTTCTGGAGCAGCAGCTGGACACCAGACAGGATTTCATGGGTCATTAAAAATGGCACTAAGTGCCAATTACTAGACACCTAAATAGAAACTTTAGCTTAGAAGCAGAAGCTTCTGTTGTAGACATCTAAAGTTAGGGAAAACAAATCCTGTCTTGCAATAACAGATAGCATCTGGACATTTTGCTTTCCTTCCTTCCAGGGCAGAGTTATACCTTACAGTACATTCACAACTTCTTCCAGTTTTATACTTATTCCAGTTTTATTTGATACACTTCCAGTAATTTTTCCAATGGAGCTGCCAACAAATGCATTTCTGTGTCAATAAGCATTTCCAGGATATAAATCTAAATTCTGGAGATAAGGGAACAGTTCAGATTTAATGCTCATTTGTTTTGCGGTCCTTGAGCTGACATTATCAATTACCATTTCAATTAGTGCCAATTGAATTGCTGAGGTTTCTAGATGGTGGGCTGATAGCAGTAACTCATTTCATCTAGACCAAAAAACTGCCAGGATCTTTCAATTACAAACTTTTACTTGTCATTATCATATATAGATACTAAAAGGTGGACTTACCAAGTAAAAAAAGCACCTGTGAAATAAACCCTAAAACTCACTGTTTTAAAAAAGCACATGCATGACTTTTTTAAAACCTCAAAGTAATAAAAAGAGTACAGTTGATCGCAAAAACCTGAACTTAATTGTCATGACAGTTTAGAGGGTTTATATGGATGTGCTTGCATGTATGTGCTCTTAAAAATATTTTGCCAATAATCTGAAAAATGTATAACCAACATATGATTGATCCAGACATCTCAGAAGTGGTTTTGATGTTTCTATGACTGTCAGAGTTTATGTTCAAAAGAACAACAGTAAAATGGAAAGATTTGGTTGGTAATGAATTTGTACCTCCTTTCTTTCCAGCCTACGTGTTTTTCCATATGGTTGACCACCATCATGCAAGGTTTTAAGTACATGATGTCACTCAGAAGCATGGGGTCCCTGGAGCCTTCCTGAAGTCATTGTGTAATGCCAGTGTCCACCCAAAGGGCTCAACTGCAGATCAGGAGCCCAGGGAGCTCTGTATCTAGTCCATATACCACAGCATTCTTTAGGCCTGATGCTAAGGTATCTGTTCTATCTGAGTGTACTTTGCTGGTATTGCCTTTTCTGTTTATAGGAACGTAATAAAAATAATCTTAAAAAAAAAAAAAAAAAAAAAAAAACAAAAACACCAAAGGACTGTACTCTTGGCAAAATTTCTTCGAACCACAGATTTTCACATAGTATTTTCACTGTTCCTTGCCAGGATCAGGAAGTGCCGTTGAAGAAGATGAAGAAAATAAAAGGACTGTACTAACTTTTTCAAAGCTCAGAAGGACTTTGAGGTTTGAGGAAGGATCTCAGCCAATTCTTATTTTATCTGAATCTGGTCTTCTTCATTCCTAATGGTAATACAATTCCTCTCCCGCCTTACCCTCCCAAATGCCTAAAAATCGGTGCCTGAAAGTAACCTGAGAGGAAGGATTGTCCAATAGTTAATGATTTCACCTCAGATTGGGAGGATTCAACCTTAATTTCCTTTTCAGACATACATCCTATGTAACCATCCCTCTGTGTGCCTCAACTTTCCTTACTAAATATAAAAAGAGAAAGAAAAGGGGTTTTGCTTTTGTCACAGTAGTGCTGAGAGGCTAAACCCATTAAAATGATAAAGTGGAAAAAATACTATGCTAAGGGGCAACCATGAGTTCCTTAGGACATGTTCACAAGTTTCCAAGCGATTAATTTATCACAGCTTAATGCATTGTTACTTTCCAGCTGAATTGTGATTGCTGACCGTAGCATTCTGGCTAACTGCAAATGTGAATTAAATGTTGTAGCATAAACCATTACACAGGAGATTAAAGATATAGCACATCACTTTGCAAGTAGGAAAGGGTGGGAGATCACACAGAAAGCTACTACTAATCAAAGTTGAGTCAAGTGCAAAAGCCATTCCACTCATGTGAGACCTACCCTTCGGTGAAAACACACTTTAACTGGGTTTGTTAAAATTATGCCAGAAATGTGTAATCATCCACTGCCTGTGGGTATACACAATTCCAAATTTTCTTTGGTGTTCAGGGCTGCTTGGCATCCTAGGTTTGGTTGAAGCTCATTCCTAATTGGTTATATTGTAATGAAGAGTACAGGAAGGGGGCAGGAAGAAGAAAGCTCAAAATTCCCTTCCAGGCATAAAATGTGTTTTGACTTAGAGTTAATGAAACTTTCTTATTATTCAAATTACTCCTTAATATTGTGGCTGGATTTACTCTGGAATGGGGTTATCACACACATATGTCCCATTGGTCTACATCTTAAGCAGTCAAGGTCGGTTTATTTTGGCGGGCTGGAAACAATGTCAGTGGTTCTCTTTTTATTTAAAGCAGCAACTGGCACACTTGCAAACTGCTTAATGGTTTGTTTTCAGAGAAAAGAAAATTGTTACAATTTGGGAAAATGTTTTAAAATTCTTAGATATGTAGATGTAGATATATATGTGTATAGATACACCTACTATATATTCATATATATGGATATATACATATGCTTTAGAAGCCATTGAACCTTCAAATTTACCTCCTTCCTTTTTTAAGACTAAAATTGTCTTCTCAAATATTCAACCCCAGTTGTATTTCCTCTCTTTTCACCTCTTAGTGAATCATAGGATGGTTTGGGTTGGAAGGGACCTTAAAGACCATCTAGTTCCGTCCCCCAGCCATGGGCAGGGTCACCTCCCACCAGCCCAGGTTGCTCCCAGCCCCGTCCAACCTGGCGTTGAGCACCCCCAGGGATGGGGCACCCACAGCTGCTCTGGGCAGCCTCTGCCAGCGCCTCACCGCCCTCATAGTGAAGAGTATCATTAACAAGTGATCCTTATGAACTACAGTTGTGGGTGATTTCAAAAAGCAGCTTCGCTATACTAGTTACTTGCCAAGGAAATTTTAACAAGGTCTCATTTTAGTTGTTGAATGGATTTAACAGCAGCTTTTGCCAGACAAATGATAACTGAATCTCAAGAGCTTTGTTTTAGTCTTGCTAGGCCTGCAAAAGTTCAAATACGCATCTGGGGGCCACTGAAACCACGGGAAGGCTTGCCGTTGACTTCAGCTGTCTTCAGGAGTTGGCCTCAAAATTTGCATCAGGACCGCAACATGTTTGGATTCCTCCTTTTCCTCTCGGCCCTACATGACCCCTGTCTGTCAGTAGACAATGACACAAACCTATGCCCTATTACGCTGTTCAACTCCACTTCCTACTTTTTTCAGTGGGTAAATTTTTAAAGCCCTACACCATTTCCAGCTGCTTCAGTGGAAAATGTATTTTTTTGGTGCATCTCAACTCCTGCTTCCTGAAGCCCTTCATACGCAAGAGTCTTTGCTTAGGCAGTCCCTGCACAGACAACCTTAGCCCAGACAAAATGCAATGGATCAGCAGCACCGCATGGCTTGCTCACACAGGACATTGCAGATAGGAAAGTCATTTTTGTTTTCCAGTTTCCTATAAATGCCATTAATGCAAAACGTTATTCCAAATTTAATTTAAAAACATTAGACTGAAGTGAGCTAAAATTAGAGTAACCTTGTTAGTTGAAATTCAAGACGTATGTAACATCTTCAGGAACAGCCATCATAATCTCTGAATAGCTTTATTAGGTTTTCCTCAATCTCAAATTTTTTTTTTTCCTTTTTAATGAATTGCCAAAACACAAAAGTTTATATCTCTAGTGTCTGATAGTGATAAATTCTTCCTTTGTAATTTGATCTTGTCATATTATATTTAAATCCTTCAGAACAGACAACAGACATATCCTAATCGATTTTTACAGAGATCTTTCCTCCTAGTATTTATATTTTCTTTTCCCAAATAAGACACCACAGAGCTAACTAGCTAACTTTCCAACACATGTTCAGTTCCTGTGAGGGCAAGTAGGAGTATAAAACCACAGATATCTGATCATCTCTAACACTTTGATTGTTCAATTTTAAATGAAATGAACACCTACTTTGAGAAAACTTCCTTGCAGTCATATGTTTTCCTTAGCTTGATCCCCACTTTCTTTGAATTTCAGCTTTGCTCTCTCCTTGGGAATGATTTACTAAGTCTATGCTACTTCGAGAGACTGAGGCTGTATGCTGCCGAATTAAACAAGCAATTATTTTAAACAGGTATCATATACAATGCAATCCTTTTTGGTCATTTGTGATTCATGTTTCTTGGTGTGTCAGATTAAAGAAAGAAGAAAAAAAGACCTTTTTGTTCCTATTTACTCTTCTAAACTTTATCTTAAACTTCAGGGAGAACAGTATCTTTGCTTCCATTTATCAAATTATTCCTGCTATCTTTCGCTTATGGACTATATTATTCTCACTTGGAATATAAATTTCAAGGAGAAATTTTTCTTGTAGACCAAGAAATTACATAATATATTGTAAAATATAGTCCCAAATCTAGTTCAAATTGTTATGGCTTTTCCCTCTGCTTAATTACCTGTAAGAGCTCTACTAAAAATGATTTATAAAGGAGTTTAATGCCGTATTTCAGCACTGTTTTCTGGAATTTGTACTCTCTTGCTGTGTTGTAAATTTATAGATGGTGATCTGTCTTTAGCCTCCCTTGGAGGCTACTCGCTCAATGCTTGATGTGATGTTCAGTTTATTCTTTGTTGCTTTCTAAACACAGTAATCATCAATAGAGGAAAAATATTGCCAGCTTTTGAAAAGTCTTGTGGGGTGCTTTCTGGGAAATTATTTATTGCTTTTTACAATAGTGATGATTGCTTCTTTTCTTTTGTGTTCACTGCTTTCATTTTTGTAATTTTTTTTTTTTTTTTGGCTCAGAAATTCATCCAGGAAAAATATTTTTTATTAATGTTTTATTGAATCACAAAGCTGGTTTCTTAGAAAAGATAAAAGAGAAAGTTTCAATAAAAATGAATAAACAAGTAGGTTCATGCTGAACAATAGCACAGAAGAGCTTGTATGTGTGCAAGATGGATGACCGGGGATAAGGAGTAGACTAAGGAGTGATATGGGAACTTTTTAGTATCTTCAGAGGCCAGCAAGAGGCATTTGACAAGAGTCCAATCCCCTACCTCTGGTTTGAAGATACACTGTATTCTTGTACATTAACTGCGTTTTAGGAAGTGAGTTTATTCACATGGAGAACACTATCTTCAAAAAATTTTAATCTCATTAATATATCTATGAATAAGTGATGTCCTATTTATCCTTTTAGTCTTAACATATGCCTTTCTTCTAAATAATATTTTACTGAATCTTGCCTAGTGAACTGAAGGAGTCAGCAGAAATCCTAGCTAGGACATAGAGAAAAGCTCTCATTCTTCAGTATCTTTGCATATAACACGTAATAAACAAATGTAATATTATGGCTTTTTAAAAAAAATTTAATAAAATGCACCAATGGTGTTTATCTCAACAGCATTGTTCTTTTCTAATCAGAATTTGTAAAATTACAATACCTAACTACCTCTGAAAGGCATTTTTTAATCCAGATGTACTCCCACTAATCTGCATGGGAATGTAATTATTATTATGTAATATGAATATGAATGTTATGTTCTGGCTCTAGTCTACTTTGTAGATTAATGTAGAAAATTAATGCATTCTAGAACAAAGGAGAAAACACTGCAAAAGCTGTTTCTGCTTTCCTTTGCGTGCCTGAGGATTGAAGTATCCATTTATTATTTTTTTTAATAACTGACTCATGGTATGGTGGAGTTTTGGGTCTCAGATAACTCTTCTAATATTTTTTCTAACATCATGGCATTTCTGGCATGCCCATGATAAAATAAATCTTCCTTACTTAGAGGAAACCTTTGAAAAACAATATTTGAATAGATTTTCTCTTGCTGAAGACAGCTGTCACTTTTGCTTCTCTTATCTCCTGGGTATCCAGGGTTGGAAAGGTCTTCTTCTGAATTTATTTTATTTTTCTACATTTGTTGCTCATATGGTAGACATTTGTTGACTCTATGGCATATGTGTTATGCAAACCCCAGTGACTGGAGTGTTTTTAACAGCCGTGAGCCGTAATTCCAAACATATTAAGAGATTAAAATAATTGCACTGTTTACTTTTACAAGCTTTCCACAACAAACATAGCCACCCACTCCTATACTAAAAGAAAACAAAGTGACGACAAGGTCTTCACTATTTTCCAAGGTTAGCTGTGAAATTACTTTCTTAAACCGCATAAATTAAGATAATGGCCTTGCTGTCTTTGCACACCCAAGCCTTCCAGTAGGACTGGTTATAACATAACTAGATGAATTACTTCTGATTCTTCCCCTACAGCATTTTTTAATAACATCATCAGAAACCACATGAGTCTAGATTGCTACTGCCGGTTGGAAAAGCCCATAAGTACCATCGTGGTATGTGGGCTCGGGGACTTCCATCCACTCACCTCTGCAGCGTGTTAGCCCAGGCTCTAGCTTGGGTTTGGTCTGTGCCACATAGCCCACTTCGAGCCAACTCTTAGCCAGTGCTCAGTGGGCTTTGTTTCTCAGGGGAACGTAAATGTGAGCTGCGCTGTGCCCCCACCTCACAGGGCCAGAGAAAGGGCCATGGTCCATTTCTTTCACAAGATCTATGTAGCCAGTGAAGAATGTATATATGAAGACTGTTGTCCCTCCTGTGTGTCTGTTTTATAGCTTAATTACATATAAAATGTAAAATTATACCAAGATATAAAAAGAAAAATCTAATAATGGATGTTTATATGTGTTATATACATATGTGTGTATGTATATATGCACAGCTGTACTCTGCATCTGGAGGGAGATCTGAGGACTCTCGGGATTTAGCTTCCAGGTGATCAGGGTCAGGGTCCTGGAGGGAATTTTGACCCCCATCTGCTTGCAAAAGTAGGTCCTACATTAATCTGCACAGCAACACGAGGAAAAAACTAAACTATGCCTGATATATGCATCTATACTACCTATGCCTTTTCATCATAGAAGACTCCTGTCCACACTGTATAAATGGATCTATGTATATAATTTATTATTCTTCATGAATAACAGTAGCACATTACCTCAGTATAAACTTTGCTCCCGTTATTTTTTCTTTTTAACTTAATCTAATCTAATCTAAAATTCATATTAAATTAAGAGTAATCTTTGTCCTGTAAGTACGAAATATCTAAGAAAAGTACAAATTAACTGAACCTTATTACAAGTAGAGGAAAAAAAAATCTCACAAGAATAAGTTTTCCTGTAAGATTTCTGATAATTCCTTCTTACATTAAGGTGGGCACTGCTCCAAGCAACACATTTTTTTTTTTTTTTTGGTACATATTTGAAATGCTTCAGCTTCTTCAGTGAAAATACAGAGACTTGCAAGGAAGTACACTCCTGTGACATATGATAAGTTACAGGAGAGATACAGGAGAGAAATATGTATGCTTTCCATGATCAAGTATAAAAAAAATTGTGTGCATACTTCCAATAGTTTGGGGGATCATGAAATTTATTTACAAAAAAAAAAAAAAGGAAAAAAAAAAAGCTGGATTCAATCATTATAAATTTTGGACTTGTTTCTGTAATGTTCTGAAAACCACAAGGTTACAATTTCTGGCAAAGTCCTGGAAGCTGGGAGATACCACTGGAAGCTGGAGAACCATAACTGCAAAGTGTCACTATATCCTTGCTGCATTCAAACTGTGTTCCCCTCGATATGTCCACTGCCCGACATGTCAGAGACTGGAGACTGGGCTAGACTAACATTTAATTTGACCATGTATGTTTGCTCTTACATGAAAGTCACAACTCAAATGACTCAAAGTTTGCAGAGAAATAACTTTGTACAGAACAATCTTCTCCAAACTGATGGTAAGAATTCCATGACAGACATCCAAAGTACCAAGCAATCCCTCAAATTCTTTGGGAACATCCAGCTCTGAATCCAAGCACCAACCAGCTCACCTTTTTGATGCATCTCTGAGTAGAATATACAAATTATTTTTCCTTTCATCACAATTTCACATTCAGCTGCAATAAACATCTCCTTGAAGTTACAACTGTGTTGATCCTGTCTGGTAAAAGTATGCTGTTTAACTTCAGTCATGCTTGTAAAATGTTGATGAAAGTTTCTGGCCTTAATGTTAGGGAAGTATTCAAAAGGGAAGTGGTTTTCCAGTATGAATAAATGCTGATTTAAAAGATATGGAGAAATCCAACTAAATTCAGCTTATTTTTCTCTGTTTCTTGCATTACCCTTTTCTCTACTTTAAAAGAGCACTCAAATTTCAAATTTTTGTAGAAGTTTGTTTCATTTTTTGGAGGATTTCTGGTAAGAAGAAAAGGAATTAGGGTATAAGAAGGAAGTAGTTACTTGTACTTTTTTAACTACTTCCTTGACAGTGTTTTGGGGAGGTTTTAGGTGGATTTTCATAAAAACCAAATCACAAGATGTTAATAGAGATTTGATTAATCCCGAAGGAAAACTCATTTAGAAAACAAATAGTTTTCATAAAGGCAGAAACATGTTTTTAAGTCAGAAAATAAAAACATTACTGTGTGATTAGGTCAGGGAATTACATGGTACAAATATCATCCCACTGGAAAAAGACTCAATGTGTATGCTAACAATCAGTGGCCCTCAGTTGGCAAAGGGTGCCAATGTGAGATAAGCATATGATAACCCACCAGAACTGATAGCTTATGCAACATCAGGTACATCTGAGAACCCCTTCCTGGCCCATGCCTGTGAGTTGTGCATCAAAAAATTGCAGAAGGCAATGGATGTATGGAAACTAGATGACTAAGAAAAAAATAACAGATGAAAGAAAAAGACTAATTTCAGAAAACTGCTGAATTGTTTACTTGGGTTCAACAAAAGTGCCTGAATTTGTGACTTAGTCACAGTGAACACAGAATCTCCAGGTTTAGTCTCCAAAGGGTGTTGACAGTAACCCTGGAAGCATGTTGCAGTTGTTGTCTCCATAATCAACAGCAGTGCATGCCCTAAAATGTCCTTAGAAGAATCAGCTTTGTAGCCATGTCTCCAAATATTCCTCTCCTTTTCCCACATACCTAGTCACACTTCTCTCACTTCACTGTGCTGTAGTCTCATGAAGTGAATTTTGCATGAAGGTTTCTCTGTGTTATTGACAATCACCCTTTCAAGTTAGCTCAGTTTCTGATCTTCCCACTGCTGGAAATGATCTTCCCACTGCTGGAAAAAGGCCTTGTCTTAGACGTGGACTCCAAGTGAAGCAGCTGGCTCAAACACGTTGAGAGGAAATAATATTTCAGCAGCACAGAAATCATGTGTGGAAGCTTTAGGCACTGCCTCTAAAGCTGACATATGTGCCCCTTATTTCCTCCTTCTCCCTGATAACACTAATGAGGCTTAGATTAGCTGGTGACATTAAAAATATAAGATTGCAATCAGAAGCTAAATCACACACTCCATCATGCTGCTTTCCCCCACTGTAGGGAGGTCCGTTGCAGATTCAGAAGGTGTCAGATCTAGTCCTTGGGGAGTTTTGATATTTTCTCCATTTCTGCAGCTGCTCCTTTCATGTCACTTTTGTTCTATCCCATTTCTCTTGCCCATTGCTCACAGATATAAACTTTGTTTAACATCTGGGAAAGTTCTCCAGCCCACTTCCTGAACCTACAGACACTGGTGGTAGTAATAGCAATAATAATGAAACATTTATGTATATATTACTTCTGTCTCTAAAATACTTGGGGCTCTGTACAAAAATGAATGTCATCCAATCAAAATAAATAGAATAAACCCATAATAAATAGATTAAATAAAATGCAAACAGGTTTGCAGGTTGTTTGGATCCAGGGTTACCCAGACACATGTGTTTTAGCTCAGTGTAGTTTGTAGCAAAGTCTGCACAGGCCATTAATTGAGTTAATCGTATTGCAGCAGTTTCTACAACAAAGTTCAGGCTCTTGCATAAACATGTATTTATTTTTTACATAGGCATGCACCTAGCTTTAAGTCCATTTGACCAGCATATGTTCAATATACCTGTCATTCTGCTGACAAATTTTCATTTCCACCACTACACCAAAGACAATCAAGACAATTATCCTAACTGGTGAACTGAGCTGAGATTCTCTGTGCTACTGTGCAGATATATATACACGTATGTGTGTGTGTGCACGCGCGCGTGTGTGTGTATGCCCTGCTATTCGTATAAGTCTTGATATACTGATAAACCAATAGTATAATATTGCCATCCTGATATAAATATCCACTGGCAGACCAGCACTGTTCTAAACTTGCTCAGCCATTTTTGCCTCTCCTATGTATCTCTTTTCATCTTACACAGTTACTACCCAGTGTGTTCTCTCCTAAGCTGCGTGACCAACTTTCTTCCCTCAGTGACAGCCCAATCTTGGCCACCATGACAAAAATGCTCTTTTGCTACATTACTGGGTAGGCTTGTGTTTTCCTCGGCTGGTGTGATTAAACAGTCTGCACTCAGATCTCAGCAAAATCTATGTGTCCAAGTCACTGGGATTTTTTTTTTCAAATATCCACACTACATGATTGTTCTTGCTTTAACATTTGAAAGGCAGTTATTCAGCTCACTTCTGAAAGAAACAATGATGAATAATCTACCAAATGTCTTAGTGTCTCCTTTCTGCCTGTGTAGGTTTGGATGAATATTACCCACCCTGGGAAATGTGCTGTTCCTCAATTTCATGACGGCCCATTTTCATTTCAGATTGCATTGAGGTGTTTTCCTTGGCACTGGGACTGACTGAATGAATCATCCTCATCATTCACAGCAGGGATGTCTGGGATGGGGTGGCTGAGTAAATTGCTGAAGTGATCCTTCTTGCTTTCCCCTTCTTTCATCAAGACCTTACCATCTTTAGTCTGACTGTGGTTTTAATAATTCATAAGCATGTCTCACATTTCCTTCATAAGCATGTAGGTGGCATTTAACTCACCCTAATTTTAGCCATTTAAATGTTAGTCATTTTGCCTCAGCTCATCATCTGGTCTTCCTCTAGAGTCAGCACAGAGATGCTGGAAGCTTCAACAGATTCACTGCACCTAAAGGTGTCCAAAACAATTACACTATACACCTGTCTTTATTTTAATATCTTTTTCTTGAACCTGTTCTTTATGTCACCTCTTATATTTTCACTTTTTCTATTTCATCACATCAAGAACTCTTGATTAACTCCTTTGTAGGGTGAACTGCAAATGCACTGAATTCTTGGAGACCTAGAGATGTATTCAGGGTATAGTGAGACATATTGGTAAAAACTGTACTGATAGGACTGTCTTATAGTACTATTTTAATTACCTCTGTCTGAATCATTTCTATGACATTTATAATGACACAGAATATAATCAGATTGGATCTGTTGAATTAGTCAAAGCCTAAAAGTGTTTGGATCTGTTGAAGTCAAAGGTAATAACGACATAATTCTGTACAAACAATGACTTTTCTTCTTCTCTTTCGTATCCTTGAAATGTGCCTTGTAACTATATATGGGCGCTGTATGATTCTCAACTTGACAAATTCTTCTAGGTAAGGCTGTAAAAATTGTTTATTTCAGGAGGATTAAGTATGGAGGCAGCTGTTCAAAAAAGGAGATACTTTATTAATTATCAAATTTTTGAAATTTCACATGACTCTGGTTTGAAGTCTTCAAAAGGAATTCACATCCTCCATTTTCATATATTTTATAAACCTGTTTTGTAGTCAGAAAATATTTTCAAAACATATGTTATGGCAATGATATCCTAAAGACCATTATTTTTGTTTCCCATTACAATAATAGGAAGAATTGATTAAAAAAATAGTATCAGTATTCATGAAGACTTTTCAAGGCGTTGCTTCTGAGACGGGATTTATTTCACCTGAAATATACTGCATAAACCTAAGCATGTAATTTGGTCATTTAGATCTCATCTAGTGTCAAGATAGTCGGGTGTTATGAGTTTGCTCTGAAAGACGACAGGGATCATCTGAGACAGGTATTTTTTAAAATTCCAAATGATATTGGAATGATGAAATTGTTGGGTAGTTCCACAGCTAGCTGAATGACATTATCCTGGAGCACATATGTAGTTACTTTGAGGCTATGATGGAATATATAATGAAGAAGCTGACAAATAAATAGAAAATGTCATGCCATTTAAAAAAAATAATAAAACACTTTCTATTTAAGTTTGTGTTGATTAGTTTATGATTCCAGAAAGGAAACAGTATTGACAGAATACAAATCTCTGAACCTTCACAGTTCTGAGCTGGAAGGAAAGAAGCTGAAACCCAGAGACACAAAGAAATGCTGGGAATGGTGAGATGGTAACAGGAATTGAGATTGCATGTACCAAAGTTAGACCTTTAAGCCTCTGACAAATAAGGATCAAGGCTCCATCTCATACAGTGAATACACTCTGTGCTTTGTGTGTGAGTTAATAGTATCTGACATGAGCCATATAATATGTACAAGAGTGCATTATTTATGTTTGACCCACTGAAAATGCTAAAACCCCAGCTGCACTGAAGAGCTGGCATAATGTGATCTACTCTCTGTGGAAAGAAAGTGGCAGAAGTCTCCATCCAACTCCCTAACATCTCTGGAAGGAACGTCATCAAATGAGACATTTCAGAGTAGGCATGACTAGGTCAAAAACACTCTAATTTAGAGGAAGGTTTCTGACCTATGGGAACACAGAGTTATATAGGCTAACAATTATTTACATTCTGGTTTGAAGTATTCTTGTTTGAAGTATGCTTGTTTGATATTGAGCTTTCTGGTATTCTGCATTTACTACAGCTGTAGATGAAGATCCTGAAAACTTAGCCAGAGCTGTTCTTGATCAGGCCAATAGTCTTTTCAGTCACACATTCTCTCAGCAGTCACTGATGGATGTCTAGTCAAGAGTTTAAAGACAGGATGAAAATGGAGTGCTGTTTCTAAAAAGCATTCTTTTAAAGCATTCCCTTAACATCCAGATTTTGTTCATTACAAACTTACTCTGCAGGAGAAAAACGTCTTAAAATTTATTAGCCCTTGACTGATTTTTCTTAATTGTTTAGCTGCCTTTTGAACATGTTTTCCTTCAAGCACTTGAGCATTTAGAATTTTACTGACTCTCTTTTGCCTAAGAATAAAGCTTTTAATCTTTGTCAAAGAATATATAATCCTGCCTCTGTGCCTCTCTGCACCTTTGGTCTCCCTATGACATTCAGTGTGAATTTTTCCCCTTAGCCCCTTAGTTCTATTTTGTTTTAGACAAAACCTGTATCCAATTCTTTATCTTAGATCTCAGATTACTTAGTTCCTGAAAAGTCTGAATCACTTTTCACTGTGCTGTTTTCTCAGTGTTGTCATAAGCCTTGGCTTTTCAAAATTTCTGCCTGGTCATACACGGTGTACTTCATAGCCCTCCACTACCATGAATGCTCTGGTTCTTCACTTCTCAGCAGCCTCAGTTTTTTCCCCAGCTGCTGGTGGGTGGTGATAGACTCTACTGATGACACTTGGCACATGGGAACCATCAGTGGAGCTCTTGTGATCAACACGAGACAAAAGTCTGCAAACACAAGCTTTTAACAACCTTTTTTAATGTCTTTTCATACATGGGTACAACCACAGCTTCCTCATTGAAAGGTAAGGACTAAATTCTTATTAATTTTTTATTTAATTGTCTGTTATTGATTAGGCACTTCAGAAAATGTAGGGGTAAGCCTACACTGGTAAATCAACATTGACATGATCTAATATGCCTTTGCTACACCTATTGATTAACTGGAACATTTAACCTCAGTGTCAGCAATTCTTATGACAATCTACAGATCTATGCAAACCACATTGACAAAGGATAGGTTTTGTTTGCGAAAGATTTACTCTTAATGCAAAGGAAATCTTTCCTAATTTCTGACTATACAACCTTTCACATTCTGTAAGGGGGCCTAGGATGTAAAGGAGGACAATAATTGTTTGTTTAATGTAGGAATAAATAGCAACATCGTTAAAGTGAAGTTATGCCATTGATATTCATAGCTGAACCTAATTCTTCTACCATGGCAGTGTTGTAAAGAACAGATTCACTGGGGCAGGAAAATGGTTTGACCAAAAAGGATTATGTGCATGTGTGCAAAGAACAAAGAAAAGCTAAGCATGACATATAAAGACACATTTGTCTATATGTCAGGATTTTGTATATTTATCTTATAACAATATATTGGCAGCAGTAGAAGATTATACATTTCATTATAATATTATACTGCCTACGGAGCCAATGAGTGCTTAGCCTCCTCTCTTCCTTTCCCCCCAAAATGTATTCTATTATATGGAAAGAATAGTAAGTATACAGATCCATTATATGATCCATTAATTTAGTACAAATTGAACAGACAGATTGCAGTTATAGTACAGATGTTCTCTTTACTGGCTAGAAGTCCAATAAAGGCAGTATTTAAATATTTTCAAATAAATGTGCAATTTTCATTTAGAACGTATACAGAACCAGGTAAATGGGTGCACATGGAAATTACTTTTAAAAGCATTTCTATTTGCAAAATCTCTATATACAGAGTACATGCCCAGAACTCTGGTTGCTTTCCATTTCAAATTGCCTATAAAGTTGGAAGTATTTCCATAATTTTAAATTGCCCACATAACATAGGAGGGATTGGAATTATGGTTGCTCCTCAAATTTGTTTTTATAAGCACCTGAATTTGGAACTGATTCAAATGGCATTTTAATATGTGCTGGACCAGACCATGCTGATTTAATTTATAAAATGTAGTTAGCAAGAAAAGGGAAATTTAAAGAAGTGGAAAATAAAATAAAGTACAAAACTAGATGGCAGAAATGCACCCACAGAACATACCTGTGAAGTAAGTCCACAATAAAGGGCAAAATGTCGGACTTTGTGGGCTACTGGTGCAAAGATTATGAAAAAGCTCATGAAAGCATGTCCTCTTCAGCATCACACAAAAACATGACAGGTGATTTTTTGAGTAGCTGGCAAGCTGAAAACAGTTTTTGCATAGCATACAAGACATGAGCTATTCAATCGTATATACAAGTGTCAGTGATTCATAATTTGACTCATACCTTTTGAAACTGATACAGACTCATCACATTGCTACAATTTAACCATTGTAGAGGACCACTGATTTCAGTGTTTGACATTTATTCATTGCACATGCGTCTAAAGAACTTGCTAGATTTTTTTTCCAAAGTAATATTTGATTATATGAAACATTCTAATTATTTCCTCACAATTTTGAGGGGGAAAAAAATTGCAATATTTAACATTAATCCAAATGTGCATTTTCTATAGACTAGCATAATTAATCTGTCTATAGAACACAGAAGTTGAAACAACAAATCAAGTGATTGTGTCAGAATGCTCAGTTCATAAGGAGATACTATAACATGTGTTAGACCTTCTTCCAAAAAGTATAACGGGCTAGGTTTTCAGGATTCTGATTTTCCTGTTTGTCTGAGAGCTGGACCTACCAGTAGGATGCCTCTTGGTTTTCATACAACCCTAAGGAAGGTGCTAAGCAATATGCAAGGAGAAAATGTGCCACCCACTGAATTGCCAGCAGTGCTTGTTGTAGCACCTGTAGGGACCCTGGAATTTTTCCAGCCAAGCTGAGCCCTAGCTTCGTATCAGTGAACTTGTGGAAACAAGGCTGCAAAGCTTCAGGCTACCTGGATAAAGGTAAAACCACCAATTTTAAGGTGCTCTGGTTGTATGGGTTTATTTACAGACTAATGTAAACTTCACTGAAAAGCTCCATGAATGCTGAAAGCAATATTTAAAAAGTGAAATTATGTTTATAAGCTGCTGAATTTTCTATATTACTGATCATTAAAAAAAACCACCTTGTATTAAAGCAAAGCAGGTATTTCAAGGAATAAAACAGCACATTAAATCATAGAATAAGAAATTACCAAAGCAGGACAAATAACTACTTAAACAAGTGAAAAGCAGAAAGAAACCAATCACATAAGAACCAAGAAGAAAGCAAACTTTAAAAAAGAAAAACTCCTTTCAGGTACATGGGTGCCTAGCGAACGGTTTCCTGACACCTTGCGCTGTAATTAAAGAGATCCTTGCAAACAGAAGAGATCCCTGTAGTTCAGTCCCCAGCAGCTCCATTAACCATGTTCTTTAGAGTTTTATCACCTTTCTGTAGTTTAAAGATGTATTATTTTAAAAGTTATGGAGACTGACAGAGATAGTAACGAGTCCTGGAGACGTTGGCTGTGGAGCCATAATGTCACGCTATTAAGGCAGGGAAATGTTTGGGAAGGAGCTGGAGTATCAAATAGAAATACTCAGGAAAATACAGTTTAATAAGTAATTAATATAATGAATAATTATTGTTAATGAATCACTGCGGCAATAGCATGTGATGGGTGTTATCAGAAGACACAACTTCATAAGAGGGCAATTCTGATCTCTGTGTCAATCTGCCCTCAGTAATATTTTTATTAAATTCCAACACACAGCTCGTTCACCACAACTTCCTGCTCATCAGTCTGAGTGAATAGCTGTTACAACTGAATTGTCTGGAAACAGAGTCAAGAAGCAAGTGGAAAACTAGCTAGCAGCAAAGTAATAATGAGAGGGAAAGAGTCCAATACATGTAAAATTCATTTAATGTAAATGAAGGTAATATGCCAAGACTTAAAATATGTTTATCTACAGAAGTATTTGTCAAAAATCCCGTCATTACACTTCATGGCAGATACATTATAAGACAGAAGTAAAGGACACTTCTTAAACAAACATAAAGAAATTTAGTGGTTTTATCATACAGGGCTACCACTCACACCAGTATGGATATACCTGAACACAGATAAGCATGTGTTACCCGGTTTAGATTACATCTAGAAATACTTCTTCCTAGTAGGCACAATCTAAAAAAATAATATTCTCAGATTATTTTGGGATGTTTCTTGAAGAATGAAGCCAGTATAAAGGATTATCTGAAATAACTGCTCCTTTTAAAATTATATTAATAACTTTGTCAAAAATTGAATGTTGTTACTTTCAGTTGGGGTGTGTGTGTTCTTGTTTCTTTTTTTTCATAGAATCATAGAAACTTAAATCATAGAATAGTAGAATCATTTAGGTTGGAACAGACCTTTGAGATCATCAAGTCCACCCATTACCCCAGCACTGCCAAGCCCACCACTAAACCATGTCCCTGAGCACCACATCTACGTGTCATTTAAACACCCCCAGGGTTGGTGACGCCACCCCCACCCCGGGCAGCCTGTGCCAGGGCTCGGCCACCCTTTCCATGAAGGAATTTCCCCTCACACCCACCTAAACCTCCCCCGGCACAACGTGAGGCCGGTTCCCCGTGTCCTGGCGCTTGTTCCCTGGGAGCAGAGACCGACCCCCCCTGCCTACAGCCCCTGCCAGGCAGCTGTAGGGAGCCACCAGGTGCCCCTGAGCCCCCCCTCTGCAGGCTGACCCCCCCAGCTCCCCCCGCCGCCCCCCCCCAGCCCCTGCCCCAGCCCCTGCCCCAGCCCCTGCCCGGCTCTGGACACGCTCCAGCCCCTCTGCGTCCCCCCTGCCCTGAGGGGCCCGACCCTGAGCCCAGGCCCCGAGGGGCGGCCGCACCGGTGCCCAGCACAGGGGGACGGGCACTGCCCCGGCCCTGCCGGCCACAGCGCTTCTGACAGCGGCCAGGGCGCTGCTGGCCCCCTTGGCCACCTGGGCACGCTGGGGGCTCCTGCCCAGCGGCTGTGCCCAGCGCAGAGCCCCCCCGGCCCGGCCGGGAGGAGCCGGCTTCTCCAGGAGATGCTGGGCGAGACGGTGCCAAAGGCTTCGCTAAGGCCCAGGCAGGCGCCAGCCACAGCCTTTCCCTCAGCCACCCAGCGGGTCCCCTTGTCCCAGCAGGAGATGGGGCTCCTCACGCAGGACCTGCCTCTCACAGCCCCACGCTGGCGGGGCCCGATCCCCGGCCGTCCTGCCCGTGCCGTGTGACGGCGCTCAGGGCGATCTGCCCCGTGGCTGCCCCGGCACCGAGGCCAGGCCAGCACCTGCAGCTGCCCAGACCCTCCTCCTGCCCCTCTCGTGGCCGGGCCCACGCTGGCTGACCCCCGGCTGCTGGGGCTTCTCCAGTCTTGCTGTAATTTTAGAAAGAACAGATCCAAGGACAAAGCATTAAATGTTCTTACAATTTATATTTTGAAGAATATCAGGGCATGGTCTTGTTTAAAAAATCTCAGATGAAAAGTGTATACTGAAGGATCAACATTGCTGGCCAGTGTTCCTGAGACAACAAATGAATGATCAAGTTTTGCTAGTGTTTGCTGCTTTATAAAAGTTTTTATTGCAATTCCATACAGCTAGGGTCAAATCCTCCAAAGCATCCCCTATGATGGCAGACTGGTTTTGGAAGGAATTCAACCTTTACTGATGCACCAAAGGAAGCAATTAGGTTTTCAGAGATGCTCAATGTACTGTGCGCTCTCAGAGGAAGCCGCTCACTCTGCAGCTGATCTGATTGTGCGCTGCAAACTCATTGATTTATAACTATTCTGGTTTCTCCATGAACCATTTCAAGGAAGAGAAAAACTAAGGGGGGAAAACTGGAAGAAGACAGAGGTAAAACTATTGCTTTTGGATGCAGTGTTACTGGTGACACAGTGTGTTCTGTTCAGAGAAAACTGCGGGAGATTACTTTGCTTCCCTTCAAACATTTTGAATATATTCTAAATGTAAAAACAGATCTCTACTTCTGAGATTTTCCCCTCCCCTGGTGAAACAAATGTTATTTGATTTGGCACATTGGTCATCTTACTTGTAAATGTCTCTATCCTGTTTAGATACTAGCATACAGCTTATGTTTGAGTAAAAGGTCTTTAGGAGAAAAAAAAAAAGAAAAAAGTGGTAGGAGAAAGCAAAGAAATAAGTAAAAAAACTATATAAAAAAATAAAAGGTCAAGTTTTATGTCCTCATTACTGATTGTCAGTGCTATAATAAACAGCTTTGTGTGTTTGTATGTACAAAACTATGCATTTCAAAATATCAAATGCATAACAACTCAATGTCTGTCTATACATACATACATACTTGGTTTTATCTACATAAACATAGTTGTTGATGTATGTATATGTAAATACAAATCCAAAACACATATGTTTTGCAGTTTACTTATATGCAAATCTGTTTTCTCTCCACCCACTTTGTGTCACCTTGTCAGAGGCAACCTATGTTCCTTCTTCAAGAACGATATCTGGAAATTCGAAATATCATGGCATTTCTACTTCTGATGCTGATGGGATTTGTACAAGCCCACCACATTTCATCTCACCCATGAAACACAGCAGCCCTGGCCCTGGAGTCATTGACACCTCCCAAGATTCTATACATGTGAGCAATTCCCTGAAATAGCCATGGTCAGTACAAGCAGATGACTTCGGCTACATAGATTTAAGCATGTGGGACTGTGACAGCAAGATCCTGAGATTGGATGTGACTTTTTCTTTCTTTTATTTTTTTAATTGTTTGAATTTTTCTTAAAGTTGGAGGGAAGACTGTGATGCATTTTTCTTTTGCTCTGTACGGCTATGAAATTTAAAATTACATTTGAAAATATCTGTAGGAGAGAGGAATGGAGGAAAAAACTTCACAGTATATGCAATTCTAATGAGCTGGAAAGCTACAGAGTAATTTCAAAACCAATCAAAACAAAACTTGGATTGATTCTTATGGCAAGCATTATGTATTCCAGGACTGTGATAGTGGAACACTCAGAAAAGGCATTTTAATCCTGCAAACTATTTTTCTAAGACTTAACTTCACTCATTTAAGTATTCCCTGAGTGGGCAGCGCTAGCAGGCATTTCTAGCAGTGTATTCATACTGCTTATACTAAGAAAGTGAGTAACAACTAAAATTTAGGGATAAAAAAATATAATCCAGGTACCAACTATCCCAGAGACACCTGCATTTACCATTCCATATTGTTTGAAATCTGATGAGTGTGCACTGTCACACCACCCTCCAAGGGCTGGAAATTCACTGCTTGTCTGCACACGGAAATGGAGTTCGAGGCAAAACTGAGCATGCAAAGCAAAATCCATAGAAAAAGAAGAAATTGATTTTAGCACTGTTTGACATAATGTAGATGTTTTTAAGATGTAGAAGTAAAATAACAGACTAATTATTTGGTATAGCCACTCATGTGAGCTGAAAGTCAAGTGACCACCAGAGGCTTTGTTGGCTGTAGAGTTCAAACAGGTTCAACTGAGACTAGGGCAGTTTTGAGTCATGAAAGAATTTAACAGCTTTGGAGACTCAAAACCCAATCACACTTACATTTTTTGTGGGGGAAGGAAAAACAGTTCACTGTAGTTTAGGTCAGTCTCTTTTTTATTTCATTTCAAAACTTTATTTTTACAATTTCATGATTTATTTTTCCAGGTGTTTGCAAAATTCCTGCTTTAAATACAGATGATATAGAAACCAATGGCAGCTTTGAAAGAAGGCATTGACATAAGGCCTTGACACTAGGATATTATGTTCTGTGGTCACAGAAAAAATTAAAAAAAGATTAATTTCCCTGTGCTTTTTCACAGGATGGTTCCCCAAAATTTTGATTATTAGAAGTGTATGATACTCACACAGAGGTCATGTGTCTCTAATTCAAAGATAAACTGAAATCATGACCCTAAAACCAGGTAGCTTTGGTCCATCTCTGTGCCTCTTTCTTCAGTAGTAGAGTATCCTATCATAGTCCATTATATTTTCTTGGCCTGGTCAAAAGTCATGAGCTACACCCAGGGGGGTTTCCTATGGAACTTCTTGGTATTTAGAATGTACCTTCCCAAGATTATTTTCCCTGTTATAAGGGCATGATCAACCTTTTTGATCTCAAGAAGAGCCCTCCCCCCTTGTTAAGGGAAGCCTTTGGAGGGACTGCTCCTTGCAATGTGCATCAGTAGTGCTGGGCTTGACAGAAAACCTGCAGAGTTTTATTACTTGAATTGTAATCTCTCTAACATCTTGGTGGATTGAAGTAATGCCTGCAAAGACAAAATAGTTGTCCTCCTTTTTCCTGAATTTTGAGACGACAGGATAATCAGCAACATCTGATCATTTTGGATGGCATCAGCTGTTTACACTTTTTTTTTTTTTTTTGGTGGGGGGGCAGAATGTGTGTCCCTGCCTCCTTTTTTTCCCCTAAAAAAAAATCATACCAAACAAACACACCAAAAACTAACAGAAGTTTGTAAAGCACAGTCCACTGCCTATGCATCATTTTTCTTTAGAGTTTACACTTTCACTTTTTTTTTTTAGATCCTTTTAAAATCTTTGCTGTCAGTATCTGTTCTTGCTCAGTTTCTTATAAAAGTGTATGTTTTGGGGAAAAGGGTTTCAATAAACAGGAGCCATTTAGTGGAGAACTACATTGATTAAGCTTGAAAAGAGAATATTGTTTGCACTCTTAAACTTTGGGAAATATGATACAGGCATCTAGTTCCCTTTGACATGGTTGATTCAATTTCAAGTCACTATAAATGAGATTCTGACATGCCAAAAATGTACAGGCCATCAATATTATCCCAGGACATCCAACCAGTTGACTATAGTTCACAGATCAGTATAAGTAAGAATATAGAAATGTTTTTAAAATTTTTGCTAAACACATGTTCTTAGTAATTTAGAACTGGAGGTGCATAACATTTCAGTTCAGTGATCTCTGGTTAATTATCTGCTCCATGTATCCCATATGTTTCTTTTAATCAGACTTTTTGTCTTAAGGATGCAACAATGTTACAATTTAAAAAAATACACTAAAAAAATTATGCATGAACAATTCTTTTTATGCTAAAATGCATGAGAGCCATGGATTAATAGATTACAGTGTGAAAGATACATATATATTTCACACACTAGATGAAAGATAAGATTGCTTTCTTTTAAAAATTTTTGACCTGGAGCAAACCATATTTATCTGAGAGATTGATTAGTAAGATTTTTCAGTAATGTTTCAAAATAAAACAAAGCAAAAGCAAAAGTAATTCTTGTATTTCCTACTTGGACCTGTGAAAATCGATATGTAATTGCAACTCCAGCACAATCTAATGCTACAGCAGAGGAAGGTTTATCTTTTTCTTTTTTTTTTTTTTTTTTTGGTCAATTTGCAAAATTCTTTGCCAGTAAATGATATTTTCGTCTAGAGGAAGGGTTTTATTCGGTTTTAAGTATGGCTAAGTTAAATATCTGAGAGCCAAGTTCACGTACTACTTATGAGAAAGGATTATTGATATTGCTTAAAGGAGCAAGATTCAGACGGTATAAATTCACTTAAAGTTACCTAGACCTACTTTTTCCCAGGCAAGTGCCCAAACCACTCAGCAGAGTCCATGTCCTCTCTTACCACTTTGCTGAAGCTGGACCACTGCAGCAACTGCTGCAGACATAAGGATCCTGGGGCCAGAGGTCATAAGACTCTTCTGCCACTGAATGGTTAGATCTCCTTGCTAAAAGTAGCAGACCACATATGGGTTCCTGTTCCTGATACTGGTTTTACACCGAAGCGTATATTGCTACTGGCTTAAAAAAAAAAAAAAAAAAAAAGAGACAGCATCAATGCAAGCAGGAGCAGACTTCAGACCTGCATCTTCTGCAGCACATCCCTTGCTACATTTTTATATTTGAACGAAATAAATTCAGAATTGAAGCATTTTCAAAGAGCAGTTTTATTTTGATGGAACGGTGCTTTTTGACAGAAGGTGGTTCCAGTGGAGAGAGCAAGCTGCTATATCAACACAGACATGTGATCAGGAAAGAAATAGAAAAGACCTAGCAGGCTACAAGGCCCTGATATTACAATACTGTTCTAACCTTTTAATGTATGCAAACATTACTGAATATAGAGTGGTTCAGGGAATGCCTAATTGCAGAAATCAAGGGCTAAGATGCAGATGCTATGGAATGACTCCTAAAAGTAGCGTGAAATAAAAAAAGGAGAGAAAGAGTTAAATTGTACACACTACCTCAGTTTTGAGCCTCTCTGCATCTTGTTAAAGTAGAAAAATAAGCAAACATTTGCAGAGAACAGCTGATGGCCAATCAAGTTTTAAAGCCTGATTGATAGGCTCTGCAATCTGTTTCTAGAAATACATTTGGATACACATTGTGCTCCTCAGTCTGGCTACAAATGCTGGTGAGAGGCATGTGGATGAAATTAAGGACCTTCAAAAACAAGAAGGGAAGAAGTCTTTTGCAGTGGAAGGAATGCTCAGATTTATAGATTATTTTGTTATAAAAGAGGCCAAAAAAATTTACTTACTTATCAACTGGAAGCATGAAATAGTCAAAAAAGCCTAAAGGAATTAGGTGTTCAAGCGTTACTGAACTCTGAAGGAAGGCTGAATACAAACTTTCCCTTAGGTTCTTGGAAAATACTGGGCTTTATTTCCAATTGTTCTGTTGCAACACAACTTACTTAATGCATGGAGAGCAGCCAGTGGGAAAAATCAGTTATTGTCGTGTCATCTAACAAGGAGCAATGGAAGGTAGTTCTGAAAATTTACTCCAAAGACAGCCTAAAGCCCAAGAATAATATAATAATGACATATCCTATTAAAGAAGGTAGAATTTCAATCTGATAGAAAGAGTTTCTAATGGAATATTTTACAAGATATATTCAAAGGAAGTTTGAAATCCCAGAGCTATGGAAAACAATGGCAACAATCCCATTGGCTTTAGTGAGCCTAGAATTTCAGTGCAAGATTTTTAAACTGGGGGCCAAGGTAATGAGAAATCTTAACTCTCATGTTCATAGGTCCCTTTTTGAGTGGTTAATTATTTAGTAAACCTGAACTTCTTTAATCTCTTCTTCAAATGTATAGCATATAATAGATACTTCAAGGATATATATATGTAATATATATTTTCAATATATATGTAATACATATTTTCAAGAGTATTCAAGAAATTAAGCAGAACTTAGAGTTAATTGAGCTGAAACGTTTTTCATTGAGGCTGAAGAAAATGAAGATCAGCTATGCGTTTGTATTTCTACATTTACTACGTTTGGCTCAGAGGGAGTGTTTTTATGAGCTTCACAGCCTATCCAAAGCCAGAAAATATTGCAAATCTCTCCAAGTTTCTCTAAATGTCACAACATTTTCCATACAATTCCAGGAGAATAGAGTAATTTGATCTTTCAAAAGTTACTGGAAATCTTGTAGGAAATAATTCTGACCATATCTTCTGCTGCTGTAAATTAACTTATCTGCATTGATTTTGCTGACATTTTGTCTCTTTGCAACAGGTCTTTCCTAAATCTCTTTTAAAGCTTTCTTTAATTTGCACAGGATTTGCCTTTTTGTCATAGGCACATGAACCCAAGGACCTGAAAGTATATTCCAGGAAGATTATATTTCTCATTAAAAAAACCACAAAACAGTTCACATTGCAACTTCTCTGTGAAATTTCCAATTTTAAAAGGAAAATTGTAAATAAAATTATCATCTGGTTGTCTACAGTGTATTTATTTTTATCATTATGGCACTAAGAAAAGACTTACATAAAGACTTCTTGGTGAAACAATTCTGTTTGCAATAACTAACCATAAAAAACTTTGTTCATTGGATGTTTCATTGTCACTTAGCAAAAGAACATGAAGTAGCCAACAAGCAATCACGAAGATTACAGTTGTGTTGTACAGTTTTACTTCTGCAGAAAATAAAGGGAAATATGAAAGAAGAGATTTGCAAGTCTCACCTAGACATGGACTGAAATAGAAACACCTTATGCATGGCATAGCAAAAAACACCTGGGCTCATAGCAACTTCACATGGAAACACCTGTAGTAGAGGACAGCACCACAGCCCTGACTTCTGCGGAGTTCTAGCTTTTCATATTAGTATTAGTTCATCAATAGGAACTCTTGGTAAAGAATTATGTTTCTTACCTGGAAGTTCATAATTTTAATATGTGCAGCGTGCTTTTCTCACCAGCTTTTGAAGTGCCACAGTGGTTGTAGAGAGTGATCTTTTTCTTATAACTGCATTTTTATTTTACACTTTTGCTGTTGTGGGTTATTTTTAGGGTTTTTTTCCCCCAATAAATTAGTTAAGGGTCTCCTATCACAGTTTTATTTTCCATAAAGTATCAAATCTGGAGTTGTAGGTTTCCGGGTGTGGATATGAGAGCACCAAGGATCATGAAACTTTTATCATCCTAAGGACTTCTGAACTACAGGTAGTGTTACGTAAGCCAAGTTCAGGATCCGAGGAAAAAGGCTACTTTAATCAGGTGCAAATTACAGATGCTGAAGATTCCCGTTTGCTTCCTTCTTTCACAAAAGCTCATATAAGCAATGTTTATACTTCTCATTACTTATAACAGGGTTTAATAGCAAAGTAAAACTAGTAGTGAAGTGTGTAACCTCTAAGGAGGGAATTAGTTTATTCAGTCTTAATAAAATTAGTCTAAAAATACCTAATGGGATGATGTACTGACTCCTAGAGGTGCACAGTGGAAGGATGAGAGACAATGAATACTAGTCGCAAAACAGAAATTCTTCTTAGATGTTAGGATTTTATTTTATTTTATTTTTTGCCAGGAAGACGGTCAAACACTGGAAAAAGAGCCTAGTCTGTGCAAACTCTATACTTTGAGACTTAACTGGACAAGGGCCTGAGCGCCTGCTTTAGCCGGACCAAGGGTTGGATCAGATGAACTCTGGAGGGTCCCTCTGGCCTAACATGACTCTACAAATCAGACTCATCTCTATATTCTGGAATTAGAGGAATTCATTTGCTATATGAAGAACAAGAATTTCTGAATTGTTACTTTTTTTAAACTTAGTTGGTTATATGGAAATGAATGATCAACTTTCTTTCTGTTCAGATGTGGGGTTTTTTTTAACTACTACTTTTGAGGGTTAAAAATGGTGACCAGAGTTATATGCTGGCTTCCAGCTTTCTATAAGCAAATAGAGGGTCCAGGACATATTTCTTTGCAACAGTGCTTTAAAGCAAGTGTCTGGAAAAAAGGTGTTTTATAACCACTGGAAAATTTACAGTAATACATTTCAGGTTTGTGATAAGCATTACTTGTTCATTACAGAGAATCAATGTTAAATCCTTCAGGAAATGCTGTGGAGCTGTATATTTTTTAAATATCCCTTAATAAAACCACAGAAATGTTCTATATTTCACAAAATATTTATTGCATGCCATTAACTGAAAACAACGCCATCAAAGCTGTGGGAAAGAGGTATATGAGGATCCTAACAGCGATATGAAATTATTTTGCTTGCAAGGTTTCCATTTCAAGATCTACCATAACACAGCAACATGTTAAGAGCAAATCCATCAACTGTGAATCAGTGGATCAAAATCTTGCTTTTCGCTCTGGTGTTAAGCTAGCTAAAGAGCAGAAGTAAAAGGATATTAATAACTCCAGTTGCTTAAAATTCTTGTTAAACACATCTATGCATTATCAGTTATATGATACAGCCAAGTGTTTGCTTCAGTCTTTTATTATTTTAGCTTGGAAAATATGTGCAAATGTTTTATGGGACTAAAAATTAAAAACAAGTTAAATGTCTGAAACATTAATATTACCATAAAACTCTGGTAAGTGGCATTAATTACTGAAAGGACCATTGAAAATTCCTACGTTTTTCAAGCTGTGTGCAGCAGTGGCTGTCCTTCAGAAAATACTGTATTTCTTAAAGTTCATTACTTTCTCTTAAGACTCTAGTCCCAGAATCAGTTTACTATACAAGAATGCTTGTCTATATATGTTTATTTGTCATTCTTGCCTTTAAAATGGTGAAGAAAAAAATTAGAAATGTCGATTTTAAGACACACAGAGCAGAAGGCAAAACCAAATACCTCAAATGTTATCCCACAATTCCCAGTCTAACTGGTGATTTGAAACTTTTCTGTATATAAAATTCAGATCTGGATACAGATGTCAAAGTTCTGCAAAATAATTCATGGTTCTTAATAAGTCCAGAAGTTCAAGTCATTTAGAGAAGCCAGCAATACTCTCACAATGCCTTTCATGTCAACTGAATCTTGTCTTTTTTTATAGGAAGGCATTACTATTTGATTTTGAAAAGACAGATTAGTGTTTGAAGTTGAAACTACTAGTTTTGCTGCATAATTTAACTAACATAATTATGATAATCCTATTTGAAATTTATAAAATGAAATCATGGAAATCCAGACATGCAAGTACACAGTAAATCATGTATTTCAGTTAATTGTGTAACTGTCCAATGTAACCATGTAGCTTAATCCTTCTGTTCCCTGTGCTCTTTTCTGTGAATTTTGACATGGCGGAGGCAGTGAATATTTCAGTTTATCTGTAGCATCCAGTCTTTGTTCACTTTCTGTGTGAGGTAGTGGAGAAACTTCTTCTGCCTGGATTCTGATGTATCTGCCCTACCTTTCTAACTTGCTTTTTTGTGTCTCTCAAACTCACTGTGAACCTCTGCCATCCTGATTTTATTCCCGTGTGTTTTGTCATTCCTTTATGCCATTCCTTAGCAGTGAACCCTTAGATCCATTTTCTTTTTAATTTTCTAATACTTAAAAGCTTGGTTGACCTGTATAACCACACTGTTCATTAGCATGCTTTCTACTTTTCAGTGGTATTGCAACAAGACAGGCTAGGACTGGAAGAACTAAAACCAATAATCAGTACCAGCTCTAAGGTGTTTTTGCTTTATAACAATCTCCGGGGAAATATTCACCGGACTGGATCTCCTGATTATACATTTACTTCCCATGTTTAATCTCTGTATGCAAGGCGAAAGGCACAGATTCCGTTATACCAGGTCTAAGGCAATTGGAAATGAGTAATCTTCACAGAAAACTTGGTGAGAAAAGTAGAGGCAAAAGATCTTTAGTGCCTTGCTTATTGCCTCCTGAGACCTTTAAAAATAATGTTATTGTCAATCAGTCTGCAAAGAAGGACATGATGGTGAAGTCAAATTTCTGGTCTCATAGGTACTGCCCTTCTGAGATCCACCAGTGGCAGAAAAAAGTACAACATTGCCATCTACATTTAATAACAGTCACTCATGAAATACTGTCTTTATCCAGCCTATAGTTCAATGCCTTCATCTCTCCCACTGCGTCAGAGTTCCCTTGATGGTATTTTTCTATAGCTGGGCCATCTTTGCGTATTGGAAAGACTTCAATGGGTGCAATATCATGCCCTTCAAGATTTACATTTGAAATAGTTTAAGATTAAAGGAAACCTATTTAACTAACCATGTAACTGAAGACAAGGGATGTTAGGCACAGCAGGCAGTGTGGGTGGGTAAAAGACTGTGCAAAGGAATAACTGATATTGGGAACTTCTCTGTGCTTTTCATATCTCCACTTAGCATAAGAATAACTGATGCTAAGGAAAAAGAAAACATGTGTTATATTGGATGCTTTCCAGACAAATGAAGAAAAAGTCTAAACCAGATTGACTGGAATTAGTGGAAACACGTCGAGTCCAAAGTTCTAAAAGAATATGATCCTGATTGGGAAACATATGTTTCAGGATTTCATCTTGAGGAGAGGAAGAGAAACACAGCCTGAAACTCACTGGCCCATATTCTTCTTGGATAGTTATTTATACCTGCATGTAATTGAAATAGAACACTGCCATCAACTCCAATGAGCCACATTAATAAATACAGTTGCTGACCAGGCTCTTCGCTAAAAGCATCCATGAACCCTAAATTCTGAGCCTCATGGTGCTTAAAGCCTTCTCCAAATAGGTCATTAAAGATAACAATTACTGAGCCTTGTCTTCCTAGCTCAGAAACCTTAATGTCCTTACTTGGGCAGATGGTATGGATCTTAATTATATAAATTCAAGCTAACAGATCTTTAAATGAAGTTGACCTATACCCAGGTCTCTGACAATGTGGTTCTGAGAGTAACTGATTCTTCACTCAGCCTGGAATGAAACCCACTCAGAAATTTTGTCAAATGAAAAATATTGACCAATTTCAACTCAGTTTTTCATCTAGGTTTAAATCAGGGAAACATACATGGGTTTGATAAATACCGTATTTATCATATATGTCGCATGAGATGTATCTTGAAATCCTTGTGCCTATAGTCTATAGAGTAAAGAACATAATTTTAAAGGAATCAGCAGGTGAATAAGATAGTCTTGCAATAAAATATTATATCTGACAAAAAAAGAGAATCTATCTCAGCCTCCAAAATGAATGTATCTGAGAACAAAAGAAAGGCAAAAAGTGTTCTTTTGTGTTGGTGAGGTTTTGTTTGGGGTGGGGTTTTTTGACATTTTAACCCTTTTTTTCTCCCCAAACTGTATTTAGATGGGAAATTATAATTTAAAATCTAAACATAAAACCAGTATTTATTTCAAGTCAGATATATTTTTCCTTCAACACATGATTTTTTATATATTTTGAAAGGAAAACTTGGTTTTGTCTTTTACACCAATTTCTTCAGCAGTTTAACAAATATGCTTAAAAACCCAACTGCTCCTACAGTGATTATTTTATAGATACTCTTCACTTCCACTACTTGTGCATTGATTCAATCATCCTACTTCATTACTAAGAACATTCTTCTGAAGGGAAGCATGAGAAAATGTTGCTCTTTGTTACCTCAGGTTTACAAATATTAAACTATATTCTGCCTCAAAGTAATTATTTACATGAGTTGAAACCTAGCAGCTGACATAGCAAGAGAGCCTACTACATTGTGTAAGTCAAACTCAGAAGATTTGGGCCAATTTTTTTTTTTTAGTGTCACCTGATTTAGATGTGTTGGATTCAGCACATGTATGTGTATGAACACATATGAATATGAACACAGCTATGTATATCTATGGTAGATGAAAAGGTTTTAGTTATAGGACTATTTCATTTATTGTGGAGCTGGTTAACAGGTTCAAAGGTATATATATATATATGTATATGTTTATATTTATGTATTCATGTATGAATGTGTGTATCTTGGAGCATGAAGTATCGTATTATGCAGTCCAAGTGTTATGCCAGTGAGAAGGCATTGCTGTCAATTACTTCATTCGATAGTAGGAAACATCCTTGTTATTTTTCTCCATCACTGAGTAAGACTTGAAACTGTGAGCTCCAAAACAGAAGTCAAAGAAACAATATGCTGTATGTGTTACTAGAATTCCTGTAAGCCATTGCTTTGAACTCTAAGCATTTGACAATATTGATTTAAAGCAACAGACTGTGCAACGTCATGTCACATATCATTTGCACTGTGCTGTGAGATGATAGAGAGTGCGGACATGTGTGTGTGTGTATCTTCTGTAGTTTATAAATCAGATTAAGTTCAGAAAAGCAAGCAGTAATTTCTGATGCCTGGGTTGAATTTTAAAAAAGAACCCTAACTGCATATCCAACAGTGAACACATTCCTGGTGAAAATATCAGTGAGTTATTAAACTATAAATTTAATCTTAAAATTCTATACTCCTAGTAATGAATACCAGCTTGTTGTGAGCTTTTGGTACTGTTCATAGAATTCTGATCAGTAAAATGAACATTTGGAAGTACTGGGTCTTGCTGGCAATGGAAAACAGAGGTGTTAGATATAAGTCATGATCCAGTGAAATCAAGAAAAGTAAACTAAGGTTTTTTCTATAAAACATTATAGAGCCATTTTATAACAGAACCAGCTCACACCATATAACCACATTTTAACAGCTGTTGCCAAATTAGGTAGAGGGTTTGGTAGAAAATGTGTTAATTACACAATTTAAGCCTCCCAGGCAGCCTAAAACAGTCAGAAATTGAGAGAATCACTGGTTTGAGGAGATTGTCCTATTGTAAAATAGTATTTTTATTACAACAGCAAATACTTGTGACAAGCTTCAGGCTTGGGAAATACCACAAGACTACTGCTGAGTAGTACAGGGTAAAAAGTACTTAAACTGGAAGAGACAAAAGTAGGACAAAACATCATTCTTCTGTTAAAGGATGCAGAGCACTTAAGGAATAAATTTTCTAGGATCCACAGCTGCATATCCCTGGTTTCTCCATAATGAAATGGAAGAAATAAGTAACTGCTGTAGGGAATCCATTCTTCTCTACAATAGGTGTTCAAGGCCAAGTCCTAAGGGTACATGCCTGGAAGGTGTGGAGATGCTGAGTCACGTAGTCTGGGGCACACTCTGCATTAGACTGCTAAATGACTAGGTGGCTCATGCAGGGTGTGGAGTTGTGCATCCATACCACATATCACTACAAGCAGGAATTTGAGGCCATTTCCTCCTCTCAGAGATGTCCTGTCCCTTTGTCTAGAACAACATCTGAAGCAAGAATCTAGTTGTTTTTCTGAAACTTTTTCAACTCTTATGAAGTATTTAAGCATGTAGAGATCTAAATCTGTCTGTCAAGAAAGTGTTCAGTCACTTGCAGTTGAGTTATTTTCCCCTTGTCTCTCTTAGACATTATTTTAAGCAAGTTTCAACAAGAGATACACTTCAGTTTGTTTTATGCTTTGAAGGTTTAGATAGTGAAGGTATGTTTTGTAGATCCAGATCCTTTAAGTCACATTTGAATCTGAGCAATCTAAAGTCAGAGAGTTCTGTGTGCTGAGTTATTTGCTATGAAGGGAAAGGGGTTTATTTTCTTTTTGGATGGAAGGATTTACTGCTTAAATAATCCTTATCTTCTCCTAAGGGTTTCCTTTTTGGCTATAGGCACATCTTCACTCAAAGTTCTGGCTTTTCTGAATTCCATTTTTAGATGCTTATTTTTTCTTCTTCATTGTGTGGGAAGGTGATGTGACTATTGCAGAGGCTGCGAATTCAATTGGGAGGTTATGTACATAAAATATATCTCCTCTAGTATCTAAGCGCCCTTAATATGCCCTGAGATCCCCTAGCCTGTGACTACCTAAGATGTCCTCTAGGAAATATTAAAACCAGGTTATGTTTTATACTTTCCTCCTCCAGCGACATTACAACCTTACCCTGGTCTGTAAGGTCTCCTTCTGCTTGGGGTTGACAAACATCATCTCCCCATTTAAGGATCTGGGTCTTACTCAGATTTTTTCTTTCAAAGTACAGCCACAGAAAAGTGAGTTAGTAGGATTGTAGGATGCCCCATCCCCCACTCCCCACTTTATATGTGACTCTTGGAGTTATATTTGCCTGAACTCAGTCTATTCTTTCACACTGCCTACAGGAATCTGAATCCATTGTGTCTACTCTCTAGGAGAATACTTGACGTGACCCAGATACTGCAAGACCGATGCCTTTCTTCTCTGTGGAAACAGCTGTATTTTGCATAGAATACTTAAATATTAAAAAAAAAATATATATATATAAAAATTTAACACTTACGTAACTCACCTGAACAAAAATAGTTCTGCGTTCTATTTCTTTTTCTAATTAAGAATTCTCTGTTTTATATTAACTAGTTTGTAAAGCAAGGGCTAGAAGTAAACCAGGTCACTGTCTTGGGCCCAGTTAATATTTAATTATTCTATGTAAAATGAAGCAGTTTCAACCAAAAAAATAAAAAAATAAGTGGGGCAAGTCAAGTTCAAATTCCTAAATAGCTAAAAAGAAAGTCAGATTCAGACTTTCTACTTCCCATGTAAGTGTCCTAACCCCTGAACTATGCATCAGCAGCAGAGCCTGGGAATGCATCTTCATTGGTATTTTGTGCAGAATATCGTATTCCAAGTGTGATGAAGAACATCAAGTGGATTCAACCTTACTGGGCAGGAGGTCTTGGTCTGTGAACTTGAACATGGAAGAGATGAAAGACAGATGAAGTTGAGCACACTCTTATGGAGAACTGTGGATGGTTGTAAAACATCATGCTAAAAAGAAGAAAACGAGCCTACAGTACTTACAGATTTGGGAGCTGTTGAAAAGGGGGTCCATTAAGACTTAAATTTTGATCTTTGCATCTAAAGATGTAGACCTATAAATCCTTTGTGAGTGTAGCCAAGAGCTCTGTTTCAAGGAAAACTGATCAGAGAAAGTATCTAAGCCACTTAGCAAAATGGTTAGGAAGCTCCCAAATAACATACCCGCTTTCAGAAACATCATTCTTAATAGTCTGTTCTTTCTTAGGACATTTTTGCCAACACCAGGAATTAGAGTCAGATTTTCTGAACTTGAGTCTCGTGTATTAACCATAATAGCAGCCTGTTCTCAGAGCTTGAAGTTCACAAATGCAGGTATAAATCATCAGTAACCCACTGGAGAGACGCCAGTGTAAACCAAAGCTCTGTATAAGATGGAAGAGATTCAGGCAGAACAAAGTTTCTTATTCCTCTCCCCTTTGCCACTTTTTAACTCTTTAATTTTAATCCTCTTTGAAGGTATATGAAAATAATTATACAAAATGTAATCTTTGTAAAAGGAAAAAAAAAAAGAGAGAGACATTCTGGTACTTCAGTGCTTTATCATTTCACTGCAGTTCTCTGGATAAGAAAATTATATTTTTTACCATTAACACCAGAGCTAATGGCAAAAATGTTTAAAACACATTTTCCTTCCAAGAAGAAATGTCAAAGCTTTTCAGACCTTATTCTCCTTCTCTGCTGGTCTTGCCTATATTGTACTACTCCATTTATGCCTGTTGGCATGACTTGGAGAAGCCCACGTGTGTAATGACTACTTGACGTGAGACTATGTCCTGTTTCTGTTCTCCAAGTTATAATCCAGAAGCATACATTTTGCCTGCTCTACTGGGTTAACTGGATTAGCCACCTGATTAAAGATTATGTTTTGCAGGATCAAGTTCTTCCTCTGTGATATAAAGAAAAAAAACAAAGATGTTTAAAATCTTTATTCTTAAAATTACAGGGTGTGTGTATATATATATATATATATATATATGTATGAATTGAAGAAATCCGGTGGGAATTCGTGTTATTCTCCATGGAAAAAAAATCTGGGAGGTGGTGTAACTGAAATTTTCAGTGTTAAGAAAGGGAGATAAGTGAAAATATATAAAGTAAACTCAAAGGGTGGGCTTTTGTTATTATTACTTAAAGGGGAAAACTAAGGGAGTAAATTGAAATATTAGGTAACAATGAGCAAACGGGGACTTGGGCAGGGTTGCCTCACTCTCAGAGGAAGAGACATATGGAACAATTTACTAGTGAAGGTAACTGAAGTACAGTCTCACAGAGATAAAGGGATACCTACATCTGTTTCTGGAAGGGAGGCTTGAAGAATAGGGTGAAAAAAGCAAGTGATTAAGCTAAACTATGCCAGGACAGACATGTCAGCACATATGAACCTTTTCTCTCTCTGCAGTTCTGTGGTTTATTTGCTTTCTTGCATTTTCAGCCTATAGTATTAGACCCATACTGTCACTTTAACTTTTTCACGTCTACAAATTTCCCCTGTGCTGTTCAACCCTCAGTGCATCAGTGAATTCTGCCTGGAGCATTCAGACGCTCAGGACTTTTATAATGATGCATTCTTGGTATGCAAGCATCGTGAAGCAAGTGATAGATGACTACGGTGAGATTCTTCTCACCTAAGTACAATATAAGCCTTTGCTATTGAACAGATGCTCTCTTTACAGTAACTGGACAGAAAAAGGCATATTTTAGCAAGCCATCTGAACTACTTCAGTAGGATGAGATAAACTGGGCCACAAATGTTTCTATTTCTCTTCCCTGGATATAAATAGAACGTAGGAAAATCCACACAGACATAGAAATCCAAACCTTAGAGCCCTAAAGCTATTCACATGAATTGGCACCACTCTCAATGCTATGTCAAGAAGCAAAGCCATTTCCATCTGAGTTATCTGAGGCCGCTTCAGCAACCCTGATATGGACTGTGATTCAGAGACATCTGAGCAAGAGGACTTGCCTTGAAACCAGCCTAGGGATGTAAATGTAAAGCTGCTCCAGCTTAGAAGCAGACTTAGATGGCTTTGGTATAGATCTGTTATAATGCCTTCATTTGGTTTTGAGGAAAATAACTTCTCTGAGTAACACTCCATTGGGTTTTGTAGATGTAACCGGCAACTGAAATGAAATCCTTTCACAAAAAATTACACCTGATGTTCAAGTCCTCTGGTGGGAATGTGTTTCCGTTGCCCACAGAGACCACTTTCTCCCGCATATTCTTTTTATGGTCTGCTATCTTCTAACCTTCACAATAAATTCAAGAGCAGATAGATTCAGGAGAACTGTAAGTAGTAGTATTTCTCCATCTCATCTACTGAAGGATCAAGGATGGGACAGACTTTGGAGATAGGATACCAAAATTGATACATGTTTTGAAACATTTTTGCACACTGGGGAGTGCTACCATTTTCTACCTTAAGGCACCAAAACATTTATGGCTCAATTCTGCTTAGACACCGTAGGTTATGGCTTCCAAAATTCAGAAGACAATTCAGAGCACATGGCACTCTCATGATTCTTCCCCTTGAAGCAGTTAGACTTTATACAAAGCACTTAAATGTCTAAAAGAGAATGATTACAGCCAATTACTTAGGTCACACAGCTAGAATATGGGACATATGGACATAGCACTAGCAGGAGAACAAAAAGTAATTGCTCTCCAGTAATCTACAACATGTTCATCTCTAACTGTTGATGTCACCAACTTCAAAAACAAAATTGTATCTTAGCTTTTTAGAAGGTCACTTTTCTGTCTGAAAAAGTTAGTTTGCCCCCAGGGCTGTACAAATCACAGATTATGAATCCTTCTATATATCTGGTTTGCAATGTTCAAGTGTTGTCTCCTCGGATGTGTTTGAAGTCCCTAGTGTACAACAGATAGAT
This sequence comes from Falco rusticolus, assembly GCF_015220075.1. Lineage (NCBI taxonomy): Eukaryota > Metazoa > Chordata > Aves > Falconiformes > Falconidae > Falco > Falco rusticolus. The sequence continues at coordinate 24,137,166 of NC_051191.1, read as the reverse complement.
TACTAAACTGAGCCCTTGTCTTCCAGATTCCAAGTGGTGGTCCTACACACTGGACTGCTGAATTACAGGAAAGGGGATAAATTAATCCACCCTGAGCATATGCCTTGTCCATACCTTTTCTTTATTTTGCATTCAGCTGAAAGTGCTTGGAGTTACAAACCTAGACATACATATGGGGGTTTTGCAACTGATAAATGCAGTTTCTGGAGACTAAATACCAATTTGAAAAATAATCCATAGGATTTTTGGAATTAACTCGATCTTGTAGCACCTGTGATAGGATAAGTGGTGTTAACAGGTATGCTATGGGTAATGTTGTTAACTGAGCCTCATAAGAAATAGTGGATGATGCAAAACTTAGTTTAATTAAGGATCTTACCACTGCCCTTTTTTCTACTGTTATTTTTTCCTCCAGAAAATAATGTTGGAGCAAAAATATTTTGTATTAGAAATATGATGGAAAATTGCATTACTACACCTAAAAAATGTTAAACGATTCTTTCAAATATCATAGAAATCATTGCCATAGAACGGATGTATGTGAAATAGGTTTGTGCCAATTAAGAGATGTCCCAGAGTATTTCACCTCAAAATCCTGCTGGATCCTATGTGTACTTTTGCTACTTTCTTCAGAGACCTAGGTTGATTTAACATGTGTCACTGTGTTCTTTGATTGCTTGGAGAAACTAATGAATGGCATAAAATCATTATGTTGTGTTGTTTCTGTTACTCTTACCATACTCTGTGTTACGTAATTACCACGATGCTCTTACTAAGAACCTTGGCTGCATGCCCCTCTGAGTCTTATTTAATAACTTCATCTCTAGGACTACAAAGAATCATAATCAATTTCTATCCAAATGCTGAAATTAATTTTGTTGAAATCCATCTCTCTCTGTTACAATGCCGGCTATTGAAGCAATGCTGAAGGCAGACACCGTAAAGGGGGGAGGAAGGAGGGGAGCAGGGAGAGAAGAAAAAAGAAAGAAAACTTTGGCTCCAGCTCACAGAAATCAAGCTGTGTTCTGAGGCTCTGAAAAGAAGAGGGTGGTCTCCTTCCCACCACAACTCACACAACAGGAGCAGATACCCTCTCCAAGCTGCTGCCTGCACAGTTCTCGGTTTCCTTTTCTCAGAGGAATGAAAAGATGCCTCTTTTGAGAGGATAACCAGGTGAAAGAGTTCCTATTCCCAACATTTCTGAAGGCTGCCGCAGACTTAGATGTCTGCCAGGATGTTTCAGTGATTTTACTGTCAAACTTCTGTACCTCGTTCAGTCAATGGAGAGTTCTGAGAAGCCTTAAGTTAGGTACATACAGTAGGTTTTTAAACTCTTTCACTTCTTTGAAGAGTGTCTCAAGGCTCTAGACAGGCTGTGTCTGAACTTGTGTGTGACTTTTTAGGCACCTGCCTCCATCTTAGCAATCACAGTGGAAAGTCTGAATATCCTGAATATGTAGTAGTGATGGTCTAGAAGACGTAAGTGGAGACTTGACCCACTTTCCTTACATCATTATACTAGAAAACCATCTGGAAGTGCCTCTGTTCAAGATTTCTTATGATTTCAAAGGCATTTTGGGAAACACAGCCAATTGGGTAACAGCAATTCTGATTAATCCATGACTTCAACATCTGCAGGAAGAAATGGGGAATATTAAAGAGCACAAGATGCTAGTCAATTTTCACTGCTGAGCATGTAAACGATGCCTCATTCAAGTGAGGGTTAACATTAACTGAGATAATCAGAAGTAATCTAGGAAAAAAAACTTCATTTCACAGTACTGCTAGACGAAAACACTGATGCCATGCAGATGGTGCTGAAAACAAAAAGGGAGAGACAATCATGGAGCTTTCTGTTTAATTTAAGGTCCTGTATTTACCTACCTGATTGGTGCAGTACGCATAGTGCAGTATACACGGTAGTATGCACACTGTTCTGCTTATTTCTCCATCTGGTGTTGACACTACAAGTCAGTGTTTGTCAAAAACTCATGGTCCAATGTCAACCTTTATGAACACATACACACAAGCATCGAGATGAACAAATGGATTTGGCTTATTAGCTTATTGATTTGGAATATAGTGGGTTCAGAATAGACACAAGGGCCTTGCCTTAGTAAATGCTACAAAGGACCGCACTCTCCAATGCTGCTCCTTTTGACAATTAAAGTAATCAGTAGAAACAAGGCAAAAAAAAGTGTTGTCATTCATAGCAAAGGTTTCGGTCAGCCAGAAAATATTTAGTGTCAGAGATGTTGCAGTTTACATCAGAAACAATATTATCAAACTTTTATGCAGAAGTGACCGTGTCTTTTCAAATATTTCATTCCTCATGAAACTGTGCCAGGTGCTAACACTGTCTGCCAGCATCCGACTGACACGCTCCGGTATTAATAAATGGGGCACTGTATGTCTAAGCTCCCTAGCTGAGATATGACACGAACTCCTGACCCTCAAATGAAAAGAAAACTCAGTATCTCCTGTTACTATTATAAATGTTGACTTTAGTATTCATTATTAAAGAACACATTTCGGTCTCATTCCACACCACATCATGCTATGTATGGGTCTATAACAGTTTTCATTTGTACTGTTTCTTTTCACTTTGTCTGCATCTGATAAGCCAGAAACCTTGGGGACTGAACGAAAACATAGGCATTACTGAAGAAACAGGCCTGGGAGATTTTGTGCTTCATCTCTTGACACCATGCATATGTAACATTATAGAGTAATGCAGCCTTTATTGTACAGCATATGAAAATGTGAACACAATTGAATTAGCTTTTTCTATTCCATACACACAGTATGCACAAAGCCCATGTTCAAGTAACGTATTGATTGATAGGGTTTAGGGCCTCTTCTGGGCCACTTCATAATCAAAATGAGCTGTTGCAGTTCTCAGTGATGAACTTTTAGCTCAAACCAGAGAAAATTAGGCTTTTCTGATCCAGAGACCCTTAACTCACTCTAATATGGACCAAAAATACAGTTACCAGATATAGCAGAGGCAAAAGATCGCATACTTATTGCAAAAAGTATCCACTTTGAAATTTGAAAAAAAAAAATAATAATTTGCTGAAATTAAACCAGCCCCTGCTCCCTCATTGCAGAGCATTAATAGTTTATTCCATGAATTCCACAATGACATGAACTGTGGAAGTTCTATTAGTTAGTCTTCTCAGCTTGACAAATAGTCACCGAAGTTGTCTATTTTCTTAGGAGTGGACTGGAATTGGAATGGTGTGTTTCAGCAGCCAGCTTGAAAATGTCAATTTTTCAGTTTAGCATTACATATTCATGAAAGACTTTATCAAGGACAGCAGAGGCTGTCTGAATTATGATTGCTGTCCTTGTTTGCATTGCAGAGAAAGAGGCTAGTGTAGCTACTGGATTAGTCATATATTTAAATTAAGCCCACGTTTTTATTGACTTGTAACTGTTGCCATCTAATCTCTGATGAGACCTGAATACAATGTGGCTTCTACTGAACAAATCTTTTAACGACCATTATTGTACTTCTCAGCTGAGGCCAGACATTCAATACTTTGACCATCTTCTCCCTGTTGCAGGTGATACTCCAGAAGAGCCTGTGAAACATGGAGATCAATTTTTATTGTCACCTATGGGATGTTTTCAAAAATCCCGGGTTGAACTGTGTGAAATATTTTGCCAGAGGAATACACTCATTTACTTATACACTTATACACTTAGCCTGCTACCACAAAAAGCATGCCAGTGCTTGTGTATTAATTAGGATGGAAACCCAGGCAGTCACAAGAAGTATCACCACGCCATGTGCAGACCAGTTATACTGGTTCAGCTGCAGAACAACTGCATTAATCTATATTATATGCAGCTGTTTCGCATTCAGTTAAGGAGCAGGATAGAAGAGAAGAGAATACCTTGGGCACAGGCAATACCTGGTGACCAGTGTCTCAATTCCAAAAGCTTGAGGCTGCAACTCCCTCTGCCATCGTAAACTGTGGTATGGAGGGATTGAGTTAGTATTCATTATTAAATTGATACATTTAAGTTTTGATAATTAAACTGATTATTAAATTGATAAAATTAAGTTCCACATCCTGGGGAACAAGATGTTCTGGTCAGAGTTACAGGTCCATCATGTAAAGCAACTTAACTAGGTATTCATAGATTGTAAAAGTCAGGTCCAGACTAAGAAACCTACATTTAGGTGTTTACATGCAAACTAGGTTGCTGAAGAACAGTTGTTGAAATATTGGCACCTACTGCTGTTCTAGGTACTGTGTAATCAAACCGCAGCTGTTGTTTCTGAAGGGTGCAGCTCCTTTATAAAGCAAATGTCATATCTTCCACCCCATGCAGATGTCTTGGATACCTAAAGCTGTCTTAAATGTCACTACAGGCTTCTCTTTAGGAAGCCAAGTCCCAGCCTGAGCACATGCGAGTATGAGACCCTGAACCAAGCCCTCAGCATCTCCTCCCCTGAGAACTGAACTGAATAAAACCTTAGGGTCTACTGGCACAGCTGAAGGTGATGAAGAAATCCCCAGAAAATTTAAATACCGATGGGGGTGCAACAGAATCAACATCCCATGGGGACCAGCATTCCAGTCACCTGGAAAAATCTATGCAGTTTGCATTCTTCTATTTAACCAAACAAACAACCAAACTTTGTCCATCTTTTTATGCAAAGTGAACTCAGTTTTTACCTGGTTTATGATCCCAGTAATTTAAGTAGGCATTTAGAAGGTGATTAACACTACATAAAATTAAGGTGAAACAGGAACATTCACTGTCCATGAATTTGTGAACATGGATTTGTGAACATGCTACTGCATTTAAATGATGTTGCCTTGTGCAATTCACCCAGCTTAAGACAGCATAGAAAAGACTGGTCTGAAAGTACTCAACAGATTAATAAGCATAAAGGTGACCTTTTCTATAATACACATTAGCTTACTTTCTCTTCTTCTGTGTAAAAGGAAATAAACATTTTCTCCTTGTGCATTATGCTCATTTGTAATACAGACCAATACATGTGAACCACACAGGACAACAATGATGTTAGAGCCAGGATCTATAAATGTATCCAAGCTGAAATAAATTGACAATGAGGAAATGATCCTGGAGAGGTAAATCCTTAGAACTATATTCAGTTCCTATACATACTTGCATACAGATTTTGTCTCCAATTAACAGAGACATCCTAGGTATTTCATATCTTTATTTCTGCACATGCTTGAAAAAATTATGATACACAAACTTAAATTTATCAATGTCGTTGAGCCAGATTGCTGCCCTTCCAAGCAGAAATTAGTCCCACTAATTTCAAAGGGCTGATGGATGTCTTCAACAGCAGTGAAGAGTTCACAGCCTTACCCACAGAAATAGGCTCTTAAATCAGAGCATGTTCTTATCTTTGAAGCTTGAGTAGCCATTGACTCTTGGGCTGTTCCTGCCCATCAGCTGAGAGTTATAAGGGTCTGCAGTTAGCCCTGACAATTACAATTCTCAGGAGCATTTCCCCCGCTGTCATCAAATCCATCACAGATTCCTCTTCCATCCTTTATATGGCCATGGAACTAGCAATTGCTCCCATGCTGACTGCAGAGGCATGGGTGAAGATTGCTCCAACATGAAGCAGAGCAGCTCAGCAGAATACTGCTTTGCTAATGTACTGAACACCAAAGTAAGGTTAAAGTATTCCCTGACATGGATTTGCTTGCTAGTGCACCAAGACTGCAGCCTGTCTGCCAGTCCATCCACCTGAAGACCCACTGCCCGTTTCCAACTTTTGCCTCTATCTGAATCATGAATTCTTCAGGGAAGGGAGTAATGTTCTTCCCCTCTTTATATAGCTGACAAACACAGGGCTCTAAACACCACATAAATTCAAATGCTGAAGGCAAATGATAATTTGTGAATATGTTCTTCCATTGAGAGTAAAATTGCCATAACTTGAACCTGTCACACGTCACAGAGAAAAGGACATTTATTTTAAGATCATGGTATCTTTGCATGGACTCTACCAATTTAACATGTCAGCCTTCAGAGTTATGTCCTCTACAGAAATCTTTCAATGTGTAATTTCACTTTTGCAAATTACAGTTTGAGAGTTTGTGAACCAGGGTCACTTTATTCTGCTGAATACAGCTAAAAATCTTAACAGAGTATTGGAATGTTACTGCAGCCTTGCTCAATTATTTTGTACTTCTTGCAGCAAAGCTTAGTGAATCATGTAAAAACACATTGTTTTGTTTTGCTTTGGAAGAACACACTCCTTACTGAATGATGTGTGCATAAAATATGTTGGAAACCAGCATGTTATTCCGCAATGGGACTCTGCTTTTGATGGGAGCTTCTAGGGGCTGCATTAATACTGGTAATAAATAACAGTAACAAACCCAGTACACAAGCTTAGCTACACCACTGATTTTGAAGTCACAAAAATATCTTAAGGGAGATGAAGTACCTTCATGTATGTTCAATTCTTTGCTCTCCTGTTATTCTGAGTTAAATAACAATTACTCTGTCAATTAGGAACTGGATTGAGTCCACCAATTCATGCCATGATACAGTCTCCTCACAATGATGGAGAAGACAAAATGAGCATCAGATATTGGTTGATTTGTAACTGTTAATACAAAGGTGAAGACTCAGCATGTCCTTCATTCCAACTTGAAGGTCTTATAAATAAAAATGGAGATAAAAGAAGTAACCTAGTGTGGATTTTTCTTTCTTCTGAAGGGATTTATTTTTCTAACAGTGAGAACAATAACCAGTTTCAATCCATTTAATGTAAAATGGACCCAAAACAGCCAAATAGAAGTGATATAATATGCTCCACAATGATTAATAAACAGTCAATATTTCTGTGGGTTTTGTTACATATCACACTGTTAGGGTGAGGATTTGTTCTAATGAAATCTAGTTCCCCTGCCATTGTTGATTTTCTTTATACTAAACCCACTTGAATTCTGATTTTGCAAATCCTGTTCACATCAGTAATGCCTAGATGTGAATGGTTTCCATATGAGGAAAGAGCAAATGCATTAAGATCATTAAGTTTGGGAAAGAGATGACTGGTAGGGGGAAATGACAGAGGGCTTTAAGTCATAAACTGTATGCAGAACCTGACAGAGAGCGAATATTCACTCCATCTCATAGCACAAGAACTAGCAGTCATGAAAATGAATGCATTCAGGAGTAAGCTATACACAAAAGTGGAGCATTTTTTTCCACACATCACATAATTACATTATAGAGCTCATGGCCACAGGATTTCGTGGAGGTCAAAAATATACATGGATGCAAAAAGGAACAAATTCATAGAAGGTAAATCAACTGGTGTCATTAAGTATGACTTGTCAGAAAGACATTCTGAATCGGGAAGTTCTGAAACCACTGATTACTGTAAAATATGCCAGACCAAGACATTTTTGTACGTGCCTTTCCTATTTGACTACTGCCCAGTCTCAGAGACAGGACAGTAGGTATGGAGAGCTTTAGTCTAATAGGTCTTCTCCCCTCTACTCTTAATGTCCCGTAGGATGCAAGTCACCTCATCCCCCAACCTTAGATATCTACAGTGTAAATGCCTATGGGCAAGTCCTCTTCATAGTCAGATAGAAGCAACAAACACTCCTGGAGTAAAGTCTGGACTGTTTCAGGCATCTGTATTACAGAGGAGTGAATTGAACTGCAAACATAGATATTTCTACCCATCACACTAAAGAAAATACAGATATTATCTCAAATAAGGGTATCTATTCCGTAGGTTAAGTCAGATATTTATGAGTCCTATTACTATAGTCTTATGCAGATAACAATGACAAGGTTTTTCCTTCTAGCCCTCAAATTTGTGCCTTATTTCACATTCAATCCACTGAACTAAGGTACTACAGAAAATGAAAGAAAAAGGATCTGCCTCAACATGTTTTTCTTCATCAGAAGCATCATAAAGAAGAGTTTATAATCTGGCCCAGTTTTTATAAAACATCTACACATGGGCTTCAGTCCCACTGAAATGATTAGATTTAAGAAAGTGTTTAAGATCTTTGCTGAGCTGGGATCAGAGTGAAATATGGTAGAATGAAAGCCACCAAAATGTCTGAGACATTGAAATATAGTTCAGTTCCATTAATAGCAAGTCTCTGTTTCAAGTAGAGCTGATCTGACAAAGAGAAGCAAAATTACTCCAGTATATAAAAAGGGTTTCCACTGTGCTGTTAAATTCTGATATAAATTATTAAATCCCACAGAGATTTTTTAGATCAAAGGACCTTTGTGCTTTAATTATGTAGCCACTTCTACAGAGAAAAGAAATTGCCAAATATCCTGCAAGGCAGATCTGAAAAAAAAATGATCTTTTAGAACAATTATGACTTTTTTACTTTCCCATTTATTTTTTGTGCTGCATCCAAAAAATCTTCTTATGATATGCTACATCCAGCTACAGAGCTCACATGTAACACAGAACCGTTAAGGTGTACTTCAGATGTTGCCCATGCAATTGCAGATCACTATTTTGAAGTTAACTGGGGAGGTACTATGAGACACTAGCAGACTTTCCCAAGCACTTTACAAACTACATTGTTACTTTTTCTAATTACAAATTTAACCATTTCCACATGTTCCTCTAAAAAGACATGCTACAGTTTTAAAGACATAGTGGTGGATATACATTTCAATCTTGCAATTGCCATGAAAAAAATCAGTCTGCATTTTTAACTTCTCAGCCATCCAGGCACCAATATTCTTCCAGGAGAAAAAATATCATTCATTTGGAATATTTTATTTGTCTGAATTAGCAACATTACAACTGCAAACAGGATGAAACATTTTTACACCTTCTGCTTTGCAATTAGTTGAGGTAGACCTCACAAAGACTTACCACAGTGAGTCCATGTTTTCCCACCTTTAGACCTACAAAGAAGTAATGGGGTATGTGGACTCCAATTAAGTCCATCACAGCCATGCCTCGGGTCCTATTAGGCTATGCAAAGCGAAGCACTGTGTCATTTACACATCCGTACATGCATGTAATATAAATTATCAGATAGGTGTAATGCTGGATTTTGCCTATTAGGCACAATCAGTTTTTTCTCTGGGGATGGTGCCTGGTGACATTTTCAGTAGGTGGCTAGGCTGTATCATCCTATATTCAGAGAAATTCAGAAATACGGAACAGGACACTTCCTTACCTGCTAAATTTGTCGTTTGCCTTTCAAAAATGTTACAGTGTTACAGATCAGGAAGGGGTAGGGGGGGAATGGGAGGGGAGGGTTAGGGATGAAGTCTCTGACATTGTGAATAGGGACACCAAATTGAAAACAAGGAATTTTGATTTCTAGTCTGATTTTCTCCAATTAACATTTACTGGAAAACACAAAATAGGTCTTCAAATGGTGAAACAAAAGCTGTGACTCCCTTTTCCTGAAGAAGCCCTAATGATTACATTACCCAGTTGCATGTTATTTCTTTTCTTCTAACTCACTCTTGGGGACAGTAAATCTTGTATCCATTCCCCCACCGAGGGATAGGGGGATGCCTCTGCCCTTCCACATTAACCCTCCTGACATCAGTTCTGGTTGTCATCCACTCCCCTGGGAAGGAGGAAATACGGGTCTGATCCCCTCTGTCGGAGGAAGGAAAGGAAGACAGTTTCCACACTTCCCGTGCCAGTGGTCTAAGTGCTGCATTAGTATATTAAAAGCCACCTCTGCAATTACTTACTCACCCTGCACCTGCACATTAGGGCTTGTCTCAGATGGATTTTGTAAGAGTCATCATCTTCCAATGCATTAGATGCACTCTAATGGGCCATATACCATCAGTCAAAGGCTCAGATGGAGAAATAGCTTTTTGCCTCAATCCTGATTAGGTTTAGCTAGAAAGTAAACACTGAGGCATCAGTTCAGTTGCCAAATTGATTCGCGCTGTCCTGATCTGAGATGCCCTGAAGTTGCTGGGCATACAGGTACACCTACCAAAAAAATCTGTGCCCTTTCAGACTGGAAGAAAAAAACCAACCAAACAAAATAACCACATAGGTATACCTAGTCTTGCGAAAAGGCTCCAGACACATATGTTAAAAATCTGAAATAATTCTGAGTTTCTCAGGTTAGTGCTGTTCCCAGGTGAACCTGAAGCAGAAACAAACCGCAGGAGTCAAGCAGAGATTCACCACGGAAGTATGGGATTTGGAAGCAACTCCATGAAGTTTATCTGTTTTGCAGTTTTCAACTTTTTTACTTCAGCTTTATTTAAGTCCTAACTCAAGTATCTAAGAATGAATATCAGATAAATCCCTTTGCGGATCTGAACTTTACTTACCAATCCAAGCACTACATTTGCCTTGCATTGCTCAGCTGCAGTACTCGAAGACCACACTAAGGAAGGAATTGTCTAGCAGGAGCAAAAGTACCAGGTTATGTACATCTGTGCAGGGCTGACAGTTCACTGGAGAGGGATGGAGCCAAGATTCTGCCAAAATTTTTTTTCTTCTTCTTGCTCTAGTTACCCTGCACGTAGATTCACAGATCCAGAAGGTCACGAAGGGTCAAGGGACAACCTTAAACATAAGCTTCTTTATATTCCTCTACACTCCACAAACTCTAAACTTGCCTGATGACATCTGGCATACCTTACTACTTCCTAATATACAGAGGGTCTGTTCTCTCAATACTATATAGAATTACTAGTCTTGTTAAGCATGTGAATCTGTAATGCCTGAGAATCATTCTTCCTTATCTGTATGTCTTCACCTAAATAATCCTTCCAAAAGTCATCTTACATTTATTCAAGACACTGAACTTACAAAGCATAAAATTTCTAAACTGGGAATGTTGGCATTTCTGAGATCAGCAGCAAAGATTGGTTTGCAAACCTAACTGAAGTTTTGATTTGCTTCAGTGCCATACAACAGTTTGGCTTTTAAAGCATCAAATTGCTTTTTTAGTACATTTAATTAAACTTCTAAGATTGCTTGGCAAGCTTAAATTCCACTTGTTGCAATCAGCAGCATGGTGATTATTTATAATTTCATGAAGATTGCTTCCATCTGTACTTCAGAGTAATTAGGGAGTTTATTCATAATTAATTAATTTTAAAGACATGTACATAAAACATGATTATGTGCTCTATGTGTTATGATTATAATGACACTTAAGAATACCTGAAAATTAACCACCTTTAAACAAACTAATGATTTATATAAGCAGAATCAAATTTAGCAGCCAGCGTTAGAATTTATCCCCATTACTCTGGGTTTTGTGTTTGGTTTTGCAACATAAGCAGAGCAATGCCTTTTTCAAGGCTAACTGTTACATCGGTCCCTTTGTGACACGGATTCCAGTCAGTTTCTAGGTATTAGAAAAAGGGCATGCAGGGAAATGATGAGAAAGAAGAAAGCAGATTAGTTCATCTCCTCCTGTCCCACAATTCTTGCAGCTTCTCAAGATTCCCAGTATTGGACACCATCAGCAGGAAAAGCTGAGGAATATGGGTCTAGTCTAGTCTGGTATTTCCTGCATTCTTTGATGAGTAACACCAATGGTGACGCAGAGATAATCCATACTTGCAGCAAACGGTTAATGTAGTTAAGTGTCGATGAAATTATAAGTAAAGGGCAATGCAGAAGAAGAAGTGAGAAATGTTGGTCAGAAAAAGTAAGCGATTTTTATAATATAGTCATGGATTTTTAAAAAAATCAACTTGATCACACAGTAACTGAAATATGACTTGAAATATCATCTCAACTTTAATGCACTTTCTCTGTAGTCATCTTCAGGAATGTAAATCAGATGGAGTGCAAAATTTAAAGACTGAGCACTTCAGTCAAAGTTCAAGTGAGTTGCAAGAGAGCTAAATGTCAGCTGTTTTTAGACATTGCACTTATGGCACAAATTCTCGACTAGATGCTCCTCTATCTGTTTGTAAAGAGCAATGTCTAAATTAAAATATATTAAAAATATATAGAACTTCTTGAAGAAAACAATGGCAAATGTTGGAAGTGATCAACTTCCATTTTCTCAGATTTTGCTCGCAATGTCCTCTGGCATGTTGGTAAACCGGTGTCATCAGCTAAATCCTCATCCTTCACCTCGCAAAGCTTCGGCTTGCTTGGTTTGGGGTGCTCTGTTCCCAATTTAGCAAGGGACTTAAACTTCTTCTTTAAAGCTAACTGCAACAGAACAGGGGGGTTAGAAACTCACCTGCTTTGCTGAATCAGTGTCAAGACACAAATTGAGTTGCACGTTAGGGCAGATGTCACAAGCGAGCATCTAGAGAGAATCACAGCTGGTGGCGCTGAACCAAGCCCAGAGGCTTCAGAGAGTCCCAGAACAGGGAACAGAGTCAGTATAGACTGTCCAGCATCAAGTCCATGAGCTGGAGAGAAGCTGGCCAACATTTACCACTACTCCTTTCAAACTTACTTTAAATACAATTTTCACCATATTCTGGTGTTACCACAATGTTTGCTCACACCAGCCTAGAAAGCTGAAAACTTAGTGACTAAATTGGAAGCTTGGGTTTGGTAAAACTTACCTCTTATGTAATTAGTGCCTGTCCCTGAGGCACATCTGTAAATTCTTAATTGTAATAACTTTTAAAATGTCAGGATCCTATGCTATCATACTGAGCACATAGATATCCAGAAATTTCTCTGTGTGTTACATATTAACATGATTTGTGCTGTGATCTATTCATCACGAATTTCTTCAATATGGGTGAAACATGGCATTGGTTCCCACAGCGCAGACAAACAGCACAAATTAAGTTCTTATGATCTATCTATCTTATACAATAGAATACCATGCATGTCAAAATATTTAAACATAATCAGACATGGGCCCTTACCCAAATCCAAATCATTGCTAAGGTTTTGGAAAGTTTTAAGGCTTTATCTCTCCGAAGCTCCAAAATCAGTCCAAATCTTTATCTGAACTCATCCCATCATGTATAACTTTGACTTTAATGTAACACAGACAAGAATGGTGAGATTACTTGCTGGTATAAATCAAAGTAGTGGTATGGACTGAACATGGGCTCAAAGTACACCTCACAAAAACTCAGCGAGGTTGTTACGTGTCCAAGCACAAGTTTTAAATGGAGTAGCTGTTCCTGTGCATGAAAAAAAGTTGTTTGGACACAGTTTCTCACTAAAAAAATATGTTGTAGTGATCCTCATAGATTAAAAATGTACAATAAAGATGCATAAGGATTATTAAATTTTTTTTGACACTCCAGTATTACAAATTGATGGTAAATTTGAAGAAAATAAGACTGGTATAAATTAACTCAGGAATTAATTACAGAGCTGAGCTGAAATGGTTAAATATGCATAGCTTGTACAGATCATTGCAAAGTAAATTAAGCCTACTTTCCAACAGATGGAAATTATTAAAATGGCACAAAGCAAATTATTTTACATTGGATTAGAAGATAATCCTTAAGAACTCCTGTATTGATCTGCAGACTTCAGATGAGTAATAACTATCCTGTGAGTTTGTAGTATAACACCTAAGAAATTCTACCTGAGTCTTTAAAAATGTCCTTGATTCAACAATTAATGAATGCTGATGGAAACAACTCCTTGTTGATAGAAGTCAGAATAGATGGCATATCCCAGTACAGTATCTCTTTTTTGTTTTCTTCAATCCTTCTGGTCAAATAGAATCAACTCTGCGTGGCTCCTACTCCGGTAGTCCCTTGAGTGTTGCAGGTCAAAAACATGTTTCTCTTTGCCTCCATACAAACATAGTTGCATGTTACCTGTAGCATGAAGGTCTACAACCCAGGTGATACAACATAAAAGGGCAATCACTGTTTGGCAGTGGGTCGACGGACATTTTCCATGTAATTTCTCAGCTGCCACAATTGTATATTTTCTCTGGCTGCTACATAACCTGGACATACTGATTTAATGACTTTTCCTAAGAGCAAAATCCACTGTTATATTCAGAAAAATAGCTATATATTTAAAGTTTCCTTACATCAATATTATGACAGTACCCACATTGTTTTATAGCCCCATGCTGACAAGCCATTAACTTTGTTTACATTAGAGCATGGCTTAAGCTGGAATTTGGAGTTGGATTTCAAATGCCCCAATATCCACAGATGTTAGGAGAGGGGTCCTTGGCTTAGCTTATTGAGGAACAGTACAAAATTTGGATCTGGATCTAAGTGTGATTTTGAAGTTATGCCAATCTTGAGGTGTTTTGCATCAGGAGCTTAAAATACAGTTCTTCCAGAGCAGTATGTATGTAAAGGATGTAAAGGATGCTATGTTTCTAAGTCGAAATGGCATTGCAGAGTAGGCAAATACCTGCTGAACAGTGGGAATTCTTAGGGCCTCATACCTCATTTTTCAGCCTGTTCTATGTGATTTGAAGAAAAACAATTCCTTTGCCTTCAGTGAATTTTCTCTTGGTTGCCCATACTGTGACAAGAGTTAAGGTCTTTATGGGAGATTTGGCTTCAGTTTCTGGTCCTGTCATAGACGTTCCTCTGAGACACTGTCAAGCTACATCATGATGTCTAGTCTTATGGTGGAAGAAAATAATTCTGTTATAGCTCCCTACAGTTTGGTGAAGATAGACATTTGCATAGTAAAGTGATCCTTGCCTGCACAGACAGGTACTGCAAAACAGGACTCTATGGTGAGCATGCCTACACCATGAAATCAGGCAAGGTAACAGGCAAATCTTTACATCCTGGGCTTACTAGCTCAGACTAATACTGCACACAAGCAGCTAGGCAGCTTTCAGACACAAGCTGGCTTGCAATCTGCCTGTTCTGCCCAGGCTTAAGGCATGAAAAGCTAGCTTGGTTTGCTTGCAACTACCAGCGTGCTTTAAATGATCACCAAGGGCTACATAAGGACAGTATTGTTTCCCTTTACAGTGTTTCAATCAAGTAGCACAATTAAAAAAAAATAATTATCGCCTCCTATAGTAGGATTTCACCTTTTTTTTTTCTTATTGAAAGTGTCACTCAATGACAACTGTCAAGCATGTGTTTGCATTGGGATAGGCTCTAAACAAAGCACTGCATTTCTTTCATGGAGAAAATAAACAGTGATGATTTGTATTTCTCACTTTCAAAAGCAGGTCCATCTGATGTCCAATGGCTACACTTCAAAGACATCCCCCTTGAACCTTTTTTAATATGGCTACATGTGTGGTATTACAGAGATGAATAAACCAGCTCCTAAGAAGTGGGACACTGCATTAAAACATACTCTGTGAACAGAGATTTATGGAAGATCAGAGGACCTTATAAAGTAAATAATGTACATTTCACAAATATATACAATGTACAGATTATTTACTAAGAAACTTGAAACGGCTGCCTTGGAAACATTCCAGTTTGTCAAGTAATCTGGTTATCAGGCCTTTAAAAAGACCCAATATATATGGCACTGAAAAAAATGGACTAAATATACTTTTTCCACAAGGAACAGGATGATAACAGGAAAATACTTTATAAAGCAATTAACAAACAGTCTTTAACCGGCAAGTTGTTCCAAGTAAATGGGGGGTGGTGGGGTGGTGGGGTGGTGGTGTGTGTGTGTGAAGTCATCTTATTCAGAAACATGATTTCAATGCATACATGTATGAATCTATTCTAAATTAGGCCTGAAAAAATGGACGGCGATGCAGTATAGAAACCCAAAAAAACCCCAACCCTTTAAATTATCTAGCTGAGGTCATCGCAGCAGCCATTAACTTGTGCTGAGGGACAGGGGTGCCAGGGCTGGGTCCCTTCCTCTAACCATGCCAGACATCAGGCAAAACAGCTTGTCTGCACAATTTTTTTCATTTCCTATTAAAATTAGAGTAAAAAGTTGCCTGATGAAAACAATAGATTCAAAGAATGATAGAATGGGTTGGAAGGGATCTTAAAGACCATCTAGTTCCACCCCTGCGCCACGGGCAGGGTCACCTCCCACCAGCCCAGGTTGCTCCCAGCCCTGTCCAGCCTGGCCTTGAGCACCCCCAGGGATGGGGCACCCACAGCTGCTCTGGGCAGCCTCTGCCAGTGCCTCACCGCCCTCACAGTAAAGAATGTCTTTCTGAGAGGTGCTCCGGTCCTCCTCTGGGCTTGCTCCAACAGGTCCATGTCTTTCCTGTGCTGAAGACCCCAGCGCTGGATGCAGCACTGCAGGTGGGGTCTCACGAGGGATGAGTAGAAGGGAAGAATCACCTCCCTCAACCTGCTTGTCACACAGCCCAGGATTTGGTTGGCTTTCTGGGCTGCAAGCACACGTTGCCAGGTCATACTGAGCTTCTCATCAACCAACGGCCGTAAGTCCTTCTCATGGCTGCTCTCAATCCATTCACTGCCCAGCCTGCATTTGTGCTTGGGATTGCCCTGACCCATGTGTAGGACCTTGCACTTGGCCTTGTTAAACTTTGTTGAATTTTAGAAGGTTCACACAGGTCTGCCTTTCAAGACTGTCAAGGCTTCTTCGGATGGCATCCCTTCCCTTCAGTGTCAACCACACCACACAGCTTAGTGTCTTTAGCAAAGACACCACCTTTTCTGAGGGTGCACTCAATCCCACTGTCCATACCACTGACAAAGATGTTAAAATGGCAGTGGTCCCAATATCGACCCCTGAGGAATGCCACTCATCGCTGGTCTGGACATCCAGCCATTGACTGCAACTCTTTCACTGCAACCATCCAGCCAATTCTTTATCCACCGCGTGGTTCATCTGTCAAATCCATGTCTCTGCAGTTGAGAGACAAGGATGTCGTGTGGGACAGTGCCACACATTTTGCACAAGTCCAGGTAGATGATGTCAGTTGCTCTTCCCTCATCCACCAATACTGTAACCCTGTTGTGGAAGGTCGCCAATTTTTTCAGGCATGATTTGCCCCTAATGAAGCCATGTTGGCTGTCACTGATCACCTCTCTGTTTTCCATGTGCTTTGGCATAATTTCCAGAGGATTTGGCCCATGATCTTACCAGGCACAGAGGTGAGACTGGCCTGTAGTTCCCTGGGTCTTCCTTTTTTCCCTTCTTAAAAATGGGAAAAATATATTTCCCCTTTTCCAGTCTGTGGGAATGTCACCAGACTGCCATGACTTCACATCTATGATGGATAGTGACTTAGCCATTTCATCCACCAGTTCCCTCAGGACCTGTGGCTGCATCTCATCAGGTCCCATGGACTTGTGCACCTTCAGGTTCCTTAAATGTTCTCGAACCTGATCTTCTCCTACAGTTCATTCTCCCAGTCCCTGCCTTTGCCTTCTGCTACTTGGGCAGTGTGGGTGGAGCACTTGCTGGTGAAGACCGTGGCAAAAAAAAGTCATTAAGTGCCTCAGCCTTCTCCAATCCTAGGTAACCAGGTTTCCTGTTTCCTTCCAGAGAGTGCCAACATTTTCCCAAGACTTCCTTTTATCACCGACATACCTATAGAAGCTTTTCTTGTTGCCCTTGATGTTCCTGGCCAGATTTAATTCTACCAGGACTTTAGCTTTCCTAACTTGCTCCTGGCTGCTCAGACAATTTGTCTGTATTCCCCCCAGGCTACCTGTCCTCGCTTCAACCCTCTGCACGCTTTCTCTTTGTGTTTGGGTTTGTCCAGGAGCTCCTTGTTAATCCTTGCAGCCTCCTGGTGTTTTTGCGCAACTTCTTCTTTGTTAAGATGCATCGTTTCTGGGCTTGGAGGAGGTGATTCTTGAATGTTAACTGGCTTTCTTGGGTCACTCTTCCCTCCAGGACTCTATTCCATGGTACTCTATCAAGCAGATCCTTGAAGAGGCCCAAGTCAGCTTTCCTGAAGTCCAGGGTAGGGAGCTTGCTGTGTGCCCTCCTCGCTGCCTTAAGAGTCTTGAACTCCATCATTTTGTGGTTGCTGCAGCCAAGGCTCCCCTTGAGTTTCACATTCCCCACCAGCCCCTCCTTGTTGGTGAGAACAAGATCTAGCATAGCACTTCTCCTCGTTAGCTTCTCTGTTACCTGAAGAAAGAAGTTATATCATTAACATATTCTAGGAACATCCTGAATTGCTTATGCCCTGCTGTGTTGTTCCTCCAACAGATACTGGGGTGGTTGACCCCCATGAGGACCAGGGGTTGTGAATGTGAGGCTGCTCCTATCTGTCTATAGAAGGCCTCATTTGCTCATTCTTCCTGGTTGGGCAGCCTGTAGAAGATCTCCACTGTAACATCACCTGTCCCTGCCCTCCCTTTAATGCTGATCTACAAGCTCTCAGATGGCTCCTTATCCATCCCTAGGCAGAGCATCACATACTGCAGCAGGACGTTAACATAGGGGGTGACACCTCCTCCTCGTCTCCCCTGCCTGTCCTTCCTAAAGTGCCTGTATCCTTCCATCCCAACACCACAGTCATAGGAGCCATCCCACCATGTCTCCATGCTGCCAATAGGATTATAATCCTGCAGGTGTATGCACATCTGTAATGCCTCTTGCTGAGCCTGTCCTTAGTGTGTGTGCATTAACAATTGATCTGATTCCTCTTTACTGCTCTCCATATTTATAGTTTAGCCTGGACTTTTTTTTTTCAATTGGGTATTAAGATCAGGACAAATGTAGAATTTCTGTTGAGTTCAACTATACAGACTTGTTAAAATAACCTCTTATTTTCTGCACCTTAGCAACTGCAAGAAAAAGGGGAAAAGGCATAGGGGAGAGAGAAAGTGGAAAAGAAAATAGAAGTTGGAAGAAACAGGAGCAAATTTTAAAAATATCAGAATACATCTTTTACAAAGTTCTCTTGATGAAATAACACCACTCCATGATAACAAAATATTTTGTTTGGAAATGGAAGAAAAATGAGGAAAAAGACTTTAAAAATAACTTCAAAATGGAAAACATTTAAAATTAATGTAAAAATATACCTCTCACCTCAAACACCTATTGGAAAAGACTGACCTAAAATGTCAAATTTTCCTTCATTGTAATGACACAATCTTTGGACAATGCCTAGGGAAGACCTTAACTAGTTTTCCTCCTTTTCTCCCTTCCCTCAACTTGCAGGGTGACGTTTTTTTCTAGTTTTGGCATCTCGCCATAGACACTGAATATAGGCTACCAGTCAATTTAATGGGTCTCTCACAAATGTAAAGCTTTTGGGAGAGAAGTATTTCACTTTGTTACAATGGTCTAAATGATAAATGTGATGTAAGTTAGGTGCACAGACACTTTGGATAATCAAAGGAAGGAGACAGCTGCTGTAAAACTGTTACTTACCTTATTCTGAGAGGTACTCCTAAGCTGACTTGCTCATATATGGACCTTTACATGAAATTTATGTGAGTTGAAAACCAGTCTTAAAAATAAAGCTCATTGTTCCTCAATCACTTCTCATTACCAGCTCCTTTAATGCAACACCATATGTTGTTAATTGGCCAATCTAATCAACCCTGTGCAATAGCACTGATGCACGGTAGCTGAGGGTTTCACTCATTCTCCTTCACTTACCATTAAATACCTACATGCCCCAGGTCTTTTGAACATCGGCTAGCATGACTTTGTTTCTCCAGAACAACTGAAGTTTCTTTTCTGCTTGAAATGCTAACCCTTTGAATACTTTGTTGTTGAGTTTGGGATTATGAACAACACAGAGGGATCATTTATCACTTCAATAATTCATCCTAATTCTTGCCCAGGGAAAGCTGATAGTTCCATTGCTAACCCAGAATTTGCATTTGCATGTCTTGTACTCTTTAGTTAACCCGTAGCAGGAAGCTCCTAAATGAGTGGAGAAACAGTATTTAGAACTGGGTCAACATTATAAATCACTTTAGGTGATATTTCTATGTCTCTGTGGACACCTCAAGAACGTTTGTGTTCCTATTTTCATGTTATCAGATCAACAAACATACCACTTCGGTCTCAGATGGTAAATTTGTAACTGTCACAACTTAAAAACCAAGTGATCAAACAGCTTTATCAAAGACAGAGAAGCACTGCACTCAGAGCCAAAATCAGGTCTGCAAGCCTCAGGTATATCAATGTATCTTTAAACTTCTTTCTTTCTTTTTCTCTTCTTTGGGACTTTAGTTTTAACTATACAGTCATAAGAAATACAGAATTCATGGTGCAAAGAGTTAAGAAAGCAGCATAATCTTAAAAAAGAAAAGGTCATATTTTCATAATGCTATAATAGTCCAAATAATAATAAATTCCATCTGGGCTTTTGGAAAAATACATCACCACTAAAACTCAAAATAGCCAGATAGAAAAAGTGGACTATGGGGTGTTAGTGAAAACACAGCTTAACAGTTAGACACCAGGTTTGATCTCTGATATGGTTTGTGACATTTATGGATCTGCACAGTAGCTCTTGTTCAGCACCACACAATAAAACCACCTGAATGCCTGACAATAGGAAATGTCCTCAGGCATGCAAAGCAAGACACCCATTTCCCTCAAATGTTTGCATTTCTTCCTGACCGTGTATTTTTCGAAAAGTACTCAGATGAGTACACAGTCACTTGTACAGAAAATTCAATTTTCCCCTCCAGTGAGTGCACATTCCTGAAAGTAGAAGTTGACAAGGTTAAAGTATGTGATAGATTATTTGCAAATGTCTATCTCTTAAAGAACAAATGGCAGAATATGGGATTTTCAAATTAGTACATGCTTGAAAGTTTACACAAATATGTAAATTCATCAAGTCAATTTAAAAAAAACTCCTTTTTTACACTAGTGATTCACAAGGAAATTACACCTGTGTGCTGTTATATACATTACAGAATTAAGTACTTAACATGGCTTATATATGTTAACAGTATATGAGATGAAGTGACAAAATCCACTATGTTTCAAAGTGAGAAATACATCTTGTTTCCAGTTGTTAAAAAGTGGAAACTGTCGTTAATTTAAGTCTTTCAACCCAGTGTTAGTATTTTACATTTCTTCCTCTGACTTAATCTGTTGTTCACTTTGGTGACTTTATTGCTTAATTTATGCTTTCATTAATTACACAGTGATGTAGTTATCATGGGCCAGATTCAACAGAGATGTAAACCAGTGTGATCAGTAGCATTATAGCAGCTTGTATTTGGCTGCTTGTGATCATAGTAAAGGTTGCCTTCAAAGTATGCTGAAGCAAAGCCTGCTAGCCAAAATACATATTTTTATAGGACTGATGCTAAAAAAATAAGGAAGCTCCAGTATGGAAATGTTTTTACTTCTGCCTGTGTTTGGCATGTCTTTCCTTCTACCTTCTCCCCTCTTTCAAACTATCACTGCATATCATCTCAGAACAAAACATTAAAACAGTTCAAGCACATTTCAATATGTAATATGTAGCCATTGGAAAAAAAATGGGTGTGCAAGCATTTTAATTTTCTATATCCTCAGTATCTCTTTCTTCCCTAAATGTCTGTTTTCAGGAAATAATTATGGGGGTAAATTCATGGCCGTATTCTGTTAATAATTATCCAATGCAAACTCCATTGTCTTCAAGGGGACACAATCAACAGAAAGCAAGATTTAGTGTATGAAATATCAGAATGCTACAAACAAAGTAGTATGTATGTGTAGAAGACATTTTTCCTTTACTGAAATTCCTTTTGAAAAAAGGGTGTACTCTGTAGGATATAAAAGTATGGGTGTATAGAAAACAGTGTCAAGAGTTTTACACAAGACAAACCTTCTTCTGTTAGAATCCCAAATTCTCATCTTGACTTTCCCAATAACCTTGAGTCATGTTGACAGAATGAAAATGTAAATTTAACTTTTAAGTCTGAAGATGTTTAGTTTAACTTTCATCTTTTATCTCTGTCCCTTTTTCCCAGGAGTATCAGAACAAATGAAAAAGATGGGAGCTGTTTTGAAGGAAAGTATGCTGCCTGTAGCAGTCTGAAGGCCAGATTTTCAGCCAAGACAAAAAAGAAAAAAGCAGATCCTCTGACGATAGAGACGTAGTCATTCACATGGACTGAATAGTTGGCCCTTCTCTGAGTGCTTGAAGACAGCCTGGTGAGATATCGTGTGAGAGTGTACTGCCATGGCTGGTGCAAGGCTGCACATATGTCAAACACATTGGGTTAATACGTGCCCTCACAGTTGTCTCTGCTGAAATAGCTCCCACCAATTTTAATGCAAACTGTGCGTGTTAGATGTGGATATTGCACTGCTGCCAGTAAACACAACAGAAAAGGGTCAGACTGCAGTACTGCTTGGTACAAATCCTGCAGTAATTTTCCATCTCTCAGCATTGTTTCCATCGATCTATTGAAGATAGCATTCTTAATCTCAGACAATGGAGATTGTAATAATGGATTGTAAATGTGGAAAAAAATAACAAGGATCAGATAGTTTGTTCTGATATCAGGAAGTGGCAATCACTAATCAAATCCATCCTGTGAATCCAGACATCAGCCACCTTTGAGGAAGGAGGAGCTTAGAAATCTGGATTTGGGCTTACTTCTTTTTTTCCCAAGAATGAAAAAGAAATCTGATGGAGCTTGGAGATTCAGAAAGGCATTGCAATAAATTGTAGAGTTGTTCTGGTGCTCTCAGAGAGGTAATAGACTAAGAGAATGAATGAATCAATGAATGGATGCATGGCTTTAAAATTCTATACTGACTCAGACGGAAAGTCAAACGCTGAGATTCAAAAGTTACTGATGAGTTGGAAAAACATGGGGTAATAGTTTGAATCCACTAATATTTGTCCACTGTTTACTGGGAACTTTGTGGCAATGTTTACAATAGCATTCACCTTTCCTTCTGTAACACCAAACTACTCTTTCCTTCACCTTTTCCACCTCCTCACACTGTTTCTTTCCTGTGAACTGCAGCAGCCAGTGGCTGCTCCTAAATTAGACAAGGAGCCACTTTGACCCAAGATGGTGTGGGATAAATGGAATAGAGGGGCTTTATAGTAACATCTCCTCCATCCCACACTTCTGCTGCAATGAGTCCGAGCTGGCCTTTTATGAAATGCAAATTCACAGGACCCAATTCTTAGTTTGTATAAGTTGGCAAAAGCCCATCGACATCAGTGGATCGATACTGATTTAAACCAGCTGAGTATCTGACAGGGCTTTTAGCTTGTGCCCCTGAAGTTGTGCTTGGTTTAATTATTGTGTGATACATCGATATGTCTTAGATGGGCTGTTTGTAGCTAGGTAAAGAGATAACCATCTGGTAACCATGAGAATCCAAAGTCAGGCTCTCAGAGAGCTGTACTTTTAGGGGACCCTCACTTCTGTTGCATATCAATTTCCTTTTAAATCCTTTTCAGCTTCACATACAAAGAGCAATGAAAAGAGGATTAAATACTGTGTCTGGATTTATTAGATTCCAGTGCCATTTGGGATATTTTCTGACTGCATCCAAATAGTTTTCCCAACTACCCTGGCCGATATCTGTAGCAGAAGAGCCATGTTCTTCTAATCCAGGAATTCGTTACTGCATGTTTACTGCTGAACTTATTTACTGTCATTCTAGAAATATTTTTCCCCTCTTGAGATGCCTGCCTCAACCTGGAGAAAGAATCAGTGATTTGCTAATGGTACAGCACATAAAATTATTTTTTGTTGTTCTTTACATTGTAAGATGTATTACAGCTGTAACTCTTGCTGTAGCTGTATTAGTTAACATGAAATGAATTATACCAATATAAATGTATGTTATTCATTTTAATGAGGGCCAGGAGATTTACACTGGGCTTAAAAATGTTTTTGCTGTAAGTCAACATTTAGAAATCTTCAAAGAACTGTACAAATATATTAAAAATAGGCAGATAAGTATGATTAGAGTCATCCTTCAGGTGAGAAAACAGATGTAGAGTATGGAGCCTGGGTTGGTAAAGGGATAAGGCACTTTCAAGTTAAGCACCACATTGCCTGACTGCTAGGTATCTGTCCCCAGGAGCTAGATCACAGTGCCATGAACTGGGTACCAAGTTTGTGTATACAGAACATGGGAGAATGAGGTGTCTCATTAAAGCAATTCCATACCAACACAATAAAAAATGATACCCAGGAGCAGCTCATCAAAAACATCAACCACGAGTGTGGACCTGAGTGCTCACCCATCATGCAGCCCATGGTCTGTGTCAGAGCTAGGGTGGAGATGCTTGTGCTCATTTAAAACCTCAGCTCCATCAAAAAGTTACCAGGGGTGTGGGGAGGAAATCAGGACCACCTCTTTTAAATTGAACCATGCCAACGTTATGCCAGTATTTTCATAACGGCTGAGTGTTCAGACAACTCTCCAGCAAAAGGAAGGACCTTATGGTTTCACACTTTCTTTCACCTCGGAGGATTCCAGCTTACATGTGAGTTCAATTTCCTGCTCTGTTAGCTGTTTATATAGTTTACATTAAACAGTCATTGGAACATGAAAAAAAAAAAAAAGAAAGAAGCACAAAGAAGAGTTTAGAAACTAGGTCTTCACCGTGCCTCAAACTGCTGTAATTCAAAGTAACTTCCTTTTGGCTTGCGCTTGTCTTTGGCCAGTGAATTGCACACTGGTCCAGCTGGAAAACAACAGCAAACCCCTTCCAAAACAGCTGATCTGACTTTGTGGGTAAGGCAGTCTTCCGGAAAGGAGTTTTGAACCCCTAAGATAAAACCTTAGGGTAAGACCTGGAATCCACATTTCTTACTTGCTAGGAATTAGGCTAACACTTGTGCAGGCATCATGACATCCTCCTCAGAAGTGTTTTAAAAGAAGGATCCATCACTGGTGAATGGAAGACACTGTGATGCTTTGGGCTCTGATTTCTATATTCCATTTAACAACTGCTTAATGTTAAATGTTTAAACAGGGACTAAGGCAGGAAACAAAATAAAATTCTTTATTTTCATCTGGAAGACTACACTTCTTTTAGTCTTCTGCTTGCTAATCTCATAAATCTTTCGTTCCTTTACTTAATAGCATGGTACTAAAAGGAGGGATGCAGTAGTGTCTGTCTGTTCCCAGCACAGCCCCAGAGCTAAGAAACTTCCTTAGGATGGAGAATTTCTGAATTTAGACCCTTTCAGACTGAACAGGAAATGAAACCCAGCCCTGCAAATTCTGTAGACAGTGCTCTAACCATTAAGGTATGGCATAAACACTGATGGATATCTTTCTGGTAGTCACAAGTCAAAAGAAAGTGGTGGCAAGTAGAAAATTTGACCAGGATCCTGACACCAATGGCTCATCTCAGAAAACATATTTGCAGAATTTCCATTTTTCCGGATCACAATTAATGAACAACTCTGCTCAGTCCTGCCAAAAAAAACATATAGGAGAATGTCTTTTAACTTCATAACAATATAACGAAGACACCTTGGAAGGAAGAGCCAGTAGGAATTTTGTCACCTGGCCTTACTTAACAAGCGTGTCTTTCAGAGTCCAAATTCCACTTCAGAGTGTTAATTCTTTCTCCAGAGTTCTTTTTTTTTCTTCTTCTGCCTTGAAAGCCTGATTCATTTTTACCCCTTTGCTTTTCGCCTGAAGAAAGCTGAAAAGAATGTTTCACTTCAGTAATGCAGATGATCGCATGAGTCTCAGACTAACAGTGAAACAGGACCAGAGAAGCAATTTATGTAAAAATGCACAAGAGTTAAACAGTGAATCAACCACCTGATACACCTGGGATTCCTGGGTGCAAAACCAATACTGGCCTGATTTTCTTAGCACTTCAGGGAGACGAGCTCAACATTTTTAAAGATGTAGCTGGCTATTTGACTGCCTAACTGTCTGCAGGCACCATTTTTTAAAAAAAACTGGCATTCCTGTAAATTCATCCTGTAAACTGATGAATCACATTTATCACTGGAAAAACATTTCACTGTCATATTGGAAGCATAGAGAAAAATGTTTTTCCCTTTCAGCCTTTAAAGAATCACACGTATTTGCTGTTAGGGAAATGGAAAGAATCACAGACTCACAGAACTGTTTGAGATTGGAAGAGATTTCTGGAGATCACCTTGTCCAGCTCCTTGCTCAAAACAGGTTGCTCAGGCCTGTGTCCAGTCAGGGTTTGAATATCTCCAAGGACAGAGACTCCACAGTTTTTCTTAGTGTTTTGTTCCACTGTTCAACAAAGTTTCTTAAGTTTAAAAGGCATTTCCTGTACTTCAGTTTGTGCCCATGGCCTCTTGTCTGTTCACTGGAGACCACTGGGAAGAGTCTGGCTCCCTCGTCTTTTCACCCCCCTTCCCCCTGTTAGACATTTATACACGCTGATAAGATCCCCCTGAGCTTTCTCTTCTCCAGGCAGAACATTCCCAGCTCTCTCAGCCTCCAGAACCTTAATCCTCTTCATGGCCCTTTGCTGGACCGGGTCCAGTAAGCCCATGTCTGTCTTGTACTGGGGAGCACAGAATGGAATCCAGCACCCCAGATGTGTCTTGTCAATGGTGAGTAGAGGTGAAGGACCACCTCCCTCAATCTTCTGGCCATCCTTTGCCTCATACAGCCCAGGATACACCATCAGCCTTTGTCACAAAGGCACGGTGCTGGCACACGGTCAACGTGTTGTCCCACCAGGACCCCCAGGTCCTTTTCTGCAGAGCTCCTTTCCGGCTGGTCAGCCTCAGCCTGGGCTGGTGCCTGGACTTGTTCCTGCCCAGGCAGATGAGAGCCCTTCTTTGGAAGCTGTCGGTCAAACATCACAGGACATCGATGGCTGAAGACAGTACAGAACAGCTAAGTCTTAATGTTCTGGATTGCAGAGGAGGAGGAGGTTGTACAATAGAGCAGGTGAAAACATAGTTTTACTTTAAAGAAATGAACAATTGATTGCACCTGGACAACTAATCATCCAGTTACCTCCACCTTAATTTTAAGATCCCGATTAGTGAAAAACTGGAGTATTAGACTAATAGGAAAGGTTGTCTGATCCTTCAGTTAAATGTCTTTTTGGAAAATATCCATTTCTTGTAAGGGAATTATCCCAAGTCTTCAACTATACTTAATAATTAACTGACAGTTGGCAGATATGACTGCATATGCTGCTGTTATCGTAAGTTTATTTTAAGACTGGTAAATTAGCAGATGTTCTAGATAGTTTGTCCTTTTAATCCACCTCATTTAAATTCCCTATTCTCCAGTGACTCATTAACATTCAAAATCCTATCTGCCCTTTTTTATATGAGGTTAATGAGATCCATATAAATGGATGCTATGTATTCCTCTGGATTTTTGAATGGTTTTATTGTTATTTTTTGTATTTTTAAAGATTGATAACGGCATACAATCAATTCATTACCCATTCGGGACTTAATCTCCTTTAACACAAAACCATAACTGTGTGGCATGTGTTAGAATTAGTCCAGTTAAGAATAAGATTTTAGAAACTAGATCCAGATATCAATCATTTCAAATCATTTATCCCCACCTCTTTATTATTAACACAAACCGTTTGGAAATCTCAACACTGAAATGCTTTCTTATGAATTTTTCCATTAATACAACTCCCCTCTACACACACATATAGTACTGGGACTTGACAGCTGGCCTGTTGGCACCAATTGCTTAGACTCCTTGAGGGGAAAATAAACCTTTTAAAGAACCCTTGGATTTTGCAAACAGGTTTTAAAAACAAAAGATCTGTTAAATTCCGAGTCTAAGAGCTTTGCCAGTACAGCTTTCAACATTTAACTTCAGTATCCTCTGTTCCACATGCATACAGCTAAGAGAAAGTATGGGAGAGCCGTTCATAATGACAGGTCACTTTGTTATTTTCAGGATAGTGTCTGTTCTTGTGTCAGAGTCTGAATTTATTATGCTTAAGGTGCTGTGTAATGTTTTTATTTACTCCTGCCCCTAGATGCTAATATGATTCATACCACATTGTTTGTAAAGACTAGAAGCTCTGTTCAGTTGTTTGTACGTGGGCACCTTGTACAATCCGATACTCCACAGGTCAACCAAGACATGACACAGTCTTTTGTACTCCTGGAGAGACACCTGGAAATCAGGAAGGGTACCTCAGGGCTTTTCAGTGACTTTAGGTGCTTGAATGCTTGGTGCAGCACTAAACCAAGCCTGAACTCAAGGCCAGCTCAGTACACTTCTCTGCAGGTGGCTGCACTCCCAAAAATCAGATCTTGCTTCAGTATATAGCTCCAAGCACTTCAGCCTTTCCATGATAAGATACTGACATCCTGTTTTTTACCTCCTCCCAAGGAAAATGCTCTGCTTAGGAACAATTTGTGATTCAAATAAACATTTGTTCAGCGGGTGCAGCCAAAGAAAAATCATTCCTTCTTTATCTGCAGAGAAAACTGTACGTCTCCAGCTTCTAAAAGTGACTTCCAATAACCTATTCCATTTTATCACAAAACAGTGCAACACAAAATCTGTACCTGATCTAAAGTCACTGTTGGATTATTTTTAATAATTTAGTGGAGAGTGCTGTTTTAGCTATGCTGTTTTTTTCAACAGCAAAGATATTTTCATGCAACAGCAGTAGGTTACACCACAAGTGATGGTGTAGGAATCATTCCTGGGACTGACTTCTCAGCTGGTGTAATATGACCCATGACAAGTTTAAACCATATGAGGAGCTGGCAGTGATTGCAAAGGAGGACACCACTCAGCAAAGAGGTGCGGTGAATTCTAACCCCCAGAGCATTGCCTGAAAAGTTCATCCAAAAAGTTACATCAACATATGTGTAACTAAGGACATCCTTGTAAACAATTCATAAACCAGACATAAAGTCACCTTAAGTGAAAAGATAATCCCAAAGAATAAATGGGGTTACTGAACAGAAAGTGGGACAGGGGTCCTATAAAACTCTGATGAAGAGCTGTTGATGTGGGAACACTGTAAGAATCAACATTAATGACAAGTCCGGAAGGAGAGTGTCTTTACTCACAAATGAATAAAATCAAAGTATATTTAAAAATCAGAGGGATGCCCCTAAGTATGAAGTAGAAAGAAGGCAACACATGGAACAAGTTTTTCTTTTTCTGAAACCCCATTATTTAAATGTCAGTCTAAAGGATGTCCTTGTAACTCCAGTAGATCATGTCTGCTTTATGCCCTTCTTGAGCAAAATTAGTGGGCAAACTTCTTCACTGGTGTGAAGTTAGCTTAGAGAAAATGAATTCCATGAGGAAAAGCCAATTTAGATTACTGAGGATACTGCCTCATAGTAGATTGCTATTACGATATACACCATGAAAAACAGGAGCACAAGTCTTTCTGTTTAGTAATGTTAAGGACCCAAACCAGCCAAAAATTAGCTATGATGGTAAGCCACAGTCCACACTGCTGCAAAACTCACAGTCAGGCTAGATTAACCTGAACTCTAAAGCCACATATAACTGTTATTCACAGAACCGTAAGTCCACTCTGACCATGAGCCTTGAGTTTAATAAAGCAGGGAATGTCATTTCCCTCAGCTTTCATGCTGCATGCTTGTATAAAAAATCTGCTGCAATGTAGCTGCTGCCGGGAGCAGAAGGCTATGGCTCTGGAGCAGCCACGTCAATATGCACCAGTAGCCCTACCTCTTAGCAAGTGTGGCAGGGACAGTAAATCTGCTCCAAGCCGCCTGATGATGTCCTGCTGCTGATGGCTTTTGCAGATACACTAACAAAAATTGTTTGCTGGCTCTAGTCTAGACCTCTGCGGACCTCTCAAAATGCTGTGTACTTTTTTCTACTAATAGAGAACTTGGACTTACATGACCTCTAGAAATGGTACTTTTCCTTTCCCAGTTTGGCCTAGGCATAATAGATCTGTAATTGCTTAATTGGTGCTTATTCCTTTAGGGTTTTTTTTCCATAGTCTGCAATTGTTTTGCTTCCATTTGGTTGCATTTTACAACCTACAAAAACTAACAATCCTTTTCACTGCTATAAATGTCCTCATAACTTTTAAACAGGTACAAGCAAACAACTCACCTATTATGTACACCATACACAATCCTATAAAATAAATAATGCCCTCAAGATTTTTGCAGTTAATCAAGTACAAATGTTGGCTTCAAAAGTTTGTCCACTGGTAAGAATGATTTCAATCATAGTCTATTTTACGAGTTTTACTCCAATTGAACTCTATAGCGTCACGAGAGATTTAAACGTTTTAAACCCAGTAGATTTTGTAGAAATTTTGTTCAAACTGCTCATTAGAGAAGTATTCTTGAATGATCATCCACTATCTATGCTCTTAAACTAATAAAATAGCTGTATATGTAATGTAAGAAGAGCTGATGACCAAAACAAAAATAAAATCTCAGTGTGTATAACACAATTACTTGTCAAATGATATGGACTGTGCCAGATCTTTAACAACATAACAGAAACCTGCTCATCCCAATAAATGTAATTTTAGCTTTGTCTTGTTCTAGATAACAATATTAGCATAAACAATATGGATTCATTGCATTCTGTTTCAGGATTATTGATATATAGCTGAACTATAAACTATGAAAACTAGGAAGACATGAGCCAAAAAGGCTACATATCTACCCTGAGATACATATATCATTTTCTTAGTTATGTTGCTCTTATAAAAGACTGGAAAATTCTGGTGGGTTTCCACGTTAGTGGGTGTAGTATATATGTATGAGAGCTGGTATGATATCAGAGGCTGAGGCTGGTTCTTTATGTGCTTATTCTCTGTTGAGTCAACTCCAAAGACTGCAAATTAACCAAAACAGTTTTGCCCTGCCCGAGTGATGGTCTGACAAGAGTGGGTCTTCATCCTTGTGAAATTTGCTGTGTTAAAAAAGAACATATAAACACAATTCACAGGAAAAACAAGGCAGCTGTTGCTCAGAGCAAATGTATAGCTAAAATGTGCCGGACAGATGAGGACAAACCTTTGAAAATAAATGATTTTAAAAGTTTTTATTTTCCAGACATATGCTAAGCTGCCCTTGGGACAGGAAGTCTTACAACATGATCTATTCTATTTTAACCTCAGTCTTACAATATGATCTATTCTACATTAACCTCCCCCACTTTAGGATTTAGAGTGGGCTGTCCCCTCTGAAGCAATAATGTCTGTACGCCAGGAGGCAGCTATCCCATGGGGAGATAATTTTGACACAGTGACATAAAGCACGCTTCGTGTTCGGTGACCCTTCAGGGCTGTTGCAGTGTGCTCCCTGCCTCACCTTTCTATAGCTCTCCTCCCTTTTGGCTGCTGTTGTCATTCCCAGCCCCTTGCTAAAACAGCTTGTCAAGGGATTTCCTGCGGTACAGAGGAATAGGTCATTCTGAAGGTCAAGCACAGCCCTGAATGCTCTCATCTGCTGTGATGGAAGCCACTGGGCTGGAATCAGCATTTTCTTAAAACTACACAGTTACCACCTTCTTCTGAATATGCCAGAAGACCTTTAGCAACTAAATTTAATAGATTAAAATTTCCAGTTTCATTGAAACTTCTGCCTGGAAGTTCTGCTTTATCCCTGGCATCACTGAGCAGCTCGATCCTTGCATGCAGATAGTGCTCAGGATGCACGAAGTGAGCATTTCCTTGCCTACCTCATCTGAGACATTCTATCTAGAGTCAGAGACAAGGAAGGAAAGTGCAATTATGTCTCTAGCCTTGGAGAAAGGACTGGGAATTCAGGACTGGAAACCTGAATTTCAGTACTATATCAAGCTCTATCAAAAGCACAATGACAGATGCAGCAGTTCATATGGGAGGTCCATCTCTGCTTTTCCCATTTCCAACAGCGTACTTTGGGAGTCTGAGGGGCCAGGAGCAGGATGCTCAGCAAGGGTTTAGGGGGATGTTATGTCCCACCTTTGCAGAACTCTATCCCCTCCTGGCTTTCATGAACTAGAAGCACTGATCCAGGCTTGGCACAGGCCATATATTGGAAGCTGATCCTTGCCTGTGTTTCCTACGTCAGCGACAAGTTTAAGAAGGATGACTAAGCTATGGCTCTTCTCTTAATGTAGATGACTACTGGCTGGGCTGAGTGTGCTGGAGCCATTCCTCTTCTGACGTGCTCTTGAAATGCTCAGCACAGACTTTGCTGGAGGCTATAACATCACTTTCTCTGCTATAAACTGTAGTGAACTGTGTACGCAAGTTGAACATACTTTGCCAGCTGATTTAACCTAGAACACCTTTCTGGATTGTTTCCACAGCATGTCTCATCCTAATGGGACTAATTCATAAAATCGGCATGCAAATTAATTAAATTGAGAGTAATACAAAGAGTGTCCGATCAGAGGAGGGTGGATCCCACCCCCTGCTGCTCTGTGAATGGGGTATGCTAATGGCAGACCATTTTTCCTAGATCTCACCCTGCACAAATTTCCCCCTGTAACCTGCCTCATAAAAAGAAGAAGAAAATCACCCTTATGCTGTAATCAAAATGGCTCTGGGAACCTCTACACCTACAGAGAGCAAGACATGATCTCCTCTGACAGTAGCAGTCTGCAAATCACTCAGATCCCCACCAGTCCCAGCAACATTTCCCTGACCACCAGCATCCAGACTGACCCTCTCTGCAGTCACATGCAGCAGGGATCAAGGACACAGCTAAGGCCTGCCTGTTGCAGTGTGACATGCCCAGCACCGGCAGAGAGGGCTCTTCCCTCCCCTGAATTTCTCCAAACCCCTCCGAACAAAGAAGGTCTCTCAGGTGCCATCACCAGTATGTGATGCACTTCCAAACAGGCAAATCCAAGGAACAGTGCTTGTAAGCAGATGCTTAAGGAAGAGGAAGCAGGCAGTCAAAAATATGGGATATTTCCCTCATCATATTTCCCCATCTTCCAACTCTTTTCAGACTGAGGAATTTCCTAAGCCTGGTGCGGTTTGTCTCTTTGGTAACCCCCAACAGATGTCTCTTCTAAGTATTTGCCTGAGCTATGATTGAATCCCCATAGATCTCTTGTGCACACAGCGTCCTTTGGCAAGGAATTTCACAGAACTGCTACCCACTATCAGAGAACCACCTCCTTTTGTTTCTTTCATATCTCTATCTTCATTTGATGTGCCTTCTTTCATGTACTGGAAGACAGTGAACAACCAAGCCATCATCACCCTGTCCATACTACTCATGATTTTATATAATTTTTGTACCATAACTCCTTTTGGAGAGATAGAAGAACCAGTTTGCTAAAGGCTCTGTATTGTAATATAATTTCTATTGTGAATCTCTGCTCAATTGCGCTTCTTGATGATCACGTTTCTGAAAGTTATGTGGAATTGAATAATGTTTGTATATTCTCAAGATTTCCTATGTTGAAAGAACTTTGCAACTTTAATGTACATGCTTGTAGCATAACCCCCTAATCCCTGAGTTTAGTATTATCGACAGAGAACAAGGCAGCAGGTGCGGCGAGTGGTGGCCTTTTCCAGCCTCATGTGGGATTACTCTATTCACAGCTATCATCCTGAAATTGCTCACCCTTTCCCTACTTCAATCAAATGATACACATAAATGTTAAATATTCCATATTGCTACTTTAGGGTTAGCAATAATAGCAGTCATTAATGTTTGTTTAATCTCCTTATTTGGATTTCGGTGTCGAAGCAGTAATACTGCAGTTAGAAGGACATCAGAGAGCAAATAACTCTGTGACAGCAATTTCCTAAATCAACCAAAGAGCTAAAGATATAAAATACTAATTTGGATCTCTCCCAGACAAAGTTGGGAGAATGGAAGAGAGATGGTCAGTGGCTTCAGGCTCTGAAGGTGACAATGCTGCAACACATGCTGGGAAAAAATGAGGCTGATACAAGCTGGTATTTGCAAACATCATATCACAGAAAAGCAGAGAGCATCAGCTGACATGGCTTATCATGTGTGTGCAACACAGGAACTAGGCAGCACAAAATTTAATAACCACGTTTCAGAGACCTAAAGTTCCAAACAAGGGGATTTGAGACAAGCCAAGGTCTCCCTCCCTTTAAAAAGCAGCAAAACAATCACAGGAAGTATTTGAGAGAGAAAACACAGGGGTTTATGCCTCCTTTACTTTGAGGTGGCGGAGATAACCTTACAACTTACATCTGTGCTACTGAATGTGACAAAGCCAAGACATGCGCTCAAGAATTGCCATAGAATAACTTACACAGTCAAATCACTGGCAGGAGCGGTAGAACTGTTAGCCCAGGCCAAGTAACACTCTCGTAAACAACCCCCAGACATGATTCAGGAGCTAGCACAGGCAAATAGACCTTATTGTTGTGGCTGCCCTGTTGTGGTGGGGAAGAGGGTTTAGCTGAAATGTCATATGCCAGTTAATCCTAGGATCACAGATTGGGTTGTGGCTTATTTTGCTTACTACTAAATATGCAACCACAAAAGTTGGGAGTAATGCACTTAAGCTCCAGAGAGAGGTAAAATTTCAGACAACATACTTCTTGTATTTCCAATATGTTTCTAGTTGCCTAGATCTCCCAATCAACTAGGTTTGCTCAGGGGACTGGCTGGGTTACTTTTCTGAAGCTTATCGTAATCTTTTTCTTTTTTCTTGCTGTTGCAAAGAAAACCTTGGCACCTAGCACAGCAATCTGGCTTCCATTCTGAGAGCAAACCTAAGCTCTTTTTGGATCTACCCTTATGGTAACACCAAGGAGGAAGAGAAACAGGGAGGATGTCATAGTACAGTAGGGAAAACAAACAGATTTGAGGGCATAATGCATACTTCTCACTTTATGTACCTCCAGTGTTGCCTTTTTCATGCAAGCTCAAGCTCCGGAAAGATAGAAAATCTCAAGCTGAAAAAAAAAAAGAAACATCAAAAATAGCAGCCATCCTAAACCCCAGCAAAATATGTGATGCTCAGTGAAGCTTTTTGAAGAATTTGGGGGAAAAAACCAGAAGATGTAAGTTTTCATCTACCCTGGATGGAAAGGGTAAGAAGAGGTGCTAAGATGTGGAGGAAGTAACTTTAATGATAGCTTTTATCTCAGCTAGAATAATTTTGTCTTTGGCTTAAAATATACTTGCAAATATAAATACAAAAAAAAAAAAAAAAAAAAAAAAAAAAGACGAACTAGTTGAGACTTTTACAGGGGAGGGGATTTGAGTTTAGGTCTTTCTTTTCCTGTTCTGGGAATAGCTTGTATAAGTTTAGACTGCCGAAGTCTGCAGACACATTTATTTGGAGGGAGAAGGGGGGAGGGGAGGGTGGGGCAGCAGGGAAGAGAAAAAAGACATCTGAAATACCTGTTTGCTATGTTGAGGTCATTAACTCCTGTGAATTTTTTTTTTCAGGATTTAACAGAATCCA
This sequence comes from Falco rusticolus, assembly GCF_015220075.1. Classification (NCBI taxonomy): domain Eukaryota; kingdom Metazoa; phylum Chordata; class Aves; order Falconiformes; family Falconidae; genus Falco; species Falco rusticolus. The sequence continues at coordinate 24,102,029 of NC_051191.1, read as the reverse complement.
GGTAACTGGAACACCTCTGGTAATGGATAAGCATCACTAAATGCAAGTCAATTGTCTGCTTGACCATTGAGTTCATTGCATGATGAAACATTATTGCTCATATTCTCAAAAAATACACATTTGACCAACAGAACAACTGGAGCCACTTTAATTTTGGAACTAAATTTCAGTTGTTTTGACAATTCCAGCCTTAAAGATATTCTATATTGGCTTCTAGATGAAAAAAGAAAGTTCTTCTACCATTAGATACCTGTTTTGTTCAGTACAATTCAGATAGCAAACAGCTTGAATGCATCGTGGAACAATAATGACAAATATTAAGCATTGCAAATCATTTTGTATTATAAAAAGGAGCTGTGAATTAAATTTAGATCTGTCATTTTCACTGAGGGAGATACAGAAACAGAAGAAAAGGAAACAACCAACTTTCTGAATTTCAGAGTTTTGCTCTCTAATCCAGTAAGTATTGGATAAAGCGTCTTCAGGAAACTGACACTTGAGCCTACAGCCCTCCTGGCTTGTGTAATCAAATGGGAAAAAAAACTACCTTCATAGCAGAAATTCTATTACTCCTTGACAATGTGGATGAGCTAGGCAATATCTTCTTTTACAGTAGGGAGGAAAGAGAAGAGATGGGAAGATTTCAGTTTTTTAAGCTGAAGACTTTTCCTTCTCTTTAAATGGTGGAAAATGTATTATACATATTATCTGGAACTAATATTTTATTTATGAAGTCCTCCCTAATTCCTACAAAGATCAAAAGAACTCAGCTGGGGAGGAGTAGATATATGATGCAAGTTATCTTTTCTACTAGAATTGAGAGTTCATGACTATTAATCAAACAGTTCATAAAGGAGGCACTTCTGAAGAGCAGAAAAGGCTCAGCAGCGTAGCTCTAGCCTGATGGATATGGGTGATTGGTGCTCCAGGTTTTGGAAAAACTTAAAGTGGAATGAAGACCTGAACCAGGCTTTTGTGTAGAGTCAGTCCTTTCTGAACTGCAGAGAGAAGCCAGCAAGCTGCAAATCTAAGATTTAGAAACCCAATGTTTGACTGCAAGGCAGAAATCTGGAGGAATTGTCGTCTCTGAAATTCAATACACAAGCACACTTGAGCATGTTCTGCATCAAATTAGGCTTTGCTTGTTTTAATTAATATATGTCCTATTAGAAGTGGGTAGATGAAATATTCTGACAGTTTTATTGTGTGTGGGATTTTATCAAGGGTTCAGCATATGAAAGGCCAAATGCTACTGACTGTACATTTCCTTTGCAGACAATCTAAATGGTAGATTTGTTTTGACACATTATCTTTTGGAAAGGCCCCCTGTTACCTGTGCCAGGTATATGAACTGTGTAGTGAACACTACTAATCCAACACTAGCTGATGTGCATCATTGCAGTGAAATCCGTATGTGTGATAATGAATTAATGTACTAAAATATGTCATGGTTTAGCCAGAGACCTCTTTTCATGTTACCCAAAGTCTGGATAGGGTGACTGCGTCAGTGTTTTTAATTATGAGTCAGTGGAAATTGCATTATTTCATCCTCGTGTGTTCTTTACAGATCAATTTGATATTCCAAGGACCTATGATTACTCTTACCATAATGGTTCTTCCTTGGTGGGATAATCTAAGGTTTATGTTTTGCTGTTGGATTTGGCAAGATTCTTTAGTTTAAGCAATCTAGTCAGAGCTACTATTTCAACTTTTCTGTGCTCCTTGCAGATATTTATATATTGTACCTTACACTTAGACAAGTATGTAAAAGTATTAAGCCCACATGTATTTTCTTGTTGGTGGTGATGATTTTTTACATGTTTCTGGTCATAGTGTAATTTAAAATGCAGGTTAACAACTGATAGCTTTATTATAAAAATGAGGAAACTCAGACTTGCTCAGGTAACAGGATCTGGAGCATCTCCAACTGCCTTCAACCCTGGTTCTTGGGACCTGCCTTCTATATTCATAAAGTCATAGAATCATGGAATGGTTTGCATTTGAAAAGGACCTTAAAGACTATCTAGTTCCAACCCCTGTGCCAGGGGCAGGAACACCTCCCACTAACCCAGGTTGCTCCCAGCCCCGTCCAGCCTGGCCTTGAGCACCCCCAGGGATGGGGCACCCACAGCTGCTCTGGGCAGCCGGTGCCAGCACCTCACCGCCCTCACAGGGAAGAGTTTCTTCCTCGTTCCTAACCTTAATCTCCCCTCTTCCAGTTTAAAGCCATTCCCCCTTGTCCTATCACTACATGCCCTTGTAAAAAGTCCTTTTTATACATTTATATTTTGAACCACTTGTTATTAAATTATCTTTTCTAAATTGTGCTCTGTTCTAGGAATCATTCAAAGAGATGTAGTGTGATACACCATACCTATTTCTTTTGTGTCAGTTTTGGTCTCACTGCAGTAAAAGGTTAGTTTTGTATTAACTTTAGGGAAGCTGGGATTTCACTATCTTAATCTTGTACATAGGTAGGAGAATCACACAACCTTGTAAGTAAAAGACCTTAATCTTTTGCTCATGTTGCCAAACTGTCTGAAGAGAATGAGCTGCACTGATCAAACTACGTAAGGACACTGTTTCACCAGGCTTCATCTAAGTGCCTTGTTCAAGTTAATTACCTAAAAGTGAGTAGGGAGGCAGTGGCATGTTTAGAGTTATTTATCCCAGCAATGTTGCAATGGAAACAATTGCTGTTTAGAGATGAGTGCCCCTCTCCATTGACTATGGTGGAAGTGTAAATGAACAGCACACACAGAACACCTAAATTTTAAGTAGATAAAATTGGATAACATGAAAGTTTGTAGTTATTAAAAGGGACATTTTTCAGGAAAAATTAGGATAGCTGGCCTTACATGACCCAGTAACTTTTTACAGAGCTTTGTGCACCTTTAGCAAGCACCCACACCTGCAAAGGTACAAGATAGTATTTCTGTTGCTTTCAGAGAGCTCTGGCATAAGGCCATATATTTTAAGAAAGAAAGTATTTGTGACTTATGAAAGTTTTGCGGTACAATGATTTTTATTTCTACAATATTCTATTGCCATCACAAACTACAACTCCACTGTATTAAGTACTCCACACAAAAAATAAAGAGATAATCCCTGACCCTAAGTTTTGTAGGATCTGTCTGGGCCATCTGAACCATCCATTCAGTCACCAGCCTGATCAGTTTTTCTTCTTCCCAGTCCGCTCTGAGGGGTGGATGAAGAAAGTGCTGCAGGACATACAAATTGTCCTGGAAGTCTGTTCTCAGCTGCTCTTTAACATAGTATCACATCAAATCTTCTGTAGCATTGGGGCAAAATGCTGGTTTCTCCTACTAGGTGAGGAACGTAAAACCAAGGAGGAAATAAAGGAAAAACAGCATTTTAATTGCCGAGCATGCCCATCGACCACCCTACCACATCTGTGGCCATCACAAGTCCTTAACATATCATATGATTGAATCTGTTATGCAGTAAAAGATGACTGTATCATGGTGTTAGAATAGCTGCACTTTCAGTCATGTGGCAGGCAAAGGGTTTAGACGTTTGGTTCTCAGACAACCTACTGTACCAAAAGTCGTTCTAATGTTGTACAGCATGGTGTTTAAAATAGGTTTGGAAATCAGATGATGTTCATGGAAAATGAGAAGAAACATGAAGGTCCTTGTCTGAAAGCGAGCAAGTAATGAAAAGAAAACTAACACTGGATGGTCACAGAGTTAACATTTAGGTAATGAAAGAGAAAGGAATCTGGAAACCTGGAACAGACTTTAAAACTGAAGACAAGCAGCTTCTGTTAGACTTGGTAGAGAAGGGAGAGCCAGCAACAGAGTGAAAGGGAAATGTTACGTGGTGAAAGCACAGGGATGATGTGTAGTGCTCTGAATGGGTCTGAGCACAGCGAGTTGCATGTCTGGAGGCCAAAGGAAAGGATGTTGTAATAATCAAAACAACCAGCCCTTCACCTTAAGGGAATTCAAGCTGAGTAAATGAATAGGAAAACCATATTTTAACTTCCACATAGAGAAAATTGGCAAGTTTAAGATAACGCTTCATCTAAACTTTGGATGTGTTGCCTGAAAGGTTAGTGGAGCCATTGTGCTGGACTGGTGCAAATTGCCTTAAATCCCCTGAATCTAAACCTGGCCTAAACGCTGCATATAGGTTTGGTTTTTCTGAAACAGTCTCCCACCTAACAGACAGGAGCCAGAAAAATGTTGATCAGCAGAGTTTCAAAACACAGTAAGAAAGCCCTACAGGTTGACAGAAACAGTCGTTCAGCCTTTCATTCAACTGCCAGTCACCCATCTACTTTGCTTTACCTTGACTTTATGTTAAGCTCCATCTCTCCGCTTTAATGCTGCACACTGACCTGCTTCACTCTGGGTTGTTAAGGTTTTCCTCAGCACAGCCTCTGGGGGTTGGAAGAATCTGGTGAGTGAGGGCTTAATTGTACGGCAGAATTACAAGGCATTTTGCCATGATGTCGTAGACTCAACATTGCAACTTCATAAGTTTAATGACACTCCTTGGAGCAAATGCAATAAATGAATTTGCATTCCTGTCTCTGTGATGCTTTGAAGGAACTTTAGAAGAGATGTCTGTAAGAAAGGGCAATGACAACAGCCATATTTTAAAAAGGTAAGGCTTCACTTCTGAAAAAAGCGCTAGTGTTCCCAATAAGCACCAAATTATGCTAGGGTTTGTGTCCAGCTTTTGTGTGTCAGTCCCTCTCATCTGCACTTCCATAAAACCAGTCTTATGGTACACCTGAAGTTTCTATCAGATGTCTACTGCAAAAGGGAGCCTTTCGTAGGCAGACTTCTGAGGTGGTAGAGGGCACGTTTAAACAACTCTTCTAAACCTACAAGTTTACAGGGTGGAGAGTCTTGTAGGAGGGGTTGGGGAAATGGAGAGGAAGGGTACCATGAAACCTTTACCAGGGATTGGCTTGTTTGTGCCCTGATTTCTTTAGAAATTTAAACTTTTATCAGGAAAATCATAGGAAAACAATCTACTTTAATGTCATTAAAAAAATCCCTGCCTGTTCTGGCACATTTTGTTGTATTCAGACTTGTTTCCTTCTGTTAACCCTCTTGCCATGTGGCCTGATTGGTAGATTCCTTTTCTGTTCTCATTTCCTCCCACACTTGATGCTTCTCTTGCATTTCCTTCCTATGAACTGTTAATCTCCCACTGCTGAATTATTCTCAGTGAACTTCTGTCTGGTGTTTTTCTAAAATCTTCTCCTTCTAATCTCTCTGTCAAAATGATGATGATTTGTTGATGGATAGACAGACCAGTAAAGAGAATGCACCAGAGGCAATCTTTTACAAGAAGCTCTCTCCTTGTGAAGTGATTTTATACACTGAAAACTAGGAAATTAAAATTATTTCCAAATAAAAATACACAAAATCACAGCAGCAGCTCTGGATCTAAACAGAATCTAGACCTGGATCTGGTAGGTCATGGATCTGCCCACAAGTATTGAAGCTAGAACGTGAGCCAGATACCAAGGAAGGACCCTCTCTCCTGGAGCAAAGTCAAAATGTGGTTCTTTCTCACAAGAAATCCGAGATGTTGGTCATAATATTTTTTGGACTGGAAGGAAAGCAAGGAACGCTAAATAGCTGCTGACCTGTATACCTTCATGAAGGATGAGAGAAATCTAAACTCAAACAGCTGCCCTGCCTGCTGCAAAGGAAGGATTTGAATCTGGTTCTTGCAAACAAGGGGTGTTTGCTCTAGCCACTAGCATCTTGGTAATTTGGATTCAAGCATGTCTGTTTCTGGTTTTGACCAAAAATTGTGCACTGCATATGAGAAGATTTTCCTAATGAAGGTTTTATCAAAACCAGCATGCTCCTTTGAAAAGCATTAACGAATTGGAATTTCCTGATGAAAATGTTCCACCAAAAAATTCCTGAACTAGCTCTCCTCTTCATTTTAGCTAGATTTGGATCCGGTCCTCAATTACTAGAAAACATTTCCTTCCCCTGCAGAGTTAACTAACAAAAGTTCTTTCAATGAACAAAGACAGACAAGTCATTAGCTTTTTTCACAGAAAGGTCTGAAGTGAATATAAAGAAAAATCCTGTACAGGCCGGTGAGGCTAGAATTGTTACTGTCATATAAATAAGCCTATCAGGAATCAAACATGATTTTTAGATAACTTCAAAAATAACAAAGCAGGCTTGTGAATAGGGACTGTACAAATATTTTTTGAATGAATGAGACTCACTTGAAAAGTTTAATCACTGTTTTAATTTTACACGTGAGATCATTTGTAACCCTGTTTCTTTTTAAAGAAAAACTGATGCAATTTAAGAAACATGAAGGCTGCAAGTATTTGCAAACCTTAATTTTAAAATATCACTTAAGGAAATAAAATTATCTCAAGTTCATAAAGTGTTTAAAAAACTTTTTAATAAAACAATGAAGTACTAAACCAGTAAAGAAATCCTTATTCTGAGAAGTCATTGGGTATATCAGACTGATTCTCTTCTCTTTTGAAGACTATGGGGCAAATTTAATTTAGGTGCTTGCTAGGACATAAACTGTGCTTAATTTTTTACTTGTCCTGTTAAATATGAACTGAAAATCCCAAGCTTGGACCTTGTTCTGTACTGCAGATGAACAGTCATCAGGGAACGATGGGAAACCTCAATAGAAAGAATGGACATAAACCTAAAGTAAACACACAGAAAATTTAAGCACAGGAGTTTCTCAAACCATTTGCACTGCACCTTCTTCCCCTCAGAAAAGTTGCTCAAGCCACAGGTAGAGACATCCTCATGTGATCTAATCTGGGAAGTTATTCGGCACAGGCATTTTCATGTATTCCTCTCAAGGTCTAAATAGACCCATAGTTTTCCAAACACAAAATTGGTGGTGACAGTGCCAGCATCTGTGTTTTATGTAGGTATCATATACTGATCAGTACCCAGCCAAGAAATGTCTGACAGAGCTGGAGTTGGGCACCCAAGCTGGAATCATCCAAGCTAATATTGTACATCTGCAAGGTACATGTGTGCAAGAGAGAAGCTCACTTTCACCCAAGGAAGGAAACAAAGCGTTCCAGGGTGGAGTTCATCTGATCAGAACGGCATGCCTAGCTGGAGTGAGATGGATTTTCCCTAGCCCTGGCAGCTAGCTCAGGCGGGACTCCCTACACAGTGGATTTCTACAGTAAGTTGGAGGAATACCACACTTGAAGTCTGCTGAAGCCTTAAGTTTGGTACCCAATTCCTTTCACATACATGATCTGCAGTCTATCCACTCGATTACTTTTTAGCTTATTAAATGAGGAAAACAGCGAGGCTTTCTCAGTTCCCTGGGGAGAGTATACACACTAATCATGTGCCAGCTTCATGTTGTTTGGCAAGATCTGGGTGTGCATCCCTTCCCTGCAAGCCAAGCAGGATTTTCTGTGGAAGGAAACATGTTTTTCCACAGGCAGGAAGGGACTAGCGCGTTTCTATGGCTTCAGTCAATCCGGGTGAAAAAACGATGCAAGTGGTGGGGGTACACTGGGGATTGTACCTGGACTACAGCTTAGATCCAGCTGGCATGTCAAAAGTATTATTAGGAAAACCTGGGTTTATTTTTTCTGATCATAATAAAGTTGTGATGATTTTATAGCCAAACATATACTACCTGTCGCAGACCTCTTGTGTTGGGTGTGAACTGGCAGGATTAATTGTAGGTTTCATTTTTAAAAGCCCCAAAGCTTAATTACTGTTTAAATCAGTATAAAAATACTATAAATTCCACTTTCCAGTCAAAGGTTACATACAGACAGAAGGCAGTTTGGGGGGGTTAATTTAGTATCTAGGTCAGCATAAAGCTTTAGAATTTTAAAAGATCAAGTTGAAGAAATGTCTGGATAATGGTATTCTTGTTTTGCCTTTTACTACATCATTACTATTATTAATAATAATAATAATAATAATAAAAATAAAAAAATGTTTGCATGAGTCTTGGCATATTGGAGTATTCCAGAGAACTGGAAATAAGTAAATGCTCTGTAAATATTTTAAAAGGGTAAGCGGGACAATCTGGTAATTATATGCCTGACAGTTTGACATTGACACAGGGCAAAATAATAGAATGGCTGATACAGGGCTTTACTACTCAAAATCTAACGTAGGGTAACTTAATTAAAGTCAGTCAACATGGGTTTATAAAAACAACTCTTGTCAAACTATCTCTCGATGAGATTACACATTCCCATTGATAAAGGTAAATGATGCAATGTACTTAAACACTGAGTGGTATTTGACTGTTATCACAGAACATTCTATGAAAAGGGTACATTATAAAACCAACACATGACACATTATGAAGATTAAAACCTTGCTAGCCATTAAGTCTCCAGATACACTCATGAATGGGGAATTATCAAGTGGATGTGTTTCTAGAGAATTTTTTTCTGGTTCAGACCGCATTGCCCTCCAATATTTTTATCAACAGTCTTGAAAACACACAATTCCTAGACACCTTCCTGTGGTAAAATGTGAGTGAGAAGAGAATGAAAAGAACTTGTTAATATGGTCTTTAATATCAGCGATAAAAATGTATACACCTTACAATAAAAATGCAGGCAATGCATCTAGAGTAAGTGAGTGCTTCCTGGGATGCAGTGACCATGAAAATGGAGCGTTAGCACTGTGGATGTGTAGCTGATCACAATCCCGGCCTGACTCATGCCTATCAAAAAAGAATATAATGAAAACCAAGGGAAACGAGTGGGAAGGTTGCATTACCCCTGTATTTGTCATGTTTACTGCTCTGGGGATATTGTGCATTGTTAGAGTGCCTCTGCTCTAAGAAGCAGGTTTAAGCAACTAGAAAGAGTTCAGAAGAAACTCAGAAAGTTTGAGAAATATGCCTGGGAGTGACTGGATCAGTCAACTAAAGGGACTTAGCTTGTCTGAGGGGAAGGAGAGGAAAAAAAGATAAATTGTCTGAAGTCTGGAACTTTGACAAAAAGCACAGAAATGTGATAATGATTTTATGTTTTATTTTGTAAGTTTTGGGGGTTTTTTTTGAAGTTTTTTCAGTCTAGCAGACAAAATTGTGTATGTATGAACTGGATAAGGGAACACAGACTCCATGTAGAAAATTGCTACCATGTAAGACTAAGAGACATTAACTACTTACTGATACAATCTTTCTAGAGTAATAATAACTTTATCAGTAAAATATGCTTAATTAAGGATATGTGTTTATCTAATGATACCATTTGTTGGGATTAAGAGTTTAATATATCTATAATATTAATACCAGTTAACTGCATGCTATTGCTTGTTGCAGAAGAATTTATGTTGGAGGCCAATGTATGCTGCACCAGATGTCAACATCTATGAAAAACAATAGCATTCATGCCGATGGTCATGTTTTATTCACTAACTGTATGGTCAAATTGAATTCTGGTGAAGTATCCAAGTGTTTTTCCAAAGATCCACCAAACCGCGTTACAGGAAAAGTATGTTCACTGAAATTCATGTTACAATTGATAGAGGTTTGGGGGTTATACTGAATGCAAGACTGGGCTTGTAGCAAATGTATTTAATCCTTTCATGAAAGATGCAATAAATTACAAGAAGTTGAAAGGGAGTCTCATAATTCTCCTCCTGTGAAAGTTAGGAATGTTTCAAATTGAAAACATGTAAAAATTCAAAAGCTGTTTGCTCTGACCAGTAGAGCATGTTCTCCATCCCTGACCACTGGCATGGAAAGGAAAAGAAATGAGTTAGTACCAGAAAGGTAGGAGAGCTTTGGAAAAACACCCCACCATAATAAGTGAACAAGATCATTAATATTTTTTCTGTTGTTGCTCTTGCTATTTACTTTATCTCTTTGACACCTGGGGTTACACAGGTAATTACAGAAATGAGCAGTAGATTGGGGAAAGTCCAAAAGACTTGACAAGGTACTGACCCACGCTTTGCTCTGGGAAGCACAGACATATGACTGGCCAGAAGGCAGAGAAATCTTCAGAGCAGCCCAGAAAAAAAAAATCCCTGTGCCAGCTAGGGAAGAGGTAAGGTTAGGCTAACCAAACACCTTGATTCACATCATCTCCCTGGCACCATCTTTCAGGAGAGCCATCCAGGTTTTAAAGTTGGCTTTCTCTGGTAAACATCCAGGGAGGTGAAGGTACCAGTTCTGGTGCCTGCTTTACTCCAGGAGGGCGTGGATTTGCTCGGTTGTCTTGCTCCTAGGTGGTGCAAACTGTGAGGCTTATTCCCAGTAGGTGAACAGGAGCTATCACCTGCCGTGCAAATGTTGGTGTAAAGAACCCTTGATGTGCAACAGTCAACACAAAACAGATACTGTCAAGATCATCTCCATACAGACAAGTAGGAAGGAAAAGCAAACACATTCTGCTTATACTCATTTACACGTTATGTTGCCATAAGCCTTCCCCAAATATTATGTAGATGGAAAAGTAGACCTCATGCTGCTGTAAATCAGTAGCTGTGCTGTGGTGGCAGGAGAAAACAGTTAAGGGATTCATTTTTCTTCCAAGAAAAATCATACTTTTCAAATGCATCTGAATCAGAGCCAAAGGAATATTCCTTATCTGGCTGCAATGAGCGTTCTTTCAAGCAGGGATATACGACCAACACGCTATGCTCAGGCGAGGTCTGCACTGCCAGGAGGTGGACGGGGGGGATGAATCAATGGGATGTGAGTGCCTAAATGTCTTAGATCAAAAGACCCTGAGGGACTTAGGCACCCACCCTCCCCTGCATTGTAAAAGGGATTTGGGTTCTTGCAGCCTCACAACTTAGGAGTGCCCTGAAATTTCTTTTCATAAACAGCAGTTCATATTTTTATTAAGGAAAACCACAGATGAACTTTGCATCTGGGAATTCTACCACACACATCCTGAGCTGGAAATTACTGGGCAGGAATTAGGGTGTTTAAATTTATGCATTGCTGCAAAATCGCTGCTGCACAACAACATCACTGTCTTAATATATACGGTTACTTTACTTGCATTGGAAAAAAATGAAATAATTAAAAAAAAAATCAGCAAAAAGGCTTGATTTTGTTGCACCAAACAAAACCATAGTATGTGGCCTGTGATGGCACAGATCAACAGACAGAGCTAGCTGGGATTTAAGGCAGGATTTAGAACTCCTTCTCCTTGTTTCAAATTGGCTCCCAAAGCAAAGACGTAGGTAGAACAACTCTTTTGTCTTTAGTGCATTCTCTCATGAATTGACTGCTCATTTTTCATTGTTTCAGGGAACCTGTCTTTTGAACAGTACAGTTTACATCCTAAATAATCAGCGCTAAAAGCTGCGGATATAATTTTATGCAGCATCTTCATGTGACCCTGGACTGTGGAAGGTGAACATCATTATCCTCTCCACTATTCTTCATATACAAACGCTTCTCTCAATTGAATCAGTGTATCCATTTACACTATGTGTTAGTTCCCAGCTTGCCTGCAGTCAGCTTTCAGTTCTCTGTAGCCTGCTTGCCCAGGTGCTGGATTAACCACACCCTGGATGTAGAGACTGAAGCTGCCTCAATATAAAGCCAGTTTAGATCAAATAAGCTTTATTACTTCAAGCACAACTTCTCCCTGGAAGCTGCTCTGCTCCAGAAACTGCTGACCCCAGGCTCAGTACAGAAGTGAATGATTTGGATTTAGCCTGAGCTAAAAAGCCCTATGGGGCATGAGCTGGTCATGTGTGGAGGAACCTCAGTTCTCCCAAAAGACATTAAGGACCGTTGCAGATGCTTTGTGGCTCTGGATACAGCCATCCCTCTGGCATGGCCAGCACTAAGTTGAACATAAATAAGCCCAGCTTTACTCCAGTGACTCTTCCCAAATCATGTGGACATCTGCACTGGATTTCCCACATTGCAGCTATGTCTTTCTTTGGTTTTATGTTTGATGTTTTCTTCAAAATGATATTAACTGGGGTTTCAAGTACCTAGACATCGTAGCCTCCCATTCATAATAGACATTTCATTGTATCAGAAACATTTAACATAGAAACAATTTATTCCCCCAATGAGTGTTCAAAGCTACCCTTTCTCATACTTGAGTCCGCATGTCTAATGGGATCCTAGCTGGGAGGCAGAAAGTATTTTCATATTGATGTCTTACAGCTTCTCCTCCAAAAGATCAACCACTTTGCACAGCCTAATTCAGTACAAAGGAAAAGAGAGAGCAAGAGAGAGGGTCGGAGAGGAACGTGCCCAGGTCTCCGCAGCACCCAGGTAAAACAAGCTTAAAACTCTGACTCCAGGCTCTATTCCAATGCATATTTAATCATTTTATGCAAAATGTGAAAGATGTCACAGGAAGGATTTAGAGGGCTTCCAGCCCAGAAAATTCTGGCAGTTTCCTGGAATGTGGTAAATACGGAGCAGTGAAGGGCTTTGAAGTCAGGTCTCCCATCTCCCAGAGGTGTGCTTCTGTTACAAGGCTCCTGAGGAAAAGCAAAGCTCCTCTTCCTTACCCTGGTCATCCCACAGCCAGGGGAGAGAGGAAAAAGAGGCTAAGTGTCCTCTGAGGCTATGCTTCCCTGCAGCCGGAGAACGAGGTCCATGTTCTCCTGCCTCTCTTGTGAATCCTGGCGGGACTTTGGGGAAAGGCAAAAGGCCTCACAGTCCAGGCAGTGAGGGCGTGTGCTCAGCAAAAATATTTAGGGAGGCTGAAGACTTTACCCGTGGGAGCTGAAGTACTCGATGCAGCATGTGATGTTTGGGATTCGGGTAGCAGTTTAGTCATTTGGAGGAAACAGCTTTCCGTGCACTCGCGGTGGACAGGAAACACCACAAACCATGGTCAAAGCTGCGTCCATCTGTTTTGAGCATATTCAGGTAATTCAGCTGCCGCTCATTTTCTATTTATTCCCAAAAAAAGATCTCTTGAAATTCTTCATGTTGATTCATTTTTAGATGGAGGAAAGCCTCTTTACAGAATGGGAGCCTTCTTATAAACCTTTGTCATTAGTTTTCATGCTTGCATGCATTTTAAAACATATAATTTTAGATTTTGGATCCCATATGCAGCTTTCTGTTGTCACATTTTGTACTCCAGTTTTGACTTGGTAATTTCTAAGCTGGTTTTTCAAAATTTACTTACATTTTGGAAAAATTGTAATTTTAAACATGGGGAAAAGAGATTGAATTTTGCATTGGAAGCTTTTTCCCTGAATTCAACAGCTGGCTATGAGACTGCAAGGGGAGATAATAGGAAGGTATTTTCATTTTTTAGCTTTTTTAAAAAATAAAATACACTTATTAAACTCTGAATTTCAACTGCTTTGGAAATTATATATAATTTAACAAAAAAAAAAAAAAGTATGTTTCTTCCCATCATTCACAAACAAAAAGATTGTACTTCTGGTTTTTTTTCTAACAGGAAAAAAAATACAATTCTGTCATGTCCAAAATCTGTTCAGATAGGTTAGGTACAAATGTAATGAACTGAAGACATGCAAAAAGAATTCAAACCTGGTAACTGCATGTGGAGAATTATCTCCAAAAAATGAGTGATAAAACACCTCTTTTGCAGATCTTTAAGGAGAAATGCACACGTTTCTATTAAACAGTTCTGCTAAGTTACTTCTTAGCAGACTCTTCCCATCATAATTTTAACCTGTTCCGTATGGCTGAAGAGGAAAACAACTGGAAACGGGGAAATAGAGAATGACAGAAGTCATGCACCTTTTGTATCCCTGGCAAGCTCTTGCAAATCTGGCTACAGGGAATTTATTAGGAAAAAAGCCCACATTTCTCTTATCAAAAATTAAAAGAGATCCTGCTGAGTAATTTTGAAGTTTACTGTGGTATATTCAGTGCACTTGCTGTTTGTCACCCTAACAATGCATGTTGTATTTGCTTATAACTGGGGACCAGGGCAGACTGGGAGCAAAAACGTTTACTTCCACACTGCAAGATGGTCACCTTGCACCCTTGATCTTGTTGTTACAACTCCAGATTCCCTACAACTCTCAATTTGAGTCTCCATGCACAACTCTGGTACTTCCAGCCAGCCTTAATGGGTAAGGGGACAGGAAGGTATAAATAGAAAAACTCAGGCAAATCCCTTTTTTTGCCAATGCAGCGTTCTAAAATCATGGTCTGGGCTTAAGAAAAATGTCTAAAAGTTCCCATTCTGAGGGCCCCATGTCTTCTTTCTTTGCGGACCAAACATGCAATGTGAATTAATTAATTAGTTCTACATTTGGATCAAGTCTCAATTCGGTTGCTAAAGATCAGCTTCAATACCAATGGAGTATCCCGTGGTACTGGAGACATTTATTTCCACAGGACAAGCAGGTATAGAACAGAACCTATGGCAGGTACGCAGCCTTCTGGAGCAGCACCTGCAGGTTAGTAAGTGTGTACTGCAGTGCCCAAAATGGTGTCAATATCCTATTAAATGTAACTGAATCACACTGAATGTACAAGGGCGAAGAGTCAGACACGTGGAAGATCCGATTCAACCTATCTTGAAATAAACAACATGAAACAAGCAAGGACTTCTCTTTTCTTTCAACTGTTGTCACGTCAACTACCTCTAACTGCAGAAAACTAAGTCAAAAAAATGTATGCTTGAATGTATATATAAAACCCTGCAATTTTTATCCAAATTGATCAGTGAAGTAGAAAAAGGGTGAAGTTTTGTTTAGATAAGACATATAGAACCACATCCTTAGACTTGGACTTCTAAATTGCAAACACATGCATTGATAAAAAGAATGATGAAAAATAAAATATAAAAAGTAAACACTGCTGTCTTGGAACTGCACATTCTTTGGGCAAAATCTACTATACCACACTGTCAGACACAGAGACATCATCAAATACTTTAATTTTTCACCACCAAGAATAACTTCTTATTTTACCCATATTGATTTGAATCTCGAACTTGAAAATATGCTTGTGTTTTTCATGGGCTTACTTAACACCACTGAGGATAACTCATCTCTAGCATCAAACGAAGATGCAACACTGCCAAAGCCCCAGTGGGAAGCACCCCCCCAAATCTGAGCAATTTGTATCCCAACATTGTATGCAGCCAACCAATAGCTCCGAGAAATGGAAAGAGGCAGGCAGGGGCCAAAGTTCTTAAAACTGTTGTTGAACCTAAGCAAATGACCTTATAACAACAGTGTACACAATATACATAGTTCTGGAATAATATTTTCCTCACTTGTTCATGTGTGTTACAGCTCTATGCAAAAGTTACAGCAAAGGTTAGAAACTAATGATCACTCCTCAGCGTGTTCACTGCACTATTCACAGCATAGCTGCTTAGGTAAGAACATGAATAGCAGCAGAATGACTCCGAAATTAAAGCATCATAACCTGAATCCTTCAACAATCAATAAAAATCAATAAAAATCAAAGAATCTCAATTTTCCTGTTACCTGTGTCACAAAACTTCTCTTCCCACTTTCCACTTGGGCTTTTAAGGTGGGCAGTGGTGACCGCCAGCTCTGCTCGCTCTCTGCAGCATGAGTCCCATCCTGCTGGATGGATCAACAGCAAAATGAGCTCCTCTGCTTAGATGCATTACCCCTTCTGCAAGGAAGTAGGAAGCAAAGAATTCTGCTGCCACACAGCCTGCAATGGAGGTACAGGCCAACTGCTACGGAAAAGAAAAAAAATATCAAATTTTATCATGGGCATTGCTGAACCTACTCAGCCACCATTTCTTCTGCCAGGTATCCTTGTAACCCAAGTTAACCATTCTGCATTTCACCTATTTAGCCAAATTCTAGCGTGCAAGCATAAAAATATAAAACCTTATGTATTGCCAAATATAGCAAAAGTCCAATCTACAGTTTTAATTAGCTACAGGAATATATCATTTCCATCTAAGCTCTTTAGACAACATCAGGTGCATCTTGGCAAGCTGGAATTTATACGTTTAAATCCTCTTCCCATTTCCTTACAAACAGTTCAGTTACGCTCCATGCTTTCACTGCTTCATATAATCACAGCAGTCTTTCATAAACAGCTTGCTAACCTGAATTCTAAGGCTAGAGATGTACAAATATCAAGAAATTAGGCATTCTGTGCTGTATTCTGACTATATATACATACCTATATGCATGCACCATAAAAATTGTTGAAAGAGAGAACCATTCTGAGGCTGTGGAAGTTGCCCTCAAGCTGTTCTACCTAAGACCAAAAAGTGGGGACTCTATGTACCCATTTCAACATGTGGAGTAAACAAAATGAATGGTGACATACAGTTCCTGTCACCTCTATGTCAAAGAGAACGTGTATAGCAAAGTATTTTTGCCAACCCAACATTTCCACTTCTAGGAAAACTCTGATCCAACCGTAAAAAGTCACCTGAAGGGATGTGATGGATGGACAATGACTTGAACTACTTAAAACACTTTTGAAACATTTACTTGTAAGTAATAGTGGAAAAAAAACAGTTTCATTCTACTTATTTTCAGACAGCCACCACAGGAGTGCAGTCCCCTTGGGATCTTTATCCAGACAGGAGCCTTGAGCCAGCTCACCCAAGATCTGCGTCACCCCTCCGGGAATTTCTCTTTTCTGTATTGAAGAAACCTCCGGCCACAAGAGACTGCACCGGCTGCTGGGTCTAAGCAGTGAAATCTGGCTGCAATGAATTTGGCCTTAGGAAACTTAAGGAGTCATTTCGCCTCAGACATACATCCAGACTTTGGATTGAGTCAATTAAGCATTTGATGTTCAGCACTTCCAAATGAAGGACTGAGCAGTGCGGCTTGCCAGTAGCAGCCCTATAAATTTCAAGATAATAAGGTATGTTGTGAATAGTAGAAAGCTCAATTATATTAAAAGCCTTCAGCTTAAGCAAGGCTATTTCCTTGGTTCCTTTCTCTGTTTAATTTTCAGGCTATGGCAGTAACTACTTCACTGTGTGCTGGTTGATTTCCTGAGCGTTAAAGCATACAGTCAGTCAGACACAGCCATTGCAAAGATGAAAACAGTGAGGCAGAGCAGCCCTATGCAAAGTTGTCCTGGAAACGTAAGTGAAATAGGGTTTAATCACCATCATGAGATAAGTATAAGGATTTATTAATTTAGCTAGGATTTATTAACTTAAGCACTGGTCTCCAAACTTTGACATCTAGTAAGTACTCTAGAACTGTATACAGGGTTTGTAATAATTTTCCTGTTTGCAAACAATGGGAATGTCAAGCTATCAAAGTGCATTATTGCATTCTTTTTAGCTAATCAGTTTTACTGCAATTATATGCAGTTCCAACAGGATGGAAAAAAAAAGGGGAAAAAATATCCCTTAAAAGATAGAAAAGACAGCTTAGAAAATTGACCTTTTTTTCCAAGTTTTAGCTCCATGCAAACTTGGACTTGCCACTTTGGAACTCACCAAATTTTAGAAGATATTTATGTGTCAAATCACCCAAAGAGATTTTATAAGCACTTTGTGTATAAGTTCTATTAATTTCTTATAAAAAATAATATTTTTGATTATTCTATTGAATGCCTTCAAAATCCTTACCTTATTCCTTTAAAGAATCAATGCTTAAAGTAAAAGCATCTCCCTAGCACCCTATATATTTCTCATACAACCCTACAGCTTCTTGCTCCCCTGAAATGGGGGAACTGAAATGGGTTAAAGCACCATATCAATACCACGCAGGCCCTTCCAGTGTGCTCAGTAACCAAGTCTTCTATTCCTTTATGTTTTCTAGTAACTGAACCTCACCCTTCATTTTGCTTATAGGCATACCACTCCCAGGTCACTGAGTTTTAATCCTCCACAAAACAGAAAAGGTGATGGCTGTAGCAGGGTACCATACAGGTGCATTTGTAAATGCAAATTACTTTGAGTACCTGAGGTGCAAGAATTCATTCCAGTGCAATGTTTCAAAAGCTTTCTGCCAATTATTTACTTTCTTCTCTCTACTTCTTATGCAGTCACCTACAGCAGCCAGCTGGATAGGCA
This sequence comes from Falco rusticolus, assembly GCF_015220075.1. NCBI lineage: Eukaryota > Metazoa > Chordata > Aves > Falconiformes > Falconidae > Falco > Falco rusticolus. The sequence goes on along the minus strand of NC_051191.1, from coordinate 24,084,082 downwards.
ATGACAAGCTGTCAGGTGCCAGCACAAACGCTGCTAAAGCTTCAGGTTTGTTACAGCACTGCACTGTAGTGCTGCATAACTGAAATAGCCGTCGCATGGTAAAGCAGACAATAAAGCACTTTTCCCATCAGAAAAGAGCCTTAGTTTGACAAATCACCACATAAAGCATTTCTATTCAGAGTTAACTTCAACTATAAAAATCCACTTTTCCTATCCACAGACAGAAATCCTGGCTCTCCAGGGGTCCCTCCCAACCGTGACCATTCTGTGATTCTGTGAAACTCAGGCTGCAGTAATTTGCCTTTCTTCTTGAAGATATTTTGCAGCATGCAGTGCTCTGTTCATTATATCTGTTAATATTAGTAGACTAGTTGTTAGTGAAACATGGTACCATCACAGTGATGGAGGCTGTCTTGGAACGATCATTGTCCAGGTCCAAGCAGTCAAATACTTTGCTGGTAAACTGAGAGGAAAAGAAAAACTAACTAATAAAGAGGAAATTAGCACTTCAAGATTTAGAATAATGGACAGAAGATTTCAGAAAAGAAATAAAACCACCTTTTTTACACATTTTAACTGGGGAAAACATTTCAATTTTGTTGCTGGCAATTTTGTTTTCACATTTGGTTTTGAATAGATGAAAATAAGGCTGTACCTCAGAACAAAGAGATTGGGTAGAGCTGAGAAAACAGCATAATGTGTAAGCTTCTCTTTGATGTTGAGCAGTTCACTCAACAAGCAGTTCAGTTTGCCCAGAATCCAACTTTAACAGCAGCTTGATCAAATTCACATGTAACAAACCTGTCCCCTGGGTATATTACTGACTGCTGAGGGATTGATCAGGGAAGCAAACTTCTTACCTATGTTGTCACCAGCATGCTCCTGTGTTTCTATTCTACTGTTTCTCAACACCAGTGTATGCAACTGCCCCTAGAACATCGGAGAGAAGTGAACTCAGAACAATGATCCTCACATTTTTTTATCAGGTTTCTGCTTTTGAAAACAGACTGGAACTTTGCCAATCAGATGCAAAGCAAGCTTAGAGAAACCAAATAATACCTACAGCTCTAGTAGCATGATCTAAATATGTTCCAGGGTTCACAATCTACAGCTGTTGGCAAATAGTGAATGTCACACATAAATACTCTTTATAAGGGATGTATCTTTATTTAAAACTTGATTCTTATATAAATAAAGTACTTCAGGAAAATAATGTCAAATTGTTAACAGTGATATGAAGCAGTCTCCATGTGTCATTTATTCCTGCTTCCATGCAAAAAATGTTGAAAGAGCTAAAATATTCTTGGCTTCTAAAGAAGAAACCATATTGGATCTTTCAGCTATTTCCTTTGGGAGAACATTAAAGTCAACCCTGAAACATCAACAGGACATCTAAGGAAAAGGAATGGTAAGAGAGAAATCACAAAAAGAAATTATGATAGTTGCAGGGGTCTTGAAAGTTAGATAAACATTTCATGATTTAGCTGGCTTAAAGACATTAGCCTTACTGTTGCCTGCAGCAGTATTATACTGCAGTCATCCTTTGTACAAATGATATCAGGCTATCTATTTTACTCTCTCCCAATTAAAAAGTTCATGTTTCTTTTCCACCAAGACTTGCTGATAATAAGAAAAAGGAAATATCGGAAACAGCTTTTGAAGGTAACTTCAAAGTTTTCTTTTTGGCTGATAATATAAGATTTTTCTCCCACCAGTTCACCCATCCCCACCCTCCTTGTCAACTCTTCAACCTATTTTTGCACTATTCCTCTACTTGTTGGTCATTAGATTTTGTCCTTTCCCGTGCTAGAACACCTCTTGTCTAGTAGCTTGGGAATCTTCTTCTAGATTATCCCTTTTTTCAGAACTATCTGCTTTCCTGTTGATTAGTTCTAACCACGGTCACAGTCCTACTTATGCAATAGCTTATGATAGAAAACAGAAACACCTTATTTCCCTGAACTGGAGATTATTTAGGGAAGATACAGTCCTAAATAAAGAGAAAATGGTGTATTTTTCATTGCATCTTTCAACTGTGAAAGAATGTCAAGCTTTTTTCATGCTTGGCTCAGCATTATGAAAGGCACTACTATAAAAAAAAAAAGCAGATATGCTTTAAAAAGGTTGCTTTTTTTTTTTTTTTTCCAGCCAGACCTTAAATTGCTGTGGCTGCAGATAAAGGCAAATTTGAAAACATTTGATTTTTTTGTTCAACAGGAGAAGCATTACTTGCTTTGCTCATGGGAAAGGAAAGGTTGTGCAGAAGTGGGTAGAGTTCAGTGAGAAACCTGGATGAGACGGGAAGCAGGCTTCCTGGAAGAGGGAGAGGCAGGTCACACCAGCCTTGGGAGGGGCAAACATCAGCAACAGCCAGCACATGAAGCTCCCTGAACCCAGTTATAGCATTCTGGGACACTTACATAGTCAAAGTAGGCAGAGAAGCCATAGCTGCTCTCCGGAAGTCCAAGCTTCTTCGCTAGGCCCCAAGATGCAGGACAGACTTTAGGTCAGAGTACCTCTGGGGTAAATGCAGCCGGTTAGAAAGATCCCAGATCACTCCTGTTTCATATTCTCTCTAGAGAAACAGATCCTTATTTTCCAGAATCTTTAAAAAGACAAATCCTCTAATGCCTGGGGCAAGAGCCACAACGATCCAGGAGCATCAGTCTGTGCTGGCTCCAAACTGTTACCTCAGATATCTTTTGATTTTTTTTTGTGGAGTAGTGGAAATCTAATAACTTTCAGACATCCAAACCAACCACCTGCCCCGGACCATCATCAGCAATGCATTCTGTGCCAGCTGGCCAACCATAGCCTGAGCACCTCTGTTTATCTGTACTTTTTCTTGAGCAACATTTGTCATGTAATACGAGGAAAACGGATCAGTTTTTAAGGCTAGATCCAACCTCATCAAAGTAAACACAAGACTTTCCAATGACCTCAGTGGAATTTGGATATGGCCCTTCATCTGTTCTTCTGTCTTTGAAATATAGACGATGATTTTGAAAAGTCCTTTGTGGCTTTGTGTATCTTTTCTGCATCTAAGTCTAGTAATTTATAAGGTGTTTACACAGAGGTGGGTGCTTGCAGCTTTTCTTTCCATCTTTTTGTTGTTGTTTTACTAATATATCACATCCTTTAAACAGGGGCTTAACATACTTGATTTGTTTCCCATTACTGACCTGAACTTTTAAAAACCAGATGTCAGTCTTGAGCCACACCTCTGTGGAATCTACACCTTGTCTCAACCAGTACAGCACTGCTCCTGCTGCTGGAGAAAAGAGCTGAGTGACCAGGTCCATACCTGCTGCAGACAAACTCACTTTAAGAAAAATAATAATTAAAAGAAACACCTATCTTTTGTGCTTTTACTGAAATTGTACTGGAAAACTCCTGAAGTATCTGAGGCTAGCATCCATGGCAACATAATATTTGCAGTCTCAAATCATAAGAAAGCTGTAAATGACTATGTGAGTTCAAAACAAATGTTTCATTCCTTCGGGAAGGGAAGTCAAGCTTGAAGAGATAGGAAACCAATAAAGGTGCATGACTGATATTTCTGAGACTATTCTGAACAAGGTAATATCGCCCACCCTTTTCTCCTATTTCCCCTTCCCCAAACCACTCTGGATATAATATTTCAAATACATTTATTTCCCTTTTAAATGTGTGTGAATGAAACAGGAATAATATTGGAACATGTGTTCATTCTTCTTACAGCTGTTCCATGACGTTCCCCATTTCAGGTTTGTGTTCTCCCCCTCTCTGCCCAGGTACACCTGCCTGAGCCCTCTTGGTGCACCTTTCCCACCTCACGGGCATTCTGAGCTGAAGCAGTCTCTGGTCACTGTTCCAGTACCAAAGGTGTATGAACAAGTCACAGACCTCATAGAACACGTCTTCAGATTGCCTGGGGGAGAAGAAACCTGCAAACACCTCTTCATCACGTTACTATTTCGCAGCCCTTTGTCACCTACCTTTCTGCAGTCCACCGGTCCCTCCTTTGGTTAGCAGCTTTTCAGGCACCCTTGGCCTTACATGAAGGGAAGGACACAGCAACAGTCTCCTTTCTGCATCAAGGAACAACATGAGATTTGTTCCACAAAGCATGATGTCCAACACTTCTGCTGAGTAGTGGCCTGGGTTTTTTTCTTTAGAAGCAGGGGTGCCTTTTGTGCAGGTAGTTCTCCTCTTTGTTCTTATTTCACTCATCTAGTTTGGGGGAACATGAAGAAACACTTTTCTCAACTGTACTAAATAGTACAGGTGTTGCAATTTCTTTCTACGCAGCGATGTCCTTTGGTTTTATTTGGGTCCACAAGTATGCTGAAGAACAGATATGTCCCCAAGTAAATTCACCAACCAGTGCTCCCTGATATGGAGCCTTAAAGGCTTACTGAGGTGCAGTGCCCATTCATGGATACATCCTTACCCCCCAGTAAATGCAAGGTGGTTGTGCATGCTCTGTCTCATAGCCATGTGCCCAAACCCCAAAACACATAATCTTCGGTATTGCAGCAAAATATTTCTGTCATCTCTTATTTTAAACTTTTTGGGGCAAGAGTTCTCTCTATTTTTGTTGATTATATTGTAATAAGCATAATAGCCTTCTGATCTTATTCATAAGACTTACTCCAAAGCAGTAGTATTACAAAAGTTCCTATTTGTAATAAAATAAACCAAAAATTTTATTCTAATAGATTGGAAAAAGACTAAGACATGCTTCAAAACAGCAGTTCACCATATATTAAATCAATGGATTGTCAACTAAAATTTATTCCAGTGCTTCATCATATTCTCTTATCTGTTCTCTTAATTGAAAATATTATTTTAAAATCTCCTAAACACTATTCTTATCATGACCTCCAGCCCACAGAACAGTGAATCCTGGGCCGCAGTTCAAAAAGTGCTACCCATCAGTGTTTGAACCTTGTCAGGAACTGGCTCTGCAGAATTTTTAAGAGGATTTCACTCTTCTTCTACATTTCTCAAGAAATCTGCTTCTTGCAGCTCATCAGTTTGTCAATGAAAGGGAAAATACTACTTCCCCACTGTTAACAAAAGATATGGTTTTGTGGTTCTAAACGAATGAAACTTTCTTATCTGTTCTGTCAAGACATTCTTCATGGAAGAATTTGGAGATATAATTGGTGAAGAAAATAAAAAATAAAAGCCTTTGGTTTTCCTAAAGATTGATACAAAGATACTACAATTTTCATGTCAAAATCCCTTTTGTGTGCAAAATTAGGGACTGTGTTAAATCAAAGATATATTCACTGTTTGCCAAAAGCAATAAAAGTCCAGTATTGTTTAAAACACAGAAATAAAGCAGAAGCCTTGAAGTGGAATAATTGAACTTTTGGCTAGTAGGCTCAGCACTGAGGCACTTCTAAGCTTTGTAGGAGCTAGTAGTACTTAGCATCTTGAGTTATTAATCACTTATCCCCCAAAAGAATTATCAAGTAGTTTTGTGTTAAAGGATCAAATTCAGACTTTGAGCATATGGAAATAACTCCAAGGTTTTTTATATATTACTCAAAAAAATAACCAAAGTGATCTCGGCCAGTTCTGAAAATGGGACTCGGGTACCTGTGTTTCACAGACATTTAATATTATTTAGGGCCTAAATGCCTGAAGATCTTTTAGAAGTTGTGTACGTGTGTGTTAACTTGTTTTATTCTTTATCTTGGGCTCCAATTCTTTCTGAGACTGTGGCTATAGGAATTTACGACACTTGTTACATAAATTCATCTAAATGCAAAATAAACTCATTTTCTCTAAACAAACATCAGATTTACTCAGCCAGATTGTTCACTGTCAGCCTCAAGAAAGGCTTCTCTAACCTCGTTTGATTATTTTCCCCCCAGCTGTACCACTTGCTTTAATAGAAGGTGTTACATTTTCCTGCACAGTTGGTTAATGGACTGGGCAGAGCAATTGTGAAGAGCAGAGATGACCAGAAGTTCACATGCATAGTTTCTAAGAAAAGTAATGCCGAAGTTCTTCATCCATGCAAAAAGGACATCAATAGTGGCACATTCTGTAAGCTGGTTTGTGTATCTCTGACAAGGGAAGACAGTGCTTAGAAGAGGATACTATTATGAATGCAGAACTAATAGCAGATCCATGTGACAGACAAAGAGGAGAAATTGCCGTACAGAAATACAAAGAATCGAAATATAAAAAAGATTCTACTAACTGAATTCAGCTGGAGTTCTTTATAGTAGACATTATACAGTACATACCCTAACAGACATATTTCTTGGCTAAATTGCACCTATAACTGGAAAATATTAATTCATTCTGCTGATTGACCTTTGCAACTTGAGTTTAGCAAAGCTTCATACAAAATTATTGCCAACAAATCAACACAAGACCAAATTACATTTCTTGATTCTATCAATGCTGTTGTTACGATCTTAACATGCAACTGTTAGAGGTTTAGGGGTTTTTACAGATATATACAATATTTTATGTTATGTAGGAAAAGAAATTCTGGGCTAGAAGTCCAGGTCTTGGGTGTGTCTGGTACTTAGTTTGTCTACTTTGAAGGCCTTCACAAGGCTGTGCCCGACTGATGGGTTGCCGCCCATAATGAACTGAACATGAGGCAGATCTTCCTCCCAGCACACATTTTCCTCTTTCATCATGTACTTGCTCTGGGACAGTTATTTGGCATGAGTAAGCCAGTTGAAATGAAAGAATAACTGGTAAAATTTTGAAGCCTCAGCTTAATGCTTTTTGGGAACAATAACATTTGAAGATGACAAAACCAGTTAGAACTAGTTGGAACATCAAGTATTTTAGAAGAACTGCAATTTGAGCCTCAGTGTCAGTCATATGGATGTTGGTTTGTATCAGCCTTTTTACATTGGTCGGGTAAATCCAGAGAAAACTAATAAAAGCGGTGTGGCTGGAAGGTTTGGGAGAAGGTTCTTAATTAAGCAAATTTAATTAAAACAATGCAATCTGCAGTGTTACATTTAAACAATGTTATATTTGCACAAAAAAGACAAGCATCACACACTGTCCAAGAAAATCTCTCTGATGCTAATCAGAGAAAAATAGAATTTAAAAGATGTAACTTCATATTTATCAAAATATTTGCATGCAGCCAAAATAGAGAGTAGCTAAAACTAAAGAAAAACTGAAGTTTTCAAGGAAGCAAGGGCTTAAACCACCTGTCTATCTGTTTAACTCTATAAAGATCACAGTTATTTTTTGTATACGTCATAACTTCCCCATCTTTTTTGGAGATCCCAAATCTTTGTGTTGCTTTTATTTGGCTTCTGTTGTTGAGTGTGGAGACTTGAGGGCAGGATCAGGCACAGCACTTACAGGCACACCACAGTTATTTATTAGCTAGTGCATACAGGTGTGGGCTTGGAAAAGTATGTTGTGAGGAAAAGCTATGGCTTGCCCTGGAATAGATTAAGATCTATGGCAAGATATAAGGTAAGATACATTCACACACAGCAGCATAGTCACACCTGATGAGTGCTTGCTGGCCGTATCGCCATCAGCGAAGGGCAGTGTTAAGTTCTGCCATTCTTTTGAAATAACCTGACCCTCAGTATTGCTGATTTACCATCATCTCAATCTACCTTTTATTTCCCCAAATTTTACGCCTTTGCCTGCCGGTGGTTTTCTTCTGAATAATTAATTTTTAACTTCTTATTAACACATCAATCTCACTTCTTTGTTTCTGCCTTCTTACTATGCACAACTTAATGTCCTATGTGTTCTCTTACAGATTAATGGCAACAGCTGCTGCTCAGTGCTAGCTGCACCTAGATCACAAACTCAACCTCCTGCAACTAGAGCCGGGTCACGTCGTTGGCTGTGCAAGTCTAATGGCACATGAAAGTGGAAAACTTCGCTCTGCAGTTGATCCAGACGTTACATTCCCTCTACCATGTGTGTTTGTTACCGGTCAACTTGATTTCTGCAATTCACATTTAGACATGAAATCACATTCCAGCTGCGTGCCCCACGGTCTGTGGTGATGCCTTACTGATCTTGAGCAGAGGTTCTGTCCCAGGTTTCAGGCTTCAGTGTGACTATAGTGTATCACACCAATCCGTGCCTGCTGGCACCCCTAAGGGGCTCCTCAGCAGTTAAGGATTCCTGTGCTCAGCTATCTTGGTTTGCAGATGTGTCGCACAGCTGTTTAGAGCAATAACTCAGTATCTGTCAACTATTAGGACACTGGGGTTTTTTAGCCACCAAACTCCAGAAGCAGAGGCAAGAGTCTAGATGTACTTCAATGTGAAAATCTGTGTCACAGGGTAAAGTCTTTCTTACAAAAAGTACATTCATATAGTAAACCAAAAGTTTTTCCAAGGAGGACTGTGAATCTTTATCAACAGACACTAATCTGCTGCTGAGTTCACTATTTTTAAGTTCTAAGTCTCCTATTAAGTGCAAAGTCTGAAAGACCCGAAGCTGGATTTCATCTTAGACATTAACCCCTTTGTGTCAGTGAGGGTTTGTATGTGTTACAAAGTTTTGACATGGCAGATAAAGAAGGAGTCTCTATGGAATGTATACAGACAATTTTTATTTTTTTTCTGTTCTCTCTCCTGATTGTTCCATTAGCCCTGGAATGCCTCAAAACTGAGCAGGAAAGATCCACCAACTGTCAACAACTATTTAAAGACTCCTTCTGCATGGATCATTTGTAGAGCCATTAGAGCAGGTCTGTCACTTCACTCCACATTGAGAGGAAAGCCTAACATGACTCCTACCAGCTCAGGGTTTGCTCCCTGAAGTGTTCGCTTTGGATTGCTTAAAAAGGCACGTGCATACAAGGTAACTGGAGCTGACAGAAAAAAAAACCTAAATGTAGAATCTCGGGGGGGGGAATGAATAAACATCTCAGACTTTTTCTTCAGTATCTAAGAAGATGTACTGTAAGACCCTCACCTAAAACTTAGGCCCTGAAAGGCAATTTCTTCCTTCTCATCCACATTCTAATTTTCCATATTAATATTTTAACAATCCTAGTATGAAGCATCTTCCTTCCCAGAAGTGACTGAAAATTTGCCGCTTTTTTTTTTCTTTTTGGTTGCCTTGTTTTCTTTAAACACCCAACAGGTCACCTAAGGAATTCTAGTTATCCCTTGACAAAATACCAGAAAATTTTCTTCAGAGTACACTTGTTCTTTGGTGTTCTTTGTAAATTGCTATTTACAGTTGTATGAGTTTATCTAGATGGTTACAATCAGAAAATTATAAAACATTGTTATTAAATGTACCCACAAGTGCAGCAATAAAAGGCAGATGTGGAGTTTGTCCAGAATTCTTCCTTTCTTACAGATTTCCCTGTAAGGAACTCTACACTTATTAAACATTCATTGTTACTGTAAAAGCCTTTTGTTAAAGTCCAAAAAATTTGCTTTTTGTTGTTGCTTTTTCTGTTATTTTTCTCCTTGACACTCCAATATTAGTGCCATCTGCCTTCTCTCTATTTAACACACACGCAAATCAAATTAACTTGTTCTTTTATGCTTATCTTTGCAACAGGCATATTTTATCACCATCTAGCTATGGAAGTTCATTGGTTTGTTTCCTTTAAAAGAGATCTGTATAAAGAGTCTTTCTGTGGTTTTGTATGTTGTACAAGTCCAGTCCCCATTGGAAGATCATTCAAAATGTCTTACTACGTTGGAAAAGCTTTGACCCCAGTGTAAAACGTAGTTCCACCAACCAAGACCTAAAATTATGTTAATTATTATTCACAAGTTTAACAGCTGCTTCCATAGACTCATACTTTTTTCTTATGCAGTTTAGAGTGCTTTCTCAGGAAGATCCGGAAGGTTTGTTTAAATGAACATTCTGTGAGTTGTGGTAAATTAAAAGCATTAGCATGACAAATGCCTCCTTCCCCCTCTGCATGCTGTCTTGTTTCATAGGAACAAAATTTCCTTCTCTACAAACATAGTAGAGACACATCAGGTTTTGATATGATACAGTTTTGTATCTGAGCACAGGGAAAAAGGGGGTTTTGGAGATGTCTTGACACCTCTACAATCTTGTTTTCAATTTAAACCTGCAGGCATAGTTTGCCACCTTGTGGCAAATGTGCTTTTCAAAACCATGAATGAGTAGGCCTGTGGTCACAAATCATGTCTTATTACAATCACTTTCCAAAATCTAAGTCCATAGTTCAAAACAATTATCTTTAAAACATGGACCCTCTTTTAAAGGAATGAATTTTTTTAAAAAAATATTTTTTTACAAAAAGTGATCACTCCACTTAACAAATTGAAATATAGCGCTGATATCTGCAGCCTAGAAAAAAACATTTAAGCATTGTTCACACCAGCCTTGGAAGTCATATCATTTATATAGGCTGTTGACTGCTAAGTAACTAAAGGCGATTTTTTTTATGTATATAGATGCAGTCTGATTAATAGAAAAGCTTTGTTTTGAATAACAGTGATTATAGTTAAACTACCAGCAAAGACCAAGGTATCACAAGTAGCTCATGTTTCAGTTTGGTGGCAAAACCACAAATGAAAACTGGAAAGTTGAATTGAGTCAACCAGAAATAAAAATACTCCAGAATTATTTTCTGGTTTTTTCCAGTGATTTTATATAGAAAAAGCAGCTTGAGTAGACTTCCATGCATTCAACTAGGATGCTAGAAACAAAGATCCAAACAACTTTCTACTTACTTCGGAGCTACAGCTACAGCCATCCTGAGGATCTAACTGTTAGGCAATAAAATCTGCTTCCTCTTTCCAGGCCATTCACTAGTCAAATAGTTTCTAAGAAAGCCGAAAAACAAGTGTTTTAGACATAAATCTGAAATGTAAGAGACACAAAATTTATTGTCAGTTGTGGACTGTGGGGAAAGAGGCCCTGGACCTTGCCTTACCATATCCCAGATAAGTCCTTTAGAAAGTGAGCACGTGTATCTGAGAACTACTGTCATCCCTACATTAGCTTGATGAATTACTCCACAGACCCTCTCCTTTCCTCCAGATTTTTTGTTTTCCTATTACTATTGCCTGAATCTGGGAAGTCATTTGAAGAGCTTTAAGTCACCTGAAATGCTTTGTTTTCCTTTTTTTCTTTTTTCAGTTAAGAGGCTAAAGTACCTTGTGGCAGTGCCAGAATTTACTCAGATTTAACAATTGCACTTCAGGCTGTCTTGTCTTTAATTTTTCCAAATGGAGATTCAGTTTGACCTAGAAGTCTCAATTGGCCCACAGATCCCATCCTGTGAATCTTTGTATGTATTTCACTGCTTTGGTACAGGCTCTGAGGCATAAGTTAGATGTGGAAGAGACACTCATGTGGCTTAGGCTGATAAGCAATTGTCAGCAGGTCCTTACTGTCCTAAACAAGTTAATCTCCCTAACACCAACTACACAAGAGAGTAACCAACCTTTTTTCATATACAGATATTCTAAAAAAAGAAGAGGAGAGCAGTACTTCATCAGAAAGGGTTTTCCTCAGCTGCAAATGTTGCGTTTTCCATCAGGTTTTTAATATTAACCCATAAAGGACAGTTGGAATACTGCCCAAAAAGTAAAGAGCAATTCATGTAATTAATTCAAATGGCAGAGAGTTCCATGACAAATTGTTGTTTCTGTAGCATATAATGTGCTAGATCATTTGGGGATGTCATAAAACATAGTTCTCTGGATGACTTTTTCTCCAGGTACTTAGGATAACTTCCATTTCTGTTTTGAATGAGAGGTTAAATCAGACCAGACAGCTGTTTCTCAAAGGCATAGGTCTCAACAATCTTTCTCTTCTTAAAAGCAGAAGATCCTTCCCACCTCCTCCCCCTTACTGTCTGAATACATATACTGTTTTGATTGCTTATGTTTTGCTTGTACTTTGAAGCTATATTGACATATTATCCTGTTTCATATCACTTTATGGACTGATACAGTCATGCCAAGACTGAGTCTCCTCTCCCACAAGTGTATTTTTTCCTTTACAATGCAGATACAAGCCCCCTCTCTGCTCCCTCCAAGAAGCAATTAATGCAATTACAAAATGAGGGGAAACTAGATGGCTTTGACTTGCCTAATCCCTCAGTATCTATAGTTTCCTAGGTAAGGCTACAGGAGCCTTAAGATGGTTTTCACTTGCCACAGCTGTTTTGAAAATCAGGAATAAGTAATGCACGTTAAGCCAGCCTTGGCCGTTTTCTAGGTTCAAGATATAAGAAATCCTCTACTATTTAGCAGTAATGAGACTGAAAATCTGCCCAAGGTGTATTGGTTCCTTTCCTCCCTTCGTTTACCAGGAATCTTTTTGGTCCTTTGTGTTTCTAACGCCTGGCACTCAAGAAGAGGACAGGATACCTCAGCTCTACCATAAAAACACAAGGGTTCAGGTTCAAGAATTTTCTGATGCCTAAATTAAGTAAGTTTAGTCTATCAGCAATTCAGTTATACACTTCTGTGTAAGTATAAAACAGTATCAAGATATCCAGAAGCACTTTAAAAATTACTTATTTTTGATTGTCAAGCATATGAAAAAATCAGCATAAAATAAGGATGATAAATATTCTAGCATGTAGATTGTAATGACCCTACAGTAGAAATCCGAACTTTTAAAAATATTGGAAGTGAAACAGCTCTTCAGGAAAATGAAAGTTGTAATTTCTTGTAAATCTGAGGTCTAATATGTTAAAGGTAAAGGGGGAGGGGTGGGAACGGAAACACCACTTAAGGCCATGAATCTTCAGTAAAACTATGGGAGTCACATAAGTTAAAAATGCAGTACGCAACCTAACTTTTTTCTTCCTATCTAACTATTAGCCTTTGAACTAATATGAAAGATAGGCAGCTTTTACAGTGGGCAGATGATCCAGTTACTCAAGGCAACTGCCCAGTTAGGAGGAAAGTGCTCCTAACAGCAGCTGAAGAATGAGCAGCTGCAGATAGCAATCCTGTACACACCAGATGGTATAACCGCTAGGCTTCTCCCTTCGTGCTCCAACACGAAAGTGTAAACTATCTTTGGGGGAATAATAGATCAAGTAGGTAAGTGTTGCATGAATTTGTATCACTGAGCATATCATTTGGAAATGTCTAAACAGGATCATGTTGATGAATTTAAATTACGTTCCTTAACAATTGATTATTAAATGAAATTAGCTTCAAGTATTCTAGGAGGTATCCAGTGTGCAGACAAAATATACTACTTATCAGCTGTATTTGCCTTAGGGTTTTTTTTAATTCTTTTCATGAAAATATGTTCTTGCCTTTTCAAGGTGCAGTAGAGGCGAGGGATGCTGGTGGGCAGGGGTAGATAGATGCTAAGTCGCTTTGGGATGTAGCAGCTCTATAATTTTATGAGGAGGTTTTGGGGTTTTCTTAATTAAGAGGAAAAAGGGAAACATCATTTTTCTTGGAAACATTGATTGAGACTTTCAACCAAAGGGTTAGGCTCAACACTTCTATTATTTTTGTTAAACAGTCCCTGTCTACATTCCAGAAACTCCAATTTTTCCCTTAAGCTAATAGAAAAAACATTTGAAAACTTCAACTTTGATTTGACCAGGACTTCTTCTTTTTTTTTTTTTTTTTTTTTTCCCTTGGTAATTTTAACCCAAAACTCTACCCACTTCTAAGTGGAAAATTTAGACTGGGATCTAGATAAATACACGTAGGTGGTCATTTTATCTCTTATAACAAATCAACACAAAACCTCAGGCATGAGCACCTTTAGGGAGTTCAGATCCATGTTTGAATCCAAATGATGTGGCTTAGGCTCTCTTCAACATGTGCAGTAGTTGGAAATCATCTCTTGCTGCTTGGAGGAAACCTTTGAGGGGCATAATATCGTTTCTTCCTATGTCAGGGAATAATGAATGCTAAAAGCCACCCAACCAGCATATTAAGACCTACATGTTTTCTTCTGTACACTGAGTACAATTAAGTTTTTGTGGGTTCCTGCAGTATTTTCTGGGTTTGCTTATTACAGAAAACCATAAATTTTTTTGTAACCCTTGGAGTAAAATCAACAGCCTCGTGTATGTAAAGAAAATGATCTTACCTGACATCCACACGTGGGGTTTTTAACCTGACTATGGCAACAGGAGGCTTTTGCTGTCAGTGTGCCTGTCCGTTATAGCCCTAATCTGGCACCTCCTTTCTCCTCCTCATAAAACCAATATTTTATTAAAGGACTTCAGCAGGGGAGCAGAAGCATCAAAGATAATCAAGCTTCCACCTGTTTCGTGAAAATGGATGACCAGCATCAGCAAAAGAACCTGCGTGTTATGCCTAATGGAGGAAAAAAGGAGATGCTCACATTCATCTCTCTCCCACATAGGAAGAGTTTTTAAGCAGGTCCCAGGTGCAGGAAAAGTTCCAAATGGAACCTGTGCTTCCTTCGGCTCTGAAGTCAGTTAGGCATGCAGCAGAAATATATGGAGCAAAAGACATCCTTATTTCCTGTGCTTGTGGAACTCCTCGTTTAACTAATTAGCCTTCATGACCGTATACAAATAGCTTATACAGAGTGAATGCTTCTGGTACAGTTGGGGTTTTTTATGTGCTGGCAGATGAAACATCAGTTGCGCAAGAGATTTCCCTCTGTGAATTAACCGACAACTGCAGGGTCAGTTACCTCTCATCCTCCCATACGCTGAGGCGGAACAGCAGCTGCCTGCTGTGTTCTTGCTGCCTGCAAGGCGTAAGAGTATGTGATAGGTATATTGTTTTAATTAGCATTCTTGCATGAACTTACACACAATGAATGTTAGATTTAGTGCATGAGGAAGCAGCTTGCAAACTGTCAGAAGGCAGGCAGCTGGGCAAGGTTCTGGGTTTGATCTTTGGTGTACCTTGAATCTACCAGGCAAAGGTCGGAGTTCCTTCTAATGAGCATTGCTAGTGTGTTTCATGTCTTAAATATGGCTCATTGCTTTGCAGTCTCATTTCCTAAAAGTCTTGGCTGAGTAAAATATCTCGTTATGCCCTGACATGGAAAAATAACCATGACTATTTCTTAAATTTCTGAAACAAGTTCTGTGGGAGACGTACATTCTCAGAAATGCCTGAGCAATACTTTGGCTCTTCAACCCTGTTATGACTCCACAACATCTCAGAGGTTACCCTAGAGGTAAACGCAGAAAGATATCCTTGCTGAAAGATTTTTTTGTGGTACTTTTTTAATTTGCAGTATGGTCTTGTCAATGTGAAGACCAGAAATATGTATGAGACAACCTGAGGGAAGAACTGGAGTTTTTCTCACAATATATTCACAAGACATAGGGACATCTCCAAGGCACGGGTTGTAATTAACTGTCTACAGAGAAATCGTCAGCTGAATAAACTTTGGGATGTCTGTAAAAGAAAGCAAGAAGTACTGCCATGCATCTTGCCTGCAGTGTAGGATAGTGGAGGAAAAGTTTTCCTCAGAAATGCTTCTTCTCTATTCTTCCCATCTTTTCTCTCTCAAGATATGATTTCTTCTATTTTCTCTAATATTTTGTAATTTATCAGAGGTTTTGTTTTCAAATCTAAGTGCTTTTATAGAGGAACCAGCTATAGATGAGGATCCTTTACTGTTTCAGGAATTTCTAACAATTTGCCTTGTTCTTGGAAGAGACAGCCTTCTTCTCCATGCCTCTCTCAAAGTTTTAACTGATTTACCAGGTCTCTCTTTTCCTTGGCACTTACAATTTTGAACTGTAAACATCCCTAGTCTCAGCCTTTTCTGCAAAGGTAAGTCTAGCTGTGAACACAATTTTTAAAAAGCTAGTCTGGAAGAAAAATTAAGAATAGTCAAGGGGGAGTAAAAAAAAGTGGGGGGGCGGGTGAGGGAGTGGAGAAAAATAAAAAGAGAGGACTCTCTGTCCCCTGGTATATCTGTCATGGCCCTCTGTGTTTAATTACAATATTAAAAGTTTCATCCTGGGATATCTAAATCAGTAATCCCCAATGAGCCAGACATTAGTAGCTTTCACCATGACAGCACTTTCCTGAAAGTGATCCTCCATGCTCCTTCAAACACACAGTCCTTTACCCCTATTAGCCAATAAATCTGGCCTCTAAAAATATAGAAGATTTTCTCTTTTAATATTTCCTTCCTCTAGTATAACAAACAAGAGAAACAGTTTTCCATTGTCTGAAGGATGGGAAGTATTTTAAAGAGCATTAACAGGATTTTTCTGAAAGCATACATTGTTATACTGCTACCGGTGCTTTTAGTCTCATTATCAACAAGGCAAATCATTTTTATTCAACTCTATTTATACATGTGGTACACCAAGAAAAAATGTTTTTTAAAAGGCTCAATGAGGTGTTACTTAAATGTGGTTTTCAGCTTCAAGTGATTTATTATCTATAAATTGAAAGTTTTCATTCCAGAAGGCTCTAGGACACTGCACTCTTCCTTCTTGTTGCAAGCCGTATTTGAGCTAAGATTACAGCAGGTGAAAGTTTTAATGTCTGTTCAACAGACCTTATGAAATAATTACATCCAGGAGCCATTTGGCTCTCATTAGATCCAAGACTGAAGGAGCAAAATCTTTTGAAGGCAGGAAACATCTTCCCCCAAGCAACACCCCACATCCACACACAAACATCCTACTGGCAAATTCTTTCTCCCCTCAAAATATTCTTAGTAAGCACAAAAACCCAACTTCATGGGCCTACCACTGTTTTTTAAATCCCACGGTATTTTCATTTCATTGGGCATTACTAATTATTTATGTGTCTTAGACTTCTTCTGCCTTCCAGTGTTTTTCCCTCTACTATATTTTATAGCTCTGAATTTGCGTGGTTTCAGTTCTCTGCCTAATTTTTCTCCCTACTGTCTCCAGCTATTCCCTCCAGCAGTGCTATGGCTCTCCTGTATGATAAAGAAACACCATCACTAGTCTGAAAAGTTGTTTCAGAAGAGGAAGAAAGTAAATGCCCTATTTTATATTCATAATTCCTGCTTTCTTTTGTTTGTTATACCTTGTGTAGATGATGATCTTCAGAAATTCATCCTGGCCAAGAAAATTCCCTCGTAAATCAGACCCAGGAGGTTCTGTCTAAACCTTCTCAGTAGGCCAGGCATCAGAGAGTTGGCTCAGAGCTTCTTTTTTTCTTTCTCCCTCCAAACACATTTTTCTGTTTCTTTCCTGAGGCATTTCTTCATTTTCTATGACCAGAGATGTTGCCTAAGTGTGAAAAGAAAAGGAAACTGTCAGCAACTCAGACTGGGTATATAATTGGCAGCAGAATATTACATTTCTCAAGTCCAAAACCTCTTTTTTCCACATCACGTGACAACTGTAGACTTTCTGTCATCAAGACTTACGTCTGGAATGGCAGCCTTGGGAAGGCCTTTAGGGTGAGCAACTACTGAGATTTTTTTTTATAATCAGATCATTAATTCATGAGAAGCTGTGGGAGTTGAGTACACAGTTACTTACGGAAATTCTAATGAGTATCTATCTGCATCTTCAGGTGCCAAATCTAGCCCGATGCATCCTGATGGTTCCTAACAAACCCTGACGTCTGAGCAGCGTCATCACACTCTAAAATTACTTGAAGACTGACATGGGAAAGTTACTTAAATGTTCAGGGATGTATTTGTATGAATGTCAAGAACAGAACATAGGAAGAAGGTCTTTCTTTCACCAATTAACTCATTAGAGGTCCATTGAAAAATTAATAGGATAAAAGGGGATTTTTAAGGAGCAGATTTGTTTGCCAAAATTCCATAGTCATCACTATGACTCATCTTCCGTAATCATTATCTTAATTGCTGGTGTTTCTGAGATCAGTCTGTAACTTTCTCGGATGGTTTTAATTACAGATACCCAAGAATAATTGTGGTGAAAGTAGTGCAAGAGCACAGTTCATGGTGGCCCTTGAGACACAGGTCCAGTACAAAAAGAAGCTAAACCCAGTCCAGTTATATCCTACCATCAAGAAGATAAGTAATAGATGTTGAAAAATGATAGTATATACTTCAAGGGTACCAAGGGTGGTGTCCTTCATAAAACACATTACTCTTGCTGTGGTTGATTGTCTCATCATCTGCTATGAATATTTTCGTTGTTGTACCTACCTAATATGATTTTCTGCTTCTTATGGAAGCTTGGCTGTAGGGGTCTGAGAGATGAGTCAATCTCCTATGCTGCAGAGACAGCTGCAGCTATGCTGCTGAAGTGTTTTCAGTCTTACCAACTTATGAAAGCTTGTATATCTATCTATCCCGTTTGATCAGTATATTCGTCCATCATGGTGTTAGAATCCTCTGAGTTAAAGAGAAAAGTTTTCCATTTCTTCATAGGTCATCCTCCCTAGTTTTATGTTTCATTCCTCAAGCAGGGACAAATGGTGTAGTTAATGAGGGCAGAAGCACAGAGGCCAAAAGCCTGGGTTTGCTTTCCTTCTCTGTCATGAGTTCTCCTGCTTCCATGGCCACATTTGTGTGTGTCTCAGTCCCTTCTGTGGTTCCCAGGGTGCTCTCAAGGTACACAGCTGAAATATTCTCTGAGTTGCTAAGATACTCTAGTAATAGAAGGGGATTTCAGGTTGTTTCTTCTGTGGCCACTCTCTAGAAGTTGGGGTTTTTTTGATAGTTTGAGACTGTTGTGGTACACTCCCTGCTCTGATAATTTGGAAATCATCAGAGTTTTCAGACTTATTAAAAAGCAATATTTGGCAGGAAAGGGTCTTCCTCTTCAGTGTTCTGAAATATCTCTTCCCTCCCCCAGTGCTTAGGTTGCATGAGGTGAATATCCTATGAGTTTAAATACCCTTTATACCATGTTCAGGAGAAGACACTGTCAGGAAACTCAGTCACTGAGAATAGACCTGTTACTTTTGGAAACAAAAATCTTGTCCCTGAATAGATTTATTTATGTGTCCCAGTTAAAGCACACTTTCTCAATTATTTTTCCATTTTAAAAAGTCTCATTAACTGTACATTCTAGATCCTTTATTTCAGATAAGGATTATTGCATCCACAAAATTTATGGAAGTCCCTTGCAAGTACCTCTGTAGTGCATGATCGCTATTTCCATTTCATCATGTGAAGAACAGGGACTGGGAGATTTAAATGAAGGAACATCAAAGACATAATTCGCTGGTAGTGCCATAAGGCTGGCCAGAAATGTTTGCAATCTGCTAACATGATTCAATAGTGGTTAGGGACTACTTCAGTAGGAATATCTGACTGCTTAGTATTCACTACACGTGGTCCTTCTCTAAAACAAGTGGTTTAGATCTGAGATTTTTCAGGGAATTTTTATCTCAAATAAATACGGAGAAAGAAATAATTAAATCAGTGCTACAATGCTGCTGTAGTTAGCAAGAGCATTGCATTTAACTAGCTGTTAAAGCAAAGACGTTATTAAAATAAATGGTTCTATTGTGAGTTTAGAGTTGAAAAAGTGTCACAACACTTGCTCGAAGAAGAAAAATAGCTAGTAGAAATGGAATTACAAAGAAATTAAAAGGATGGACTCGTGTGATGAGACCTCAGATGTAGCTGACCACAGTTTTATTTTTCTTTCTCCTTCCTGGCATTACTTACTTGAAATGAAGATTAATACCACATGATCATCCAAATTCTAACCCTCTCTTCTACTGCCTGTGTGCTCACCTGCATCCTAGAAGATCTAAGGAAAAGGCCACAGATTCTGCCAGTTCTTTTGTGTTGAATGTTCCTCGATTATATTCACCTTTGGCAATTATAGAACACGGACAGGAAATTTAAAGATATACTCTTTCTTCAACTATCAACCTAAAGGACTTCCACAGTGGAGTCCCCCAGAGCAATAAAGCAGTGTAAGGAAAGCAGGTTATCTGCTTTGCCTTTTCCATCTTTGATCTTTTTTAATGTGAGAGTCTAAGCAACAAAGGTACTTTGTGAAGAGTTTGAGGAAAAATGAGAAGGAATCGTTGAAGCTAGAAGAGGGATCACACAAGTCTAATTCTGCTGAAGCCTGGTCTAACTTCATAGTGCCAGGAATCAGAATCAAGGCTCGCTGGCTTGAATGCCAAAACTAACATATAAGCCCTATCTAGCCTTAATTCTTCCAGGAGTACCAGAAGTATATATATTTTTCTAAGTGCTGTTTTTACCAGTCTCTAACCCCATTACCCAAATGTTGTCACAAGGCCCATTCCCTGCTCCTTCAAGTTATGCTTCGGCCTGCAGGAGTCCTTACGGAAAGCATGCAGAATAGGTGTTTAAAGCCATGCACGAGGTCACAGAATGCCCAGGCTCTAGCAGCTGTTGCCATCACTTTCAATTTAATGCACTGAATGTGTGTGGGATCTCACCTTGATGGCCCAATCAAAATCATGTCAGTGAGCCCAACTTCTTGCCTACGCCCTACTGACACCTCTCCTACACAGAGCTCACGGGCACAGATGGTCAGTCTGTACAAAACTGAGTATTGTCAGTCACTGAACACACCACAACATGGTGGTGTAGCATTATCAAGAGGTCAAATTGCCTGGAAAAGGCATGTCTTTGCAGCCTGTTACTGTGCCATGTGGGAAGAGTTTCCAGTCCTGAAGGCAGAATAGCTTATGTGCATCAACATCTTTGTTTTCCTTCTAACTGTCATCAGCAGAAGCTATCGTCCCTATATCCGACTCCTGGCTAAACTTTAGATGAAAGTGAGTCTATGTGAAAGGAAAGTTCTTGCTTACGTGCCCCTATGTGACAGCAAAAGCACTAACAGTGATAGAAATGAAGTGATACCAACAACCATGGCACCTACATCAACCAAAGGAAGATGGTGTTGAGAGCTTTTTTTTTAATTATTCTTATTTTGTTCCTGTAAAAACACCAAACTCAAGAAAAATCGAAGCACTCAGAAGCACAAGAGAAGGACAGCACCCTGATGTCCAACGTGCAGGAGGGCAGGGCACTGATGAACACATGGATAAATAGCCAGAGGCTCTCATAGGCCCCTGCTAACTTATAAACACATGGGCTCCACATGTTCACTTCTGATCTGAAGCTGGTTTCAGTCTCTAAATAGAAGGCTTGGCAAGCATGTTACTAGTCCTGGGGACATGGGCTTTTTATCAGACCTGAGATGTTTGCTTAAAAGAGCCAGCCAACTCACGCTTCAGTAAACATGCCCCTCCAAATGCTGCTGTGGAGTTCCTTCATCACTACGCCTCCAAACCTGCCTTGTGCTAGGCATAAGGATTTAGAAACCAGGAGTTAACCTTCCTTGTATTTAGGTCTCTGTATATCTGTGTTATCAAACCACGTAAATGCAAGATCTCATTTTTACCCCCACAGTTATAGCAAAGTGTTTTAATATTTTGCTCAGAAGGATAAATCAATGGGCATTTTCCAAACCGGCTACAGAGAGGAACACCAGGAAAAATGCCACTGTGCTCCGCCGGGAGAGCACCCACAGACATCCAGTCTGTTGAGCGCACAGACAGAAACCTAACAGGGGTGCTGGGAGAGCTGCTGCTGCAGCTGGGTCATTCCATCCTGGGCGAGACAAGGCAAAAGTCACAAAGGGATTCAGGTTGAAGTGCAGCAGGAAACTTTTCCTGGGAGAATGGCAGATTCAAAAAGCTTTGTTTTGTTTGGTTTGTTGGTTTGGAGTTTTTTTTGACTGGGGACAAAATCTGTCCCCAAATGTTCATGATGCAGTAAATATAACTTGAAACATACTGCTGTCATCCTGCTGAAAAGATTTGGTTTGCTTCTGAACTTTGGGACAGCGTAAAAGATTAGCAAACAAAGTTTGGAACAGAACAATTAAAGTTTCGGAGGACAAGACAGACCTGATATTTTACAGTCTTAGAACACTTAAAACACTTTGCCATTTTAATTCTTTTTTCACAATCTATTCAGTCTGGGATTTATCAAATAATCATTTTCACAAACATTACCAAAGGATTCTTGACGTATAGAGACACACTAAAAAAGCCAAGGAGCAATAATATTGACAAATCCTTCATTTGATCCAGAACTGTGGTTATTGTTATAGCACACGTCCACATGCAAACTTCTGAAATACTTGATACTGTAAACAGATTCTTAAAATCTGATCCTAATGACAGAAGATTGGGAGGGGAAGAAGTTCATAACTTTTGTTTTATAAAAAGCTCGTCATTTTGGTACGCTGAAGCCATGCTTTCTGGGAGTTCAGATACGGTATCATTGATTTAAAGAACAGCCAAGGACTTTACTCCAGAGATACTAGCACAATCAACGTCCTGCTCTGGCCTTTCAAGCCAAAATATTTGCACACATTTTTTCCCCAGCCTTCCCTTCTGCTTAGAACATCATGCCTGTCACCACAAGCCAATTCTTGAAACCTGACAGATGCTGAAGTATTTTGTAAATAGTCCTAAAAAATTAAGACAGCTACTTCTTGATACACTTTAGGTCTATCCCTGAAAGAGTGGTGAGATACTTCTGCAGAGCATGTGATACCCCTGGCTTCTTGTGTCGTTATATCTGAAGATCTGGGTCCATCTTTACCCAGACACACTGCAGGAGTTTCAGGTATCTGAACCAGCCCTGAAGCACAAGCTCGAGACATATCAGAGACTCAGACTACAGCAAATCTTTAACTTGGCTAAGATACAGAATGTTCCCCTTTACCATGAGCAGCCAACACAAAGTACTTTAAATACAGAACAGTCTTTTTCGACAGACGTATATATGAAATACCCTATCATATTATTTGGGGGGCTTCATGACGTTTATGGATATTTACTTTTACCAGTAAAACCCTATATTGTTCAGAGATGATACAGTAGTTTATAACTTCACAATTAATGTTGCTTTTTGGGGGTTTTCGTTACCACTGTATTTCTGAACTCTGAATTTGAGGGAGGCAGCCAACGAGACAGGCAACAGTGGACATTTCTAAGGTCCTAATTTTTGTGTTTATTATGATCCTTTCAGAGATTAATTTCATGTCCAATGGTAGGTCTCTTTCCCTCCCCCCCTTCCTTCTTTCTCTCTTTTCGTGAAACAAACAAACCAACAAAACCCCCCAAAAAAACCATTTGAATTAGAAGTCTGAATTTCAGAGATTGCTGACAGATTCAGAACGTGAAAACAGTTTTTATGTAGAGGTGAAAAACTAAAGTTAGCAAAACTTATCTGAAGGCTGAATTGCATATTGGCGGCCACCTGCCACACAGTTAGTTCTGGTTATTTTTGGTATCAGCTCGAATAGAAATGCAGAATGTTGTTCTTTAGGTGTGCGGTCTTGCTACCATCTAGTGGCTGAAATAAATCTTTGCACTATGCTTTCCACGCCCGTATTTAGGTGCTACAACTATCCCTATCTGCCCTAAAGTTTTTTCTGAGATCTCGTATTCATCAGCAAAGGCACGGCAGGTGAGAAAATTATAAAATGGTGCCACGAATGGAGACCAAAAAAAAGGGATTTTTTTTTTTTTTTAGATGAGTAGGAAAGTATGTTTTCATTACCACACAGATAAATTGCATAATTTTATTGCAGGATTTTAGACCTCAACTTTTTTCAAAAAAGGAGTCTGGGCGAAGCATTTTATGTTGACTCTTTCTAACATTCACGTAACCAGCCTAGCAGATCTCACCCTTGGTCTTCAAAGGCAGACATAGTGACTTACTCTGATACTGATAACAATAACTGATACCTAATGGTGAAAATACTATTATACTGAATGCTGGACCCAAAGATAGATATTGTCCAGCTATTCTTTGCTGCATCCTGAGTTTAATAGCTGGGTGTAATCAGTGGAATAAAAGTAACAAATAAACTGCTTAATCACTAATCATAGTTCTCTTCAATCCTGTTGCTTCTGCATGGTCAAACTCACTGAACCTTGCATGGACAAACAGATCGATTTCTTACTCCATGATGGGGAGCAGATTTTCTTGTGGATTTTTTACTTGTGGATTTCAGCTACAATATTGACTCAGCCATCTAGTGACAGACCTACAAATAAATTAAAAATACTTGAGTTCAGGAACACCAAATGGCTTGGAGCTTCTGGGAACTCTAGGAAGGGAGCCCAGTTACTACATGAATCTTTCCATTTGGTCTTCTGAACTAATCTACGCACATTTAAAACTGAACATAGAGAGTATTTAAACATTTGGGACATTATTTTTGAGAAGGATCTGTGCTATGGAAAACACTTCACTCAGGTTTTTATGCAAGTCAAAATATTGGGTTTGTGGTATCTCAAAGCCATGCTTGTGATCAGAGCCCTAATGTACCTTCCCTTAGTAAAAGACTAGCAGGTTCTTAAAGTAAGTTCTCTAAGCAAGCCAGAGGAAAGTTTGGTAATAAAGTTATTTGTAGTTTTACCAGCAGGGAAATCAAGGCACATAACATTTTACAGGAAGTCTCTGATTCAGCCCAGCACAGAAAGCAATACCGGTGCCACAACTTTGCCTTCGCTACAGGCTCATGCACTACTCTGTAGCTAGTATCAAAAGTGATTTCTCCTGTTAGTAAAAGCATTTTAGGGTAAATCCTTTTCATTCAATGTGATCTGGATGCCAAAATACTTTTTTCAAAATTGTTTCAACTGTTTCTCGGGATTCCTGAAAATTACAACTGTTAGTACTTATTTTCTCATGTGTTCCAGACCTTGAAGACTTTGCTTCTTCCCCTAACCTTAGGGGAAAAGTCTATTGTAAAGGTAATTAGTTGAAGTAAATACTGTGAAGAAAACAAATGGTACGTTAAGAAATACCACGGGAATAGATGGAGGAGAATCAACTACAAACCAATAAAATACATAGGATGAGGAGCACTCCAGAAAAGTGTGGGAATTGAAGTCTTTTTCTTCCCAAGTTTTAAATATTTGACCTTGTGCAAGTGCTGCTTTCAGCTTACAAGAACAGAATGGGCCAGAAATTTTTGACTGAAATGGAAACATGAACGCAAGATCAATCACATCTGTAACTCTTGGCTGGCCAAGATGCACAACCTTGCACATGTTCAGTCTTCCTACAGCCTTTTCTGTTGCTGAGCCAGTACCTGAGGCAATGTCCAGTATATGAAGTCATAAAACACGAGACATTGTGGAGCTGTACTTGTGCCAGGGGCCGTATCACATAGCACAATTCAGAGTATAATGGTTTTGAACAAGAAACCCCACACCAGAGCTGCAGGCTAAGGGCTCCTCCTGCTTTATAACCCCAACACATACAGCATGCTCCCATGAACTGAGGACAGCTATACCTAGCTAGACAATGAACAGAAACACTAACCTCATCTAGAAGCCGATAAATTTGCAGGACTGTCTCCAAGCTGCAGAGATTCAGGCCTACTGATGCTTGAAGCGTGCACTACAGATGAATATATTTTTAAAGAAGCAATCCTCCAAACTAAAAGCTTCAAGGCAATTTGGCCTTTCATTGTGTGGAAGCCAATTTCAGGTTGAACAGATTGCCACTGCAGATCCAACAGCCTTAACGAGCACTTGATTCTTCTGCAAAAGTCTTCATATTCCAGTAGCCAAGAGCCAGGCTTCAGCAGAAGGGCACAGACAGCTCACATCTGCCTTGGCCAGGCTGGCACAGGTCAGTAAAGGAACAATCCTGGATTTGGTGGAGAAGCTGGTGTAATAATGACAGAAAACTGTGCTGGAAGGGATGTCCATATTAATCTATGCCTTTGCCTGCTGACAGGATCAACTTACTTTGTCACCTGTTAAAGTTGCTCATGTTGGCTTTCATAGAAGCTTCCATAATAAATAATTTGCAGCCTCCTCAAGAAACTTCTAGTGTTTAGATTACAAGGCTCTCCTGTAACCTAATCTCAGTCAGTATTAACAAAGAAAGGTGATCCTTCCTTTTCTTTTTTTTTCTCTGCACATTGTTTAGTCTTTGAACACAAGTTAGCTACCCTGTAATTTTGTCTTAGCTGACTAAGCAACCCGAATTAAATACGTGACTTCTGTAGAAAAAACAAAATTCTATTCCCTTCCTTAACTAATCAATGTCTAAAGGCATACTGGGATGTGCAGGTCCGATTGCTCTTAATTCTGGAGAGGGAAAGTTGCTGTAGACTGTTACAAATATGAAATCGTAGCTGCCATATTTCTAGTGGAGCCAGACATACCTGGGTTGTGTTCCTTCCTAACAGAAGTCTGCAGAGCTCTGTGAAGATCCTTGTTCCCAAAGCTTCCACAATAATAGAAAATGTGGCAAATCATTTTAATGTTACGAAGATACGTGTGTGTGTGTGTGTATATATTGATTATGAGAAATCGAGAGATTCCGATATAAACATAGTGAACATGAATATATATAACTTTTACCTTTCCATCTCAACAGCACTATTATTAGGAATTTACACCTCAGCTGGCATAAACCGAGCCACTTGAAGTCGTCTCTAAATTTGACTGAGTCTGCATTTATCACAGTTCTCAATTTCCTATGTTTAATCTGGACTTCAAGAGAATAACTTCTGTTTTGTGTCAAGATTGTAGGAGTTTAGAGGAGCTATGTCAGCTCTGAAACTGAGGAAGTTTTGTTCTACCTCTGCCATGAGTGCCAGGTCTGGCTTTCACGTTCAAACACAAGAACCCCTGTAGACAAATCCATCCTTCTAGCATGTTGCTCTAGTCTCAGTGCCTACTGTAACAAGCTACAGAAGTCATGCACTGCTGTACAAGCCTGGATTTGTAGAAGTCAGTCCTCAGTTCAGCTCTGAGCACAGCCCTGATGGCAGGACCCTCACCCACCATATGAACTTATGCGTCATCTGGCTGCATTCTCCAGCATCCCACATCTTGCAGGGCTGACCTCTGTGTTTGGTGCTCATCCACGCAAAGCAGAGGCTTCAAAACAGACCGACTGACTGGCCCTCCTGTGCCTGCCCACCTGCCCAGTGGCACTATGTCCCTGTAAAAAACGAGGTCCTCTCTCCAAATCTCAGCAGAAAACACAGCACTGTCAGTACTTTGACGCTGCCTTCCCAGGCCAGGTTGAACCTGTAACTCTCTGCTGCTTTACGGATGGTGCTATTACACCACTGCACTGCTTCACCCCCTTTAGATTGTTCCAACTGCTCCCACTCCTTTAGTATGATGCAGTTTTTGAACAAAACCACTGACAGATGGCATTTCTTTTATTAATCTTCCATTGTTGTTTGTTTTTAATTATAGCAGCATATCATGGTTCTAGGCTTGCACAGAATCTTACTGAAGTGGTAGGGCTGTCTGTACCTTTCATTGACAGCTTGTCTCTTACATTGCCAGAGATACTTTTATAGACTCTTACCAAAATTATGGGGATGGAGAAGAAAGCAAAGCAGTCTTCCTCCCTCTGAATTATATGATAAAGGTGTCACTTGAGTAATATGATGATTATAGGCTGAAGAGAAATTCAGGTTTTTCAGTTCTTGCTAATAATTTTCACAGATATAAAATATCTGCAGATCTTCAAGGCACCCTTCAAACTTTTGTCAGGCAAGGATGTTATGATGCACAGATTTACCATCTCCAAACACAGAACCAGGGACTAGAGCAAAAATCTTGAATGTCTTAGTGTTGAATTAGGACTTTTAGGCATCCATTTATCTTTACTGTATTTAAACTCAAACATTTCTAAGGAGCAATGGTGTTTTTCTGTTGTCAGGAGTGTAAAGCAGTAAGATTAAGGGGGAACTGTGAAGCGTATTTAGGCATAAAACTGAAACTGAAATTGATGAGGGCTGAGTCCTTAAATATTTTTTATACATCTATTTGTTGAGTTGAAGGAAAACATCAGCTCTGTCCAGAAAAAGTTATGGGCAGGAAAAATCTTTCTTTTAAAATTTATGAATCTCCAGGATCATTTATAGGGGACAAATATTTAGTTTTCTTTAATTTGTAATTGCTATGATAATTTTTCTTTCGGAATGACTGATGGAATCAAGCTGGCCAAAGCAGCTGGGTTAAAATCTCATCGTTTCCCATTAACATTTAGTCAATGAGAACATGATGCTCCCCAGCAAAGATCTTTCAATTTATAAAGTAATACCCTATCACACATCTCTGCAATTTAAAGTGAGGTTATACCAAGAGACAACACAACTTAAGAGATGTATGGGAAGGGACTAGACCTTCTGTTTACCTTTGATGAGCAGGTGGGATAGAGATAATGTAACTAGCTTGAGCCAAAATTACATATAATATTTGGCTTTTGTACTTTTTCAATAATTAGACTAAGACAGCCTTTCTTTGTTCAAAGATGTTATATTCATGAAAGATTACAGACACATTATATAAAGACTGGTAGGTTAAAAGACAAGCATATAAAGAATATCTGATACTGAAATAAAAAATAATTCGCATTCCAGGATGTAGAATTCTACTACTTTGTCATCTTGCCAGCATCATTCTTTTATTTTTCATGCTATGAACTGGCCATTGTCCACCCTTTTTTGTCCAAAAAACATTAATGTACACCAAAGAACTGTACCTTGAAAGCCGGTGATACCTCTTCAAAGTGAAGCATATGGGGTCCTAACAGCTTGAATTGATTCATAGAGATTATTTGTTTAGGTAATGAAGATCAATAAATCTCTACACAGATAAGCAAAATTTAGTAAGATTAATAGAGTAAACAATTGGGACAATAGTTTTGCGGAATTTCAAAGTGCATCATCAGAGAAGCCTAATGTGCTGTCTGCCTCATATTATCACTTTACTAACAACTCGTAGTTACCCTAAAGCAAACAGAATCATGAAGGAAACATGGGAGCAATGTACTGCCAGCGAGCTGTAAGGCTTCCCCTCGCCCCCAGGCTGGCTCTCTGTGCTACTGGTTTGAGCTTTCATATGTTCCATGTGCAAACTGGATGCAGGGGGAAAAAAAAAAACAAACAAAAAAAACCCACTTAGGTTTATCAGATGTTTCTGCTCCCTGCTTAATGTTATCATATTCTGGATAGGAGATAAGTACCAGGAAATAGAAAATTAATAAATAAATGCGGGGGGATGGGGAGACAGGAGGGAGGAACACAACCCACAAAATTTTTGGAGAGACAGCTTATTGAGATGTACTGCTACAACTTTACAACTGGAGGCAGAAGAAAAGGTCATAAGCCAGACGAAGAAGAAGGTGTGAGCCCATTAAAGCTACCGGTGCTACTCCAGTCCCTATTAGGTGAGGAGCTGTTCTTGTGCTGTCAACTATCAGACTGCATCAAGAAGGCGATGATGTACAAGAAAAGTATCAAAACTTCTCTGCATTTGCTTTGTGTTGGTCATGTCTGTGTAGTTCTGCTTTGCTCACTCACCGAAACTGTGCTGTTCTTTAGGTGGTTTGGTTTTTTCCCTGCATTGAACGTATTTTTTACTTTTTCATTCGAAAACACAGGTGAGTGACAACAGAATAAAACCTGAAAAACTGTCAGAATCTGCTTTCTCATTTAGATATTTGTGCTTTAAAGGTTTGTGATTTGGTATTCAAGAGAAAGAGAACATTGTCGGTTATGACTTTTACAAGCGAGATGCAGTAACAGCAGATCCCAACATCAGTATTAATGGATTTTTGCTGTTCTGATAACATCCTCTTATTACGCTCAGTGGAGGTTACATCCCAGGTCATTATCTTTACAGAACCTACAGCACAATTTCTCTTAGAAGTCTTAGAAAAGATATTTTGTAAGTACAGCAGGATTCTTCCCACAAAGGTTATAGGTGTAGGAAAAACAGTATCTTTTTGTCCCCTAATAATGATCACCCACCCCTGGTTGTTTTGCTTTGTTATTTTCAACACTAGCCTCACAGCTGCCAAGCTAAATAAGTAGAATCTGCAGCTACAGAAGTCAGACAGAGTAATTGATTTGTCCAAAGTGAACCAAAGTTCCAATTACTGGTATCAAGCTTACAAGTCTGGAACAGCTGCACCAAGATCCTGGAGCAGCCCTGACAGCCCTGGTTAAGCTGCCGCTTTTCGTGATGTGCATCAGAGGGACTCGGCTGCATTCCTAGTCGTTAGGTTGAATGGAAGATCTGATCTCAAGCCTTTTCCTTGCATTGACTTAATGTTTCTCTTCCTCCTCCATTTTAAACTGCATATTAAAAAAATAAAATCTCACATTAAAGAAAAAAAAATTCTTTCACAAAAAGAAAAGAAAGTATGGAGTCACTATACCAACCAAAACAAAGAGTTGGTGACACGAAGCAGTTGTTAAGAAACATTTCAGACCTAGAGCCCTTTATCTGAGCATTTTCAGTTGCTCAGTTCCACCACCTGACTGGAAGCAAGACTGTAGACTGAGAAAACAATTCAACCTTTCTTCTGAAGACTTTGGAAACTTTTTAAAATATGTTTCTAAAGTTTCAGGTTAAAAGTCAGATCACATTGTGCCTGTCACATCCTCAGCTCTCTGCATCCACTTGAAGTTAGAAGGCATCCACTTCTATTCAGTGGCACTTACTCTGAAGGTATGTACTTTAATATAGGTAATTCAATAAGCAAATAAGCCAATTAATGAATTCAATGGTGATTATTGTGGGGGCAAGCCATTATTTTATAATCTTACAGCTTTTTATGGCTTATAATGATAGAGGTTCATACTTCAGAAAAATCTCAATCATCAAAGTAGTGATACCTGGGTATATATGTTGTCTAAAAACTGTAACTTTGTGTCTAAGGGCTTCGCTTTAGCTCCAGGGCAGATAAATTATTATGCTGTAAGAGTTTCTTGTTGATTGCTCATTCTATGCTATCTATTGTTAGCAACAAAGTGATTCCTTGCTTTTTCTGTTTCCTTTTTGTTTTGTTTGGGTTTTTCCCCTGTTATAATATTCAGAAAATGTGAGTCCATGCTAGGTCCTTCAACATATCTGCCAGGCCTAGAAGGAAGTTTCTGAAATCCAAAAGTATTTCAGACATTGTTAGTTTTTTGCAGCTGAACTGGCCGTCATGTACCACCGCAGAGGAGCGCAGCTCTCCCCAGGGGTTGGGTGGCATGTTTGCCAGCTATATGCTGATATCTCAAATACAGTTGTTCTGGCAGGCTCTGTTGACTCTATTGGCTAGAATGCCGTTAACCATGAGATCTCAGACATCTCGTTTATATAGACAGCTAAACATAGGTGTCTTAGTCTTGAAATGAATCCCACACAAAGTGACAACTTAGTCACTGGTAAATGACAAGTTTATCATCATGTGCCATGTGTAATTTCCATGAAAAGTTAGATTAACACTTCATAATTCATTAAGTCACTTTTTCTGGAAATAAAGTGTCCCTCAACCTGACTAAAAACATGGCAGATGTGGAAATGGAAAGAAACATTTGAAGGGAGTAACTCACTCTTTCCTTAATTTTCCTTTTATGTGTCAGTGCTAAAATCCAGAAAACAGAGGGAATTAAAATCAGTTGTTACAGCCATATTTACTAAAGACCATTATATTTTTATATCTACTTTCTAAAGACAAATGAAGAAAAAGATGGGTAGAAGCTGTGGAAAGAGAAACAGAAACCCTCTACCACTAGTTGAGGAGATGGGAAAAAGGAAGAAGAGAGGGAGAGGAAATGTGACAGACACTTGTCCATGTCCCTCTGGGAAGAGGTGGCCTGTACTAAGCATAGTACATACATACTACAGGTGATAGTACTTCATACATCCTTGTTTGTACGCATTAGTAACAAGAATAAGCAACAAACATGCAATGGCTAAAGCCTGAGAGACAAGGATCCAAAGCCACAGATCACGTGGAGATGTTATGGAGCATAACATCTGACAGCTTTGGAGAATGATCTTTGTCTCATGGGAATCATTAGCTGCAAATTACAGTTATGTGTGTAAAAACTAATCAGCAAGAACACAAAGGCCCAGTGAAGATCAGAACAATGCCAGACTGAGGAACCCTGTAATGTAAATGGTACACCCTGAACAAGCTGCTTGGGACTATCCAAGGAGAACTGCAGGACTGTTGTCCCTAGTGGGAAGCCCACTAAGAACCAAGGACAGTCCCTCCCAGTGCACCCTGCAGACCAAAGGAGTTGCTGTATGCACAGGTTGGACCCTTATTATGGGATACCAGAGGAAGCAGACTTGAGGGGTTACGTAAAATGTATTATGAAGTATTTAAAGGAATTGTGGCAATGTGTGAGATATTACAGGATGATTAGAGAAGGACCAAAAGTGGAAAAGGGAACTATCAAGATGGATTAGGAAGTAACAAGCAGGAAAAAATAGAGAGGAAAGGGGATAAAGCAAGTTGGCCAGATGTAAATGTCTTTTGTTGGTACACTCCTCAAACAGCCCAGCATTTCACAGTTCCAGTCTGCCCTGTCTTCTCATTAAATCTTCTTTCTAATTATCTTCTGTATGGGTGTGCTCTCTATTCTGAGTGGGTATGTGTGAAAGTTGCTGAACTTCAAACGGAACTAGCCAGCAAGTAGGCTACAAAGTACCAGCTACTGGAGTGAAACTGCAGATCTCTGGGGATCCTGTGTCTGGGTACCAGCAGCTTTGGGGACCAGGATATCAGGGGAACAGCTACTGCGTAGCCTGAGCATCTCAGGCTCACCATTGGAGCGATTAATATTTTGTGCATACATATATGTGTGTGTGTGGCTTTTTGGTTTTGTTTTGGGTTTTTTTCTCGACACCGGATTTCCACCCCCATAGCCAGAAAGCAAGAACAGGATCAGGCCATCCACACTGCTCATGTTTGTGTGAGTGCTAGATGCATTTATCTGGGGCTGGCATGCAGTGCTGTGCATGTTGATCCATGTGGCCAGCAGTGCATGTGTCTGTGCATGTCTCGTGGATACATATTCAGCCTTGCTACTGGCCACAATGCAAAGCAACCTCACATCCATCAGGCTACTGCTTTCAACTACCTCGAACAAGAAACATGTCTGCCCTTGTGCAGCCAGGTGGGACAGGCCTTCAGCTGAGAGGCTATGATACTGTCAGCTGAGATCAACAGAATCACAATAATTGGCCAACTAAAAACTTATTCTCTTATAGATTTTCACAATTAAAAGGGGAAAGATGTCTGTTCATTTTTTGAAGACATAGATGCTTAGCTTACCTTTTAATAACAGTCCTATAGGGCTTTTGGGAGGTGGGGCTGGGGGGGGTGGAATTTGAAGCCACAGCAGCAGTATTTCAGTTAACTTGGGTTTGGAATATTCAGAAATAATGCACTCTTATTGTGAGGAAGCCTACAACTGTGTCCTTATTCTTGATATGAATATATAAAACCAATAGTATCTTAGCTTCATATAAAATATACTATATTGCTACTTATGAGTAAGAGGGCAAAAGTGGGCTCTGGTGTGATTCACATTGATTCTTTAATATAAAGATACTGCATTTGGATATACTATGCATATCAATCTGGTGAAAAAGAAGCTATATTTTCTGCTACAGCTCAGAGTTCTTCAATATGTCTGAGGAAATGGTGCTCTGCAGGAAGCACTGTGAAGCTAAGCAGCTGTGGAAGCCCACAACAGATATGTGTCTGTAGTGTAAGTATCAGAAAGGAGTATTTCCACCCACAGGAATTAGTTATTGTTCTGTTTCAGATGGCTTTCCCAGGTTATATGTCAGGATTCCAACAAGCTGGAAAGTACATGGGCAATTTATGATACCAAATGTATTGTACCTTGGAAGGTCAAAGCCATATAAATTGGCAAAACACAGGAGCAGTCTTGAAGAAACTACCATTCATTCTTTTGTGTTAAGGAAAAAAAAAAAAAAAAAGGCTTTAAGGCTCTAACTTATGGCATCAAATACATTGTGATTTCAAATAACTATATCATAAAGATATCACAAATTGACCTAACTTACCTTGAAAAATATTTGATTCTTTTTGACCTACAATATGTAATGGAATTTAGTTTAATAAATTCACTGGAATATAATAAAAAATATCTGATGTTTAGAATTCTTCCAATTTCTGTCAAAACTTTACCCTTGACACTTTTGCTTTTGTGCCAGCATTGCCCACTAATATGCATGGGCATTTTTCCATTTTTTGATGGTTGCTCTTCAACTACTACAACCCCTTTCAGCTGTTTGGGTTTTTTACTTTAAAAAAAAAAAGAGCTGTTTGGATCCTGGGTCTGCATAGGTGTGCACAGCCATGTACAAGCAGTGATTGAAAAGCTCTTTCCCAGCTCTGCGCAAATGAAGTATAACTCAGTTCTTATCTCAAATATTTTTAAGCTAGTTAGTATGCAACTATTTGTCTCAGCCTCTCAGTTCTTCGTTGCATCAGTTCTAATACAAGAGCAAAAGGCAGCACACTTCTACTGACCTGCAGAGTATTACACTGAGTTGTACCAGCTCGGTGTCCTACAGTAATGCAAAAATGTTAACAGGAAGGGGCTGATTGACTGTTTCTGGAACTTAAATCTGTTGTGATTCTAGTAATGAGCTTAATTTAAATTAGTGCAGAGAGAAAGGAGAACTTTCTTGCTTTTGATCCATACCCGGTATTTCAAGATGCCTGCTGGTCAAGAGCTGGTTTGGATGGGAGTCAGAAGAAAGACCATTTCAGATGTTGATAAGGCTGAATTCCTGATAAATGCAGGCAACTTTCCTGAAATGCCACAGTTACAGTCCCTAGCAACATGAGAGTTTCTGTAGATGCAGTTTCCTGTGTTCAATTAATGGAATTGATGTTCTGCGAGACTCATTTTGCCAACTGATACAGTAGCTAAATGCATTGACAGACAAGATTGGAAACTGACACAGCAGGTGACAGATGTATTGTATTTAATAGGTCAGTTGTCACTCTTTGGCAGCTTTCCCATGCTCAACTATCTTCAGGATACAAAGTAACTAAGGTGGAAGAGAGTAATTTGTCTTCAGTATGGGGTATGGAGCTGAATTTTTCACAATCATTTTGTTTGAGATGGATTTGTTTGCACACTGCATTGATGGCTCTATTCTTCTTTCTTTATTAAGACCAAGAACCTGCAGGTATGAAGCTTAAAAGTCCATTTCTCCTTGACAGCTTCACCTTTCCATAGGGACTAAGGTGCTGTCTTAGTTTTCAGCTGTTAATGGTGGTGTCTGTTTTCTTCACTTGGGGGGTAATAGCTTCCAAAGTGAGTTTGGAATCAAGCACTCAGGCAACCAGCTAGTTGCTAAGTCTGTGTGTGCTAAGATAGACATGGAATAAAATGGGGCTTCTTGGGTTGTAAGATGATTTAGTCCTGCCATATGATCTTACTGATAAATTCATAAAATCCTAGTTTATAACAAGTTGTATTTTTGGCCTTCTGGAATGCAGTTTTGAAATCCCGCCCATCTGGCGGTAGGAGCCCAGTATACAGGGGAGGGGGGGCAGGCTGTTACCATGTGACTGTACCATACTGTAGTCACCACTGTCACCTGCACATTGCGGCACAGGTAGAACACTAGGCACAGTGCTGCTCCCTCCAAGGGGATTGCCTGTGTTGAGCACCTTGCAAATTCAGAGCCGAAGAGGAGTGTGGGCAAGTGTTGCCACTGCTAGTTTGCAATTATTGAAAATGTTTTGCGTTAAAATCTTTTACAGATAATGGTAGGCTGACTTTTGAGGTACAAACTCTCTTTTTCCCTCCCTTTTGAGAAAAGGGCAGGAAACGCTTAGAAAATTGAGAAATGGAGAACAATAACATTAAACACTAATATTATGAAATTATCTAAAGCATCTTGCTTTGCCTAAATGATATGGCATAGTTGTTATATTGAGACCCATACTTTATATCCCTATTTAGAGAATTCAGTACCAGCTGCAATGAAATTGGGTTGCAGGTGTCATGGCAACTTTAACTCAGAGTTCTGTGTTGTATGTATACCTGGTAAATGGGATCTTCTTCTGTTTGTTATTTTCTCTCTTGGATGTTGCATTTCTATCCTTGATCCTCTTGTATAAAGCAGTATGGGGATATATTACAAACTAATTAACATTCTCAGTATTAACAGTGAACCCTTATCTAGAAACCCAGCTTAACTGAAAAATCAGTGTAATGAATCCATAAGTAAACGCTAGAGATACTGCTGGTATCTTAATGCTGATAGATACCCCGTGCTTTCCGTCCCCTCAGGTATGATTTTGCTGTCTCTACCACAGTTAACTGTTGCTCAGGAACGCAGTTCTTCCTCACCAGGAGTTATCCTGCAATTCTCCACTGACCAAAGCAGGGCTTTTCTCAGCCCAGGCTGACCTGCAGTCTGGCAAGACACACGTCAGTAGGGAAGGAGCATCACTTGCACAAAGAACAAAAAATCTTCCAATTTTTAATTTTTTTTTTTTTTAAATATTTGTTAGCATCTGACAGTATGCATGTTATGGCTGAGCACAGGTCATGTGGTGCTCTTTGTTCTGAACAGATAAGTAGCTGAGTCATTTTTAGGATTATTACAAATGTAAAATCAGCATTTCTTTAAGATTTGCTTAATATGTGCAATTTCACTATTTCTGCAGAAAGTTTTCAGGCTAATCAAGAATGACATGAGATAATAAGCAATGAGAAATTTTAAAAAATTATTCAATTCTACTTCAATTTACTTTACAATGTTATCCACCTTGCCCAATTATGAAATGTTGTAGATTATAAAATTCAAAGAAAAATAATTTTTATTTAAATTAAAAACTAACCATGGTTTATCTGTCTGGAGATGGCTATAGAAACACAGATTAACATCACTCCCTCAGAAAACTCTTACAATTAAAATTAAATTTAACAGATAATTACTTCCATTTCATAGGCTTTTTAAATAATGTAGAAATTTACAGCAAGAGTATTTAAAATTCCAGACGGAATCAAAATCCACCTCTCACACACTTATTTTGCATGTGCTTGCACACACACCAGGTTCTTTTACAGAGCCATTTTACAAAACTGAACAGTATTTCCCTTATCCCCCAACCCCCACACACCCACCCCTTGCTGCCCTGGTTTTAAATTAGTTTTATAAAACCAGTACTGCTTTGTCTTCACTGCCCTCTGGGTCTAGGGACGTCTCATGTCTCCCATCCCACTCACCCCTATGCCAGCTCCTCACACACTGTCATTTTTATCTTTTTTTTCTTTTTCATAACTGGCAATGTACTACATGGATAAATTAGCAGAAACATTGATTTTAGACTCCCCTTGCTATAATAAAGGGGGGGCAGCTGAAGGGTTTTTTTTCCATAAGATCCCCAAGGCTCAGAAAAATCCATTTTTATCAGGCTGTTAGACATGGATCCAGATGATGGCCCCCAGCCATCAATACCTCAAACACTGTTTCTAAGGAAAAGACTCCTGTTTGTGCCATGAAATTTGGTTTCTGCTGGGGTAGAAGGGTGTAGCTCTGGGTGTCTTCCAGAAGTTACCTTCGTTTTGTGCTGCTGATTTTACATGCTTGGCAGCATTTTCAAAGCCTAACAAGAGTACACTGCACTAATATAAAGAAAAATAAAAAGTATAGCTGGTCATTTGTTATGCCATTGAATTTTGTCTGCTTTTCTACTTTGTTCTTCTTATGCATTTTAGGAAGTTTTAAAAGAATGCACTAATGATTGAAGCAATAAAAAGCTGTGTTCCCTGTAGCCTCTCTCTTCAGATGGATGTAGCAGAAACATGGACAGATGCCAGCGAGCTGCAGTTCTCTGCACCTCTTAATTTTTTAATTTCCTTGTCTCTTTTTGCCCAGGCCAAACTTTGCATACAAAGCTGGATGATGAAAGAAGGTACGGGTACACCAGCTCTTTGCTTTCTCAGCTTTCTTCACCTTGCCCCTAAGGGTGACCTAGAAGCTATTTGAGAAAAGGACTGGGCTAGATGAACACATTGCTGACTCCAAAGAGCTTTGTATTAGACTGTCTCTGAACTCCTGAATGATGCTGTTACTGAAAAATGACACCAAATATCTTGGGACAATGCCAAATGTTTGGGATCAGTAGGTGTATAGCTCAGAAGGGAGGCTTGAGTGAGAGCTGTCTGCTGGCACAGGCTTTCAAGTGTGTTGTTACTCTGCTGCTGTAATAATTCTCAGCTCCTCACGGAGGAGCTTGTGTGTAAGCTACA
Organism: Falco rusticolus; assembly: GCF_015220075.1. NCBI lineage: Eukaryota > Metazoa > Chordata > Aves > Falconiformes > Falconidae > Falco > Falco rusticolus. The sequence continues at coordinate 24,046,140 of NC_051191.1, read as the reverse complement.
CACCGGCTTTTCAGTGGGCAAAACACTCTGCATTATCTGTTTAGTACAACATTCAATTTTACATGATTCGTTATAACTTGAAACCTCCTGTTTGGCAAAGCTAAATAAGCATCCGGTTCACGTAACTTTTTGAGCAACATGTAGTTAACTTCTTAACTGTTGAAATGCTCCTATTCTTTAATCCAGTATCCCAAGGTTTAGCCAGAATAGCGTAACTCCCCTGGTACTGGAAGAATAGGTCTGAGGTAGGGCTACACAGCTGACAGCCACCGACCTTGGAAAAAATCTGTTGAAATCAGAATTTTGCAGTGGGTGTGTTTGTCTAGTATGTTCCCAAATAAGGTAGACTAATCACATTTCTGGTTTTAGTATGCCAAAAAGATAATTAGAAATATAGATACATAGAATCATTCAGGTTGGAAGACACCTTTAAAATCATTGAGTCCAACCCTTACCCTGGCACTGCCGAGCCCACCACTAAACCATGTCCCTGAGCACCACATCTACGTGTCATTTAAACACCCCCAGGGTTGGTGACGCCAGCCCCTCCCCGGGCAGCCTGTGCCAGGGCTCGGCCACCCTTTCCATGAAGGAATTTCCCCTCACACCCACCTAAACCTCCCCCGGCACAAGGTGAGGCCGGTTCCCCGTGTCCTGGCGCTTGTTCCCTGGGAGCAGAGACCGACCCCCCCTGCCTACAGCCCCTGCCAGGCAGCTGTAGGGAGCCACCAGGTGCCCCTGAGCCCCCCCTCTGCAGGCTGACCCCCCCAGCTCCCCCCGCCGCCCCCCCCCAGCCCCTGCCCCAGCCCCTGCCCCAGCCCCTGCCCGGCTCTGGACACGCTCCAGCCCCTCTGCGTCCCCCCTGCCCTGAGGGGCCCGACCCTGAGCCCAGGCCCCGAGGGGCGGCCGCACCGGTGCCCAGCACAGGGGGACGGGCACTGCCCCGGCCCTGCCGGCCACAGCGCTTCTGACAGCGGCCAGGGCGCTGCTGGCCCCCTTGGCCACCTGGGCACGCTGGGGGCTCCTGCCCAGCGGCTGTGCCCAGCGCAGAGCCCCCCCGGCCCGGCCGGGAGCAGCCGGCTTCTCCAGGAGATGCTGGGCGAGACGGTGCCAAAGGCTTCGCCAAGGCCCAGGCAGGCACCAGCCACAGCCTTTCCCTCAGCCACCCAGCGGGTCCCCTTGTCCCAGCAGGAGATGGGGCTCCTCACGCAGGACCTGCCTCTCACAGCCCCACGCTGGCGGGGCCCGATCCCCGGCCGTCCTGCCCGTGCCGTGTGACGGCGCTCAGGGCGATCTGCCCCGTGGCTGCCCCGGCACCGAGGCCAGGCCGGCACCTGCAGCTGCCCAGACCCTCCTCCTGCCCCTCTCGTGGCCGGGCCCACGCTGGCTGACCCCCGGCTGCTGCAGCCCCCCCTGAGCCAGGGCTGCTGGTAGGGGATGGAGAGCGGCTGGGAAAGCTCCTCCACCAGCTCCCTCGGTGCTCTCGGGTGGATCCATTGTGCGTGTCTAAGCAGGGTAGCAGGTCACTGACCATTTCGCTGCAGCATAACTGCCACACTATGTTGTTAACACCATGTAAGCGATTTATACAAGTATTTGAATTTTTCTGTGTGAGGAGCTATCTCAGCCATACAGTCAATCACTGATCAAATTCATTCAACCACATTTACAAAATAACATATAATTTCATATAAACAAATAACCATATCTTTGACTCAAAATGATTGTTAAAAATCATTCCTCTAGCCCAACAGAAGAAACACCTGAGAACTGTTTACTTGTTCTCCAGGTCTGGCAATATACCAAGGGACCTGATTCACAAAGTGAAAAGCTCTTTATCTGAAAGTCTGATGAAAACAAATTTTATTTCATTCAGCACTCTTCCGTGGAATTTTTTTTGTCCTCTGACCCTGTTCTCAGCAAACTACTGAACAGATTTGCTGAAACCTTCTAGAGAAATCCAGCCTGAGGCAGACACCTGGTGTTTACATTGTAAGCCATCCAGTTAAAGTTTAGAGAGGTAACGTGCCTGAAAATGGAATTTTAAAGTAGAAAACATAAGGCAAACTGATAAATTGTGCTACTGGCACCAACTGTAATCTGCAAATAGTTAAATGTCTGGAACTCAAAAATACGTAGCATATTTCTTTCGGTTTGCATGATTATGAAAATCCCTGCCATCAAATGGCAGATCTTAGCATTAGTTTATAACGATCCAGCCAAATTGGGACAGACCAAATTAATGGATCACTACTGTCCAACTGTTATTCACTAGCAAATCTGAAAGATTTTCTGGTATCTTGCTGAGATGTCAATGGTTCTAGAATGTAGGTAATATTGAATATCCAGGTGCTGGCTTGCACAGAAAACACATTACACTTTTCCCTACTAGTATTACACTTACATTACATTTTAGTATTTACACTAATATTTTTTTCCATTTCAATGGCAGACACTGAGCCACCTTGAAGAATTATGAATGAAAGACAGCTGTGAACTGTAAAGTTGATTTCAACACTGCAGAAGTTTGAGAACTTACACATTGTAAAGTACGTGGCAAAGGAAAAGTTATACTGTGGGATGGGTGGAGAACACATGATCTCATATGTATCAAAATGTAAACTGGTGCCAGTTCATCACTGTTCAAGGTGGGCACTCAAATTATGAAGATTTCCTTTTTTTTTTTAACTTGAAAATTATTTCTGTTTTCTAAACTATGCGTGAGAGAGAGATTTAGTGGCTAGAAACTGCAAGGGAAAGCAGTAATCACTGAGCTGATATGTAACATGCAATTCAAAGTAGGATTTTTAGGGATTTATAACTTTAAACTTTTTTCAATATTTTTCTTTAAATCAAGACAAGGAATCATCCACATCATTTAGAAAAAAAGCGTTCCACAAAGAACCTAAGAAATCTATGGAAGTTACTGGATACATCATCTACTGAAAAATAGAACCAAGCTGACTTAAGCAGTAAAGCTGAGATCCATCACATACCACTTTTTCAGTACCTTGGCCTTAACTTAAAAGTTTTATGCCCCTAGTTTAAAAATGAGGTGTGCCTCATAACAGTACAGAGCTTTAAAAGGGCCAAATAAATATTGAAAAACTTGAATTAAGCTTACAGCAGAAAGGTAAGGCTTTGACTGATTATAAGGGGGGGGGGGGGGGGCGATTCCAAAAAAAGCAACTTAATCCCCATGTAAAGCTGATTATATCCTAGAATTATATCTAGAAAAATTCATCTTCTGTTCTAAAGGTAATTGCAGTAACTTTCTTATCTTCATTTTTCTTCTTTCCCTCTATTTTTTAATTTTCCTATAGACTAAATACATCTTTATTTCTACATTATACTGGAGTTTGTATCTGAAATCTGTATCCCAGATAGGTGTTTGACGTAAATTTGTATATATTTGCCCTAGTCATTCTGTATGAGTTTGAGTTTCTTGAACTCTCTTGGCACAGATACTGATTTTGGCAAAGAACAGAAAGACTTTACTGCTTTTCACTGTTGAACGCTTTACAATGAGAACTAATCCAGGTGCCAAAATATACCTGAAGTCACTAACATGCCTTTGAATAACTCAGAGAAGAATTGTTCACATACAAGACTACTTCAGAGCCTGTGAAAACTAACAGAAAGGCTTCTTCTGACTTAATTTGAATCCTGATCCAACATCAGCAGATGCTGATGGGCCAGCTCATGCAAGTAAGTGTTGCAGGATTAGACCCTGTAGGTGTATTTATTTTTATTATAAATACCGTGTAAATAGATCTACTTTTGATGTCTTTCAAGAAGAATTAAGGTGGCAGAAAGATTATTTTTAAGTCTTTTACCAGGACCAAAAATGTAGAAGCAAAAATATCGTACACCATAGAACAAGAGAAAATTCAAAACTTAATCACATCCCATATAAATACAACCCAGTTCTACTAAGAAACATTTGTTTTCAATGAATAGATGAATAATTGTTTGTGAAATATTTATCACTTATTCATGCTTTTTTTAAAATCACAGTTGCTAGGAATAGCTGCATTAAATTTGCCTTTATCTGAATTATATTGTGCTTACTGTAATCGTATTGCTGCAGGTACACAGGTAGTTTTTATTTAAAGTCTGACTTTACAGTCAGACATTATGGCTGGATGTGTGCTAGTTAGGGGAGGAAACATCACTGGTTATAGGTCTAAAATATTAAAATGGTCTCTAGCACAGTACCGGTCTGAGCCAGCTAGCCCAGTTAGGCATGTTTTGGAAGTTAACACAGATCAGGCTTGACTCCCAGTAAGTAGTTTGTAAGCATCCTGCGTGATCTGGAGGCTGAGCGTTTAACAGCGGAGATACAGGCCACCTGGTGGCAGCTGGCCCCAGTGACAGAGAACAGCCCCACGCAGATCCCATTTGCTCCTGCAGACACAGCTAACAGTGCTGGCAAGTGATACCTTATCAGACTTGATCCTGGGTAAGACACGCAGGACTTGCGTAAGAAATCATGGAGGAACCAGCTGTCATGGGAAAGGCTCAAGAGGATTGATGGGAGAGAAGGGGGACGGGGGGAGAAACTTCCTCTTGAGTCATTTATGCTTTGTTTCTATTTATCTCCCAAATGCAGATCCACAATATAATTTGCAGCAGAGCATGGGCTGTGCAAGCAGTTGTTAAAAGCACCCAAATCTGTCAGTAAAGGAGGCAGTTTCCATTAGCAGGCATGCACTGAGCTCACTTTGCATCTGGAGCCTACCAGGCTTCGCAGGAAAGTTATGTGTCATATTTAACCTACAAGAAAGTGTTTGATCTTCATAGCTGGAACCTCAGGGGACAGTTTTGTGAAAAATGACAGCAAGAAAGTCAGTAGTCCGGCTTTTCTTTAAAATGCATTTAAGTGGTAAATAATTCCACTAGACAAGTCTCTGATCTCAGTCAAACTGTTGGAAATCCGCATCAGAAATCTTGCTGATAAACATCAGCTGCATTACTCTAATTTATCAAGGAGTAATGGTATAACAATTACCCCTAGAAGAGACTACACAATGTCATGATCCAGAGAATAAACAGAAAAGCATAAGGGTTGTTAGCAGATTATCCTACATTAAGCTTAGCAAATAAAGCACCATATTCTGAAGTCTGTGTCATACTGCCTAGCAGCAAACACATGTTGTGAAAAATGCACAATTTCACCCAGAATGTCTTCCTTGGAAAGAAAAGGTGAGGATTAATGACTGTAAGTTGTGTTAACTTGAAGTGACATAACACAGAACTCCAAAGTTGAAAACTTCCTCTGGGTTTTCTACAACGGATGAAAGCTTTGCTCCATAGTAACATTTGGCCAAAGTCAGTGGAACTGCTTCAGCACCTGAAATTGAGTATTTCTTTATCCACCGGAGTGCCGGAGTTCTTACGGCAAATTCTGTCTCTCCTGTTTCCTTATATCACAGCAGAATGGATCCAAAGCCCAAATCTCCCAACCTTCTGTGTGCTTCCAGAAAAGTCCTAAACTCAGATGCAAGTGCCATATATAAAGTAATCTTCAGTCACATATATCTTCATATGGATACGGATATCTGCAGATGGATGAACCCAGTTTGTCAAAGACAGGTGCACTCAACATGATTCACATGTTGAGCCACCCTCTGATCTTCCTCCTTAAATGTGTGTGGACTGAACAATTTTAAAGGACTCAGCACTAGAGACCTGGTTTCACATTTATTTTCACACCCTTTTTTTTTTTTTTCCCCTTCTTTATTTAGCAATCTTTAAATGGTTTGAATACACATTTAATTTCCCAATTTTTTCTGCAGGAAAAATAAATTTAAGAGTGAACCTTAAGAGCTACTAACAGGGACAAACTGTCAGATTGTAGGACAGAAATTTCCAGATTGTGATAAGTCTTATTCACATGTTTCAAGAAAGCAAGCTAATCTCCCTTTTATATAGCAAGGTGGAATAACGTTTACATATTAGATTTTTTAACTTATTTCCCCACTAAGATTCTTAATAATGGATGAACTTTCAGGTTATGAAATATTAATTCATAAAACTAGGATTTCTAGAGTCTAAAAACTTCACTTTTGATCTTTTTCTCCAGACATATCTCAGATGTCCTTTTTCCTTTTTTAAGTCTAGTCCCATAATGAAAAAGTCCATCTGCTTTTTGTTTTCATGCCTTCTTATGTTTGTTAAAGCATGGGAATCCTCCAAGTTTCACATGTTTTCATTATATATTGAGGATGTAATGCTTTCTGAAGATGAAAAACAGAGCCTTCTTGTAGTGCTTAGAACTATGGGAGATGCATTGTTTCAGTTTGATAAAACCAGGTTGCTTGCTTCTGGCATTCCCAAGCCCTGTTGTGTCAGGTCCATGGCACCCAGGGGTTGGTGAAAGCCAGCAGCAGAACTCCATCCTGGTGCCTTCCCTGTGGAAGCAGAGGCCATACGTTTGTATGTGTGTCTAAGACCCTCCACCATAGCTGAGAACATGCCAGGGTAGTTCATTCAGCTCAGAAATCAGGCATTTTCAAGTGTGTCTATCCTAAGTTGGAGGATAACAGCAGCAAAATTGAAGCTCCTCTGTTTTCCTCCATATGTGCATGAAGAGGAGATGGCTGCAGAAAACTGCTAAAAGGAAACTAACTAAAACGTCCTGCAGACAGTCGTGGTTCATTTTGTTACTGCAGGGTCAATAAAAAGAAATGAAAAGCAGCCTCCCTAATGGGAGAGCCCGAGGCATACTCTTTTGAGAAGCATGCTGACCTGAAGGTGCATAGATCATGTTGATCAGATCCAAGAAAGGGATGTGGGATGGAAAAACCACGATGAAAAGGGTCATATGGTCTTGTGTGGGGAAAAAAAGAAAATGTTTGGACTTACTTTTCTAACGTCTTTGTGAGACAACTTCTAATTTCCAGGTCCACCAAGCAACACTTTTTGCAGCTTTTTCCATCTGCCTGCACACATGCCGGTGGCGGTGCACTGTCCTCCTACATGCTCCGTGCTCTCTTCAGGTCCAATTCCAGAGCTTTAATTCTCTGTTCCAGCTGTTTTCTGCAAGAGGTTATCAGTGATGCTGATCTCTGGAGTGGCTGCCTGTGTCTAAAGCAGGTGATGCAACTTGAAGAAACAGGAAGAAAAAGACCATGCCCACTACTCTCAAAAAAATGCTCTTTCTGCTGTTTTTATGTGAAAGCTGGTATTAAACAGCCTACAATGTTCTATAAGCACGGGTGAGGAAAAGGCTCACATTTTTCATGCACACAGGCTCCACGATGTATGCAGAAGCCCTTTGATACAGCCTTTTGCATCTCCCCAGCTTCCCTGCAGAAAAGCCAAACCCACAGCACTAACAAAGAGAACTAGATGCCCAAGACAAAACACCTAAAAGCCACAACCACTGACACAAATGAACGCAATGCTGTGCCAACTACAGATAAAAATCAGTACATCAACTGACCTGCAAGGGCAGACTGGAATATTGCTTCTCTCTCATTTCTTCTTGCACTGGCTGCTCACACTGTTTCCCATAAAGCACTGTTGTGCTATGATCCACCCCAGGAGTCACCAAGTGATGTGACAGAAGAGGCCCCAGCCCTCACAGCTGCTGATTTGTAGCCTCAAGCTGCAGAGATTTTTGGGACTCCAATTCCAGCTGCGCGGAGAGTTCATGCATCTGTATGCTGGGAAAAAGCAATCTGCATTCAACAAGGGGATCAAATATCCCTGTGCAACTCAAATGTACAGATCAGGGTCAGAGCTGTAAGCCACCAAGTTTGTATTTCAAGCCAGGGAAAAGCCACCTGTTTTTTTGAAGAAAAGTATGCCTTTCAAGCCCTTGCTGAGAAGACAACTCCAGCTTCCACCCTTCCCTCCTTTCCAAAGAGGCACTACAGCAAAGGCACTTGACTCCTACAGCATCATACAGTGTCCACACCTGGGAAGACACTCTTTTGCATGCCATTGCATTCATTGCATTTCACTTTGCTTCCATGGCACTCCTGTTCTGCCCCATCCCTTCCCACAGGCTCAGCCTTATACTAATGCCTGCCTGGGGCAGACAGTGTGGGGGAAGAGACAAGAGCCTCGAGGCCTTACTCAGAGGGAGGGTGAAGCCTGGCTTATGAGGTGAAAGCAAACAGAAAGGTACTTTCCTTCCCCCAAAACACCGCTGTAAGGGAACTAGACACCATCTTTCTGCAGAGACCGAGAGGAGAAAAACTTAGCAAAGAAAGCATTCCAACCCAGTGACATGTGGGAGCATGCAGCTTGCGATGTCACATCATGGCCACAACTTTTGGATGGTGTTGGAACAGAAGCGATTCTCAAAAGTTGCTTCCACCCGGATGTTGCTGCCAAGCCACTGCTTTCCCTCTCAGCCTCGAAACGAGCTCTGTGAAGAGCTGGGTGAGTTTTTCTAGGTGACAGAGGGATAGGCAGGGAGGAGAAAGGAGCTAAAAGACCCCTCTAGTCTGGAAAACAGTTGTTAGTGATGTTGAAGCTCATAACATCCTCAAAGAAATCTCTCCTGTCTCTGTTCCCATAATATTTTCTTCTCTTCTGGTCACTGAAGGAAAAGAACAGCTTCATATATTTTAACACATTCACAGACTTTGTTTTACCTTGGCCTTAGCCTTGTTCAAGTCCTCTTGCAAGTGGGAGTTTTCTTTCTTCAGGTAATCACGTTGGTGTGTAGAAGCTTTCAGTGAAGTTTCTGCCATCCACTGCTTTGCAAAAGCATCAGCAAAGAATCCTTGCAGCGCTCTCACTGTTCTCTAGGGAAACAATGTCACAGGAGTATGAAGGAAAAAGTAAGAAGCCAAAGTCTGTATTCTCAATTACTTGTTAATATAGCGAGATCAGTTCTCTAAGTGCAAAGAAATCTCATCCTCTGGAAGAAGATGGCATCTGCACAGCTGCTCATCTCTAACCATCAATGGCAAGTGAAGACAACTAAAGAGACATCATCTCTTAATTAAGATTTCTGTTTCCCAGCACATTACTCTCAGAAGATGCTGAGGCTGTGCCTTTGTGGGGTTTTGCTCGTTTGCCCAAATCCCATCCGATGCCAATGCAAGAGCCATAGCTGGACTGCAGCCCTTTCTTCAGTGATCAGAGGCAAGGCTTTCTAAAGCCAACTCCATGCATATCCTTTACGCTATTCTTGTGCTACGCAAACAAAAACCAGGGCACGCCTAAGCATTTGTATGTACACGTGTCTATAAGCTCCTCTCAAGGCTTGCCAGAACTTTCCATAATTCCAACAAAACCAGAACCAAGCAGAACCAACTTGACTGATGGGCTCCCACACATGTACCTTATACCTGTGGATTTTTAGGAGTGCCAGATAGCCTTGAGAAGTGCACTTCTTTACATCATTCCTGATCAGTGCTCACCTCACATCTTTTTTTTCTTTGTCACCTCACTTGTAAAGGCATCACTTACCATTCATTCTCAGGCAGTCGTCTTCTGCATGTCTCCCAGATGGTGACAGAGCTGGAGCTGGACCCGTTGTTCCTGCAGCCCTTCTGCCTTCTTGATGGCATCTTCTTGCTCCTCAGTTTCCTCAAGGTAGAGAGTATGCCACTCCTCTGCCAGCCTCTGGGCCCAACGTAAATTTCTTTCTGAGATGTCTAAAGCTAATGTCTTTGCTCAGAGGGTTTTTTTCAGTTGGTCCACTTTGTTTTCCAGCTTGTCAGCTTTCATTTTGCCTTTGCTCAGTTGCTTAGACAAAATGCTTTTTGTTTCTCACGTCTCAGTGATGTCCTCTTTGACCTTTTCTTGCACTTGAAGCCATTGCTCATATGCTCCCTGACACATCTCCACATCAACACTTTCTAGTGTCCAATGACTTCCAGAACTCAGGTGGGAAAAGGATGACTCAGATCCTGCTGTTGGCATTTGGGTTGTGCCGTTTTCTGCCTGTTTGAAGCTGAAGAATAAAAATTGACAAAACTTAGAATCCACTCAAAACAGGAGATAGTGACAGCATAACATAAAAGCAGAAGAGGACTGTCACCAACTTGACATCAGATTTTGATAAAAGAATTTTCAACATCTCTGCATTAGACGTTATTCATGGAAAAGTCTTATTTGGCATTCACATGCAAGTTAATCCTATAACGAAGACTCTCAGTTAAAAATCTTTGGGTTTACTTACCTCCCCCCCAGAGCTTTTGCTCTCCTTGATGGCTTCTTCAGCTGCGGGGGACTTGCGGATGGCAGGCTCTGATTGTACTGCAGGCTCATCTGCATTAAACCCACATATTTTTGGAACCAGAGTGAGCTAATACAACTCCTTGGTGCCTGGAGTGCTTTCCGAACCATCATGCTTCCAGAGACAATGTTAGCACAAAAACACACCCCAAACCCATGAAATTCAAGCAACGTATCAAAACATGGATTCAAAATGCATCAATTTTCCTGCTTGGAAATTCACTTCCTCTAGCGCACACACCTTTTCCACATGCCAGGGAGATCCCTCAAACTGATCAGAAACTAGCCAAAAGAGAATCAGTGTCCTAAGAATTCTGCTTCCCAGGGACAATGCCTGGCAGTGTGATTTTTTCCTGCATCATGAGCAACACGACATCATCATTTCCAAACATCCTCTCTCCAGGGCATCCCATCAGAAGGGCAGGTGACAGGTCTTTTCCCCATTACCTCCTCTGCACTGGAGAGTCTTACCTGCTCTCCCCAGAGCAGGTGTACACCATGTAACCCCAGCAGCTCCTGCCCCATAGACAGCACTGGATGCTGGCACCCCTTTTGCACAGCCTGGAGCAGCTTCTCCCTTGTTTTTCTGCTCCCTGGGGTCCACAGGCTGTGCTGTGGGACTGTGCCTGCAAAGACAGAAAGCACAACCAGTTGTAAGCACAGCTGATAGCAAGGTAACAGCCTGTTATTATCTGCCCTTGCCAGATTTACCTCCCTTGAGAACAGCCACAAGCACAAAGCCCCAGGGGAGGAACACAGCCCAGAGGTTTCCCAAAAAACACCCATCTGCTGGTGCTCCATTACCTGTCATCCTTGTCGCAGCGGTTGGTGTTGAGCTCCTTCACCCACGGCTGCCCTGGGGCCAAGTTGCCAATGGCAGCCACATGCTGCAGCTCCTCCTGGCCCTGTGGCTGGAGCTCACCTCCCTCATTGTCACTGCTGCTCTTGGAGGGCACAGGACCTCCCCGTACCCTCCTCCAGTGCAGGAACTGCCAAATCCTCTTCTGAAGAATATTCTGAAGAGTACCTCCTAAAGAGAAGGTGTCAGGAAGGAAAATTCCCTCCTGGCACCTATTCTGGGGGAGCAATGGCTGGACATTTCCAATGTGCATTTGGGCTCTGGGAGAGTGCAAAAATATGGGGTGCTGGTTTTCTTGGTTGAGAAAGTAGATAGCTCAATTTTTGTTGAGTCACTACCATGGGTACAAAGGCAAGGCTAGAAGCAGCAACAGAATTCCTTCTAGGCACCTTCTCCAGGGAAGCACTGGTTGAACATTTCCAACGTGTGTTTGGGTTTGAGTAGAATTCAAAATTTAGGGGACTATTTCATTGGCTCTGAAAGCAGATAGCCCAAGTTTTGTTGAGTTACTTCCATGGCTACCACGGCAAGGTGACTGCCAGCAAGAAAATTCCTTCTTGGCATTTTCTCTGGGGGAGCGGTGACTGGACATTTCCAAAGTGCATTTGGGTTTCCAGTAGAGTGAGAAAGTGAGGGGACCGTTTTCTTGGCTCAGCAAGCAGGTAGCCCAAGTTTTCTTGTGTGACTTCCATGGCTTCCAGGACAGGGTGAGAACCAGCAAGAGAATTCCTTCCTGACACCTTCTTTTCAGGAGCAGTGTCTGGATGTTTCCAATGTGCATTTGGGCTCCGGGGGCACACAAAAGTGAGGGATCTGTTTTGTCAACTCAGAAAGCAGATCGCCCAAGTTTTGTTGTGTCACTCACGTGGCTACCCCAGCTCCAGCGGAGGCACTTGCCCGCAGATGGGAAAGTCTGGCCTCTGCTCCTGCAGGGAAGGCACCAGGCAGGAGTTCCGTTCCTAGCCCTCACTGGCCCTTGGCCACCAGGGACCTGCTGCAGCAGCAGCAGGTCTTGGGCTACCTGCTTTGTGAGCTGAGGGAACGGTCAATTATTACATTGTTCTTCTCTCAGTCCTCGTGTTTACACTCCTGGCTGCCCTTCCCATCGCCGGGTGAGGGGGAGCGGGCGAGTAGCTGCGGGGTGCTTGGTTACCAGCGGGGTTACACCACGGCAGACCCCAAAGCCTATAGTACGGAATTTCATCCCAGAGAGTTACCATCAGCCCCCGAGTGATCTTGTTCTCTCTGCATGACACAGCTGTCCTCTCTGCTGAGGGTAAATCCCAGCTTAGTGACACCAACAAGTTTTCTCAGCGCAGCCCTCACCTCCACCCCGTGGTCACCGACGCGAACGCCCCGTGGAATCTGGAGACGTTACAGCACAAGTCACCGTTCCCTAGCAGGCCGCCGACACTTCCTAGCACCCTCATGACTGACCGCCCCCTTCCCACCCTTCCAGAGCAGGAGGTCCCGGGCGGCCTCATTAGTGCTACAGCCCCCACGGCGGGGAAACGCGGGCGGCACTCGCCGCTCCGTTCCGGGCCCGGCAGCACTCGCCGCCCCGGCAGCCGACAGGGCCCGGCCCCGCGCCGGGCGGGCGGGCCGCCCTCGGGGCCGGTAGGAGGTGGCCGCCCTCGCGGTCGGTAGCGAGGCGCTCCCCGCAGCCATGGCCGCCACCCGGCTGTGGCGACTGCGGAGGCCCATGGCTGCTGCCTTCAGCGGCGCCGCGGCCGCGGGAGCCGGGCTGCCCCCCCCGCCGGAGAAGCTGACGGTCCGGCGGCAGGCGGAGGGCGTCCGGTGAGGCGGCGGCGGCGGCCGGGCCGGGCCGGGCCGGGGGAGGCACTGCTGCGGGCCGGGCCCTCCGGCTCTGGTCAGCGTTACACTTTGTAGTAACCCTGCTGTGTTTAACGGCTTCTGCAGACACATTGTCTTGAACAACCCGCGGAAGAGAAACGCCCTGTCCCTCGCCATGCTGCAGTCCCTCAGGGAGGACCTGCTGCACGACGCCAAGGGCAGAGACCTCCGAGTTATCATCATTTCAGGTACTGCCGCCATTTCAGGCCGGCGGGAGAGAGAGGGAGGGGGCAGAAACGGGATAGTTGAGAGTTCAAACCGAAATCGCTCACAGAATTGCAGAAAACGGGACGGAAGGTACTTGCGTGTTGCTGTCCGTGCAGCAGCCCAGGAACAGGCAGTGTATCCTGCCGGTGCCTTCGCCCTTCAGTCCTTGTTCTTCTATATTCACCCTGTTCTTCTATACTCGTCCCAGTTTCCACCCTCACATACTTAATTCCTTATTCTTGAACACCACATTAACTTGGTTTTTATTATATATTTGTTGATAGTTAACGTGTCTAAGAAGAAACACTGTAGAAACACGTTCCAACGTGTCAGTATTTCAGTCAGTTTACACACAAACAATGTGTTTTCAGAGTTGATGAGCTTTTTCCTTTTGTAAAAACGTTTGGTAGATTTGGGTTTAAAACTATATGTAAATAATACTTTAAACAGAATAAAAGCTAGGTCATCAAACTAAAAAACTAACATTCCCAAATAGGGGGTTTTGTGCTGGGACATGCTGATCTCGTATGACACTTGTTGCCTTTGGTGGCAGGTATTGATGGTAGCAAACAGGGTTCACAAGGTTTATTCAAATTATGTGCTCTGTTGCTCTGCTGTAAGCCAGGATCAGCCTCGTATCTTTGCCACTGGTTTGTCAAAAATGTTTTTAAAAAACTCTCCAATGCAGGAGAAACCATAATATTGATACTGCAGTCACCCGTAACCTACAGTTGTAAAATACTCTCACAGTCTAGTACAGTTTTCTTCCATTTAGATATTAACCTGCAGAGTTATTAAAGATAGTGAAACTTGAGCCTGAGCTGTTCTTAAGCCACCTTTTTTAACTTTGCAATTTTAAGATAATCTTTCCCTGCCACCCTCTCAAACATCTTGGAGAAGTAGGTTTATTAATTTAGGATGTTGCTGTTCCTGTACGCAGAGGAAAACACTGTTAGTGCACAGACACAGGAGGGAGGAAGTAAGCTAACTTCACAGGGGTGAGTTTAAATATACCTATTCAATGTTTCAAAGAGCAGTTACAAATTTTGTGAAACACTTCAGGTTCTTCTTTGGGAGTATAGTCTGGCAGTTCACAAGCACAATTGAATTTGTTCAGGTTTTCTACTTAGAAAGAAATTGCACGTTCCTGTTGATTTTTAATTCCCTTGCTGAATGGAATGCAAATGAAGAAATCTGAAGATAATAAAAGACTTTTCAGGGAATGCTTTGAGTCTTTAACACAGACTTTGTAGTGTTTTCTTCTTCAGTGACGCACAAATGCAGAAGTGATTAGTTTCCAGATACGTATTGCTGATCCCATGAGCTGACTGATGTTAATTGTGTGGTTATTTATGGATAGACTGTGTCACAATAATGTGATCCGTAAGAAACGAATGCATAGGTAAGGTTGTGTCTGCATAGTTGTAGCTGGAAATCTCACATCCATACAAATACCTGAGAAGTTCTGAAGGATTCAAAAGCATCAAATTAGTTTATTCATATGGCAGATATCCTCATGACAAAGGAAAACTGTTGTAAAGATAGCGAACCTGTGAAGGGTGTTTTGATTTTAGCTGCCACTGGAGGCAAGCAAATCTAAAGCTTCGGTCCACAGAAACCTGCTTTTTGCTGCCCAAACACTGGACATGCTTTTTGGGGTTCACCAGATGACAGTTTTAGCAGTGGAAGAAAAGATACCCCAACAACCCTTTTGGTTCTGCTCTAGCAGAACAACTTTTTTTTTGTTTTGTTTTCTTTCCATGTGGCCTTGAATGCCGTGACACAAAAATCTTCATGCTTATTTAGTAAAAGTTAATCATTAATGCTGGGTACAATAAATGGGGACTAACTGTATTTATTAATCTGAGACCAGAGCACTCCACCCTTGCTCCAGCTGCCCAGTTTACATTGTACCAAGGAGCTGTTTAGAACAGTATCCTTACAGAAACTGGGCTCAGAGGTGTGAAGTGCCTTATTTTTAGCAAAGTAACTTGGAATACAAGTAGAACTAGGCCTTTAAAAATGTTTATGGCTGTTATTGCGGTTAAATGTTGCATTATGGCGATTTAAAGTTGTTATAAAACCCAGAAGGCAGTATTTTGGAACTCTGTAAAACTCCCTCCCCAAGCTCCTTTCTGACCATTGACACCTCATTGACATACCTTTAGGGGGGCATTGATATGCTGCTACCCCTGGTTTCTCGATTAATTCAGACTGACTTCCTGAAATTCTTTGCAGCTGAAGGACATGTGTTTTGTTCCGGCCATGATTTAAAGGAACTGTCAAGTGAAGATGATGTGAAGCATCATTCTCAAGTATTTGAAATATGTGCAGAGGTAAGCAGATGTTCTTATGTGCCACCCCCTTTTGCCTGGTATTGAGAGCAAGCAATGATACTGGTTTAAGGAGGGACAGCATTGCTCATCTGCCATCTAAAGCACATGCTGTTGCTCCCCATTCCTTGCTTTTTGCCACTCTGTCATTTTAATACCTGATCCTGGTGAAATTATGTTTTCCGTGGTTTTCTCGACATGCTAGTAGAAGGGCTAGAATGCCAATGTGCATGTCTCCTATGATAGGTACAGTCATGGCACGTTCCTTAGTTTAGCCAGTGTTCCTTGCAGCTGTTTGGGCAGTGTCTTTCCTAGAAGTCCAGGGATAACCATTTTCAAATCACTTGTGATCAAATGTTCTAGCTGGTAACTCAAGACCATCTTAAACATCAAGTAAACAATGTGAAAATAAGGTCTGACTCACTGGTTGCCCAGTCAGCCAACCAGACAAGAACTTGTCAGGAAGTTGAAGTGAATCCTGGAGCCTTTGCAGGGAATGTCAAACCCCGATCTGATTGTAACAGCAGTAGAATCTGACCCCTAATCGTGCTCAGTGTGACCACAGGAAGTAATTTGAAACCTTTTGTTCTAGTTCCCCCAGTAATAATGATCTTATACACATTGTCAAGCACATATTTAGTAAATGCTGTAAAAACCCTGTGTGAAAGTTACAGCTGAAGGGCCTTCAGTGTAATATGAAGAAATTCTCCTGGCAGCTTTGCGGGGATTTCATCTTGGTATGTTGATCACAAAGAAGTAAGTACAAATATGGCTGAATGACAGGTTAGTCCCTTCATCAGAAAGGAGCCAAGGTCCAATAGTTTAGCCACCAGTAGCTTAACATCAATTTTTCAGTTGCAGGGCAGAATACCAGTATGTTGTCAGTGGAAAACTGAACCATGCAGCTTCCAAGTCACAGAACAGGAAAGATTAGGCAGAAAAAAATGTGAAACTTATTCCATATGGCATGAAATCAAGAGCTGGTAAACTTCTCACTTTAAGGACCATAAGAGTTTACATTGTCCTGTATGTGTATCTAGCACTGTACCTATGTTCAGGGTTAATTAATAGTATAGCAAGCTTAACTTTGGTTAGTAAAGAGAAATAGCCAAAAATGTCAGCATTTAGAGTTAAAAACAAGCCTAGCTTTCTTTGTGAGTATGGTGCGCTACTGAATAGTAAGTTTAGTAAGGGACCATTATGATAAATAATAAATGGTGTATCAATTTCAGATGAATATTCCTGAGACCATGAAATTCAGAGATAGGGAGATATTCAAAATCCAGTTGGAGACCGTCCTGGACAACCTGCTGTACCGAAGCTTGCTTGAGTAGGAGGGTTGGACTCATCATCTCAAGAGGTCACTGCCACCCTAAATGCTTCTGTGAAACTGGCAAAGCGAGTTCAGGAAGAAATTAAATATGAGAGATGAAAGGACACTTGAAGTGATCCTTTTTCTGATGTTCGTGGTAGTGATAAGTGCTTTAAACTTTCTACCTGAGTATCCTAAATGGATTTAGGTTTCTCATAAATCACAATTCACTGTTGTCTTACTGTTAAATAACAATGGCACTTTACAGGCAAACATAAATAAAGGTAGTAATTTAGGCTTTATTTAGGATCCTAACTAATATCTAACTTTTAGTTTTAGCTGTTGGGTAGAATAATTGATTTTTGCTTTTTTTAGGTCAATAGAGAGAGAAAGGTGCTTTTGAGGGCTTCCAAAATGGGATTGTGTCTTCCTAAATTTCAATACTTAAGTAGGACAGATCTTACCCTAAATGACATGCTTACAGTGTTGTGGACTAGGGGGTCCAGAGTGTTGGACTACTTTTCAGGAACCTTGTATTCTACATCTGTCTATGACTGTTAGTCCTAAGCAGATCATCTCAACTGCTACACCTCTGTTGCCCCATGCATATGGCAGTGTTAGCAATACTATAATGCAGTATCCAAGAACTAAGTACTTGCCACATACAAGATTGAGACAGCTGAGAATATCACTTCTCCAGAGGTTTTTCAAATACAGAACCGTAAGTACCAGGGGTGGGTTTTTTCAGAGAAGCAGCTGACTGAATTTTTATAGCCACATGAGTACTCTGTAATTGTTTGTCTGCATACATGCTATATTGTTACTCTTTTGTTGTCTGCTTCTCGAGACCCACTGAAAATTTGTTTTTAAAGAAAGATAGAAAGAAGAATGGATACAAAGACTGACCAAATTCAAAACTGAATGTAGGTAATTTTACCTAAGCAATGTAAAATTTGCTAGGCATCATCTACTGGAGAAATTGAAGTAGCAAATGAAAAAATGTTACCTTGCTACACTGTGCTAACATGAGATATTATTTTTTTTGGTCTACATAATGACTGCAGTCATTTAACTAGCATTCTGTATCTTCAGGCATTAAAATTAATTGAGTTCATTTATTCTGATTGTACGGAAGGACAACCTGCATTAGAAATGTTAGGACAAATTAATCTTTCTTAATTTCAGCTATCTGAAGTTGGATGTCCAACCTTCAAGAGTTACAGGGAGAGAGAGAGAGAGAGAGAATGAGCGTGTTTTCCCATCTTGTGTGTAATATAAACAGGAAAAATTGTTTCCTGGCAAGTAAGTCTCTCCCTGGAATGCAGAATAAGCCTAGAAAAACATTCAGCGCTTGTGTTTGGGGGAAATTAACCCAGTCTTGAGATCATGCAGAAACCAGCAAGACAGGCTGCAGTGCAGAGACCCCAAGCTCCATGCAGATCGGATAACAAGCGTTTCTGCCTTTCATTCTTGTGTTTTCCATTTCCACTGGAGTTAGCAGGACCAACTCATGCTACGTAAACACAACTGGGCATATCGTGGGATGGCAGTGGTCTTGTGCATTAGAACAGGTTTTGCAGAGAGTTTGCTTCTTTTACTGAACTCCAGTTAATAAAGCTGAAAAATGCACACGAGGTGCATGAAGCAATTGCAAGTTTTAGAACAGCTACCGCTTAAATTTCAGAGACTAACTGACTGCTTTCTTTTGTGTATGCAGGTTATGACTTTAATCCAGAAACTTCCAGTACCAGTGATTGCCAAAGTAAATGGTTTGGCTACAGCAGCAGGCTGTCAGCTTGTGGCAAGCTGTGACATCGCAGTGGCAAGTGAGAAATCTCAATTTGCTACTCCTGGAGTAAACATTGGACTGTTTTGCTCCACACCAGCTGTAGCCTTGGGCCGATCTCTTCCCAGAAAGGTAGGCTTCCTTCCCAGCTGCTCTTTGTAATTTTGTAAGAAGTAGGTTCCCATGTTAGGAGTTTTAGTTCCATTGCCTAAACTTTATGTTGCTGCAATACAACATGCAAAATACTTCATTGCAAAAGACACCTTCATAATTCTTTGGACTGGGAAAAAATAATAAAGGGATGAACTCTGTTTAGGGAAAGCAGCTTTCTGTTGATGCAGTTTCAACCAGCAGGAACTCATACCAGCAGCACACCAGCTCAGCAATCCCTTTCCTTTCCAACAGACAGCTCTGTGCTTTAGCCAATGATGTTGTCCCCTAATGAGGAAACCCCTGCAAGCTCAGGATATCAGTCTCACTGAGGTATCAATTCTTGCCAGGCAGTGACATTTCACAGCCAGCATGACCCGCCTGGGTGTACATCAAGATGCTTTAAACAGCATCTAAAACCCTCCTATACTTTCTTCCTGCTTTATTTTCTATTGATTATGACTACAGGCCTCACTGCATAAACAATAGTATGATCTGTAAAGCTTCCATAACTGAGAAAAGAAATTTTAAGTTCTGATCCAGTTGGGTTCATGCAGACAGACTCTTCAAGCCCAGCAGGGCTTGCTGAGATGCAGTGTCTTAACTGCACAAGTCCAATTGCTGGATAAGAGCTTCAGCTTTAAACTTCCCATCTGTAAGGCCATCTTGTTCAAATCTAGCTTGTCTGTGGGGTTTTTTTTCCCCAAGTCTGCTGTAGTATACAGTTAGAACTGTTTCTGAATTAGTATTTCTGGGGGTTGTGATCACCTTTTGAAAATGTGTGGGATATACTTTTCTCTGCCACTTTTCAAAGTAGCAAGAACATTCCCTACAGTTCTCATGATTACTGATTTTACCTTTTATAAAATGAAATGTTACCATTGTTTGTAGCTACCAGAGCAAAGACACTAGGGAAGATAATCAGCTTTCACAATTCAGGGCATTGGTCAATTGCATTAGGAGTCATGGAAAAAAACTGTTATTGATATATAGCATTGAATAGTCACTGACTATTTGGGAGACTTTTTAATATGAAACCTCAAGTACAAGATGCTGGGAACAGCAGAGGACTGAAATAGCTGTGGCTATAAGAAGGACATACTTAAAAACACCCTACTAAATGTAAAACTAATGCAGGTATTTTCAAAAACTACACATTTATGTAAAAAGTCTTTATTTATTATTATATGCCCAGCTTAAAATACCAAGTTCAGTCATTTGACATTGTGGATGATCCATCTCTCTCTTAATTCCTCCTGCAGTCACTAGAGACTGTGAGCTTTTGAAAGGAATCCCAGGGGCGTCAGCCTAGGACAGCTGGAGTCAGTGGGCAGGTTTGAAAAAAGGTCAGCTTTCGACCCAGTCCCTCTCTTTGCTGAACCCTCTTTAACGCTTCCTTGACAGTTTAAGAGGCCAGAAGATTTAAAACTTAATCAAAAGAGTAACTTGCACTTGAAGGAGGAGGCTGAAATTCCCCAGACAAACCAAAGCAATAAGGTGGATGAATTGACTTAATACAATACTTTTTCTTGTTCAGGTGGCACTAGAGATGCTTTTCACGGGTGAACCTCTTTCTGCCCAAGAAGCATTAATGCACGGGCTTGTCAGCAAGGTGGTACCTGAAGACAGGCTGGAAGAGGAGACCATGAAAATTTCTCGCAAGATATGTGAAAGCAGCAAATCTGTCCTGGCACTGGGGAAAGCCACCTTCTACAGACAGATGGCACAGGACCTCGATACTGCTTACAAAATGACTACTCAGGTCATGATGGACAATTTGACTCTGAGAGATGGGCAGGAAGGTATTGAAGCCTTTATTCAGAAACGTAAGCCCATCTGGTCACACTCTCAGGATAAGAAGAAATGAATTTTGTTTCTAAGCTAACCTTAGCTGTGCTTTGTGATTCTTCATGCAGTTGCCTTTGGGAACTATATTTTTGTTCTTACTGAAAGTTAGATTTCTCTTCTTACATATGCCAAACACACAACAAATTTATTCTAAGTATATAATAAATCTTGAGAAAAAATCAAACAAAATGGTTTTTTTCAGCAATGAATTTAATCTATGGTTTTAGAAGGAATTCTGTGCTGCAAAAATCAGTTTAATATGTCCCAGGTTATTTAGGGAATCACAGGAACTTTGAGAGAGCTCAGATCACACTGTTCAGTACCTGTCCCCATAGTTCTGGGTGAGAATTTCCATTTTGTAGTAGTAGTAGTAGAGAATTAAAGGGCTTGGACACGTTCCAGAGGTGATGGTAGAACATATATCATAATGGATTCCAATCCTGTTTAGATGTTACAGACAAAAGCCTGGAACAGTAGTCTGTTGCTCCGTATGATTATATCTGCTTATGAACTGTATGTTTGTCTCTCTCAGCACTGTGGCAGACGGATGTTTTGCCTTAAACATTTCTTGGTACAAAAGGTGCCAGCTTTGCTGACTCAGGTGCATAGCAGGTGTTATAACCACAAGAAAGAATGAGACAGTGGTTTCCAGCCCTGCAGAGGCAGGACTGAGGTGGTATTTTTTCCACCCTTGCATCCCATGGTTTTGGTGCCTGTAAACAGCTAACTGCACACGTGCAAGGGTACTAAGTCATCAGCCTTGGGAAGGGTCTGGTCTGGTCTCACCCCAAAATCATATGATGCAACCCCAAAATAGTCCCTCTGTGACCGCCCAAGATCCACTGAGCCTGTGTGGAACCAGGCCGTACCTACTCTCACCTAGCGTCACACCCACCATGCATATGCATCAAGTTTCTTGGAACCGGGTGGAGATTTTGGGACTTGGCCTGTATAAAAATGGTACCGTCAGCCGCTTGGGTGGGACACCCACCACCAAGATAGCCAGAGTGAAGAGGACCAACAGGACGCAGCTGGATCCACAGGTGGTGATATTTCTTTCTTTTATCTCTCTCCTCTTTTTCTAGCTCTCTCTCTCCCTCTCCTCCTCTCTTTCTTCTTAGAAACTTGTGGCATGGAACTTGCTTATCCAATTAAGTTATTCAGTTAAGTAATTGCCATTGAGTTATTGTATCTACCCACATGCCTTCTATTGTGTGTTAATAAATCATAAAATTGGTTGGCTGGTGTCATTTCACCTTAATTCAGTCCAAGGGGATCGTGAACTTGGTCATTAGTCCCAAGGGGAGGGAACAGCTCCCTTTGGGTCGCAACAAGCACATCCTGGTTTTCCATCAGTTCAAGCACTTGTCCCAGCTCTGGAGAACTTTGCTGTTGACTCCGGTGAGGCCAAGCATGGCTTGGGAGTGTTTAGTTTCACAAAGGGCACACTGTGAAAGCCACTGCCTGTGGC
This sequence comes from Falco rusticolus, assembly GCF_015220075.1. NCBI lineage: Eukaryota > Metazoa > Chordata > Aves > Falconiformes > Falconidae > Falco > Falco rusticolus. The sequence goes on along the minus strand of NC_051191.1, from coordinate 24,024,117 downwards.
TGTCAGCAGACATTTTCACCTGGCAGTGTTTTGACCCAGGTGTAATTTTCAGGCTGTATGTCTTCCGTTTATCACATCATTTTAGATGTGTTCGTTGGAAAGCCCATCCTTGCACTTAAAGCTGGGCTTTTACTGACACTGCAGCAGTTCAGCTATGGATTTACGGTCTTGACAACCTCCAACAACATGGATTCAGCTGTTCTTCTGGGTAATCTGTTATAGCACTTTGCAAACCTTCCGGTGAAATATTTTTTCTTAAAGTCCAGTCTGAGCCTCGAAGCAGCATTTTTTTGGCCAGTACCCCTTGTCACATTATCTGACATGGAGAAAATTTCAGTTCCATTATCTTTGTAACTCTCTTCAAGCAGTCACAGGCTGCAGTTAGACCATGCATAGATTCCTCTGTGCCAGACTGAACACGTTCAGCTTCCTCCACTTTCTTTGTAGGTCATGTTCTCTAACCAGCTTGGTAGCCCTCCAGTGGACCAATTGCAGTTTCTCCACATCCTTTTTGTACTGGTTGTGCCACAACCGGACTGTATTCCAAATAGAACCTCACGAGTGCTGAGCTGAGGAGAACAAAATATTCCCTGTATCTGCTGGCCAGTTTCAGCCAGTCAGTATCGCTCAGTATGTATGCATTTTGTCTTATTTGTGATGAGAGTGCACTGTTGGCTCATGTCCCGTTGGGCATCCACCATAAGGCCGGTTTCAGCAGGACTGCTGCCCTGCCAGGCAGCACCTGGCCTGTACTGGTGCTTGGGGTTGTTCTTCCCCAGGTGCAGAAACTTGCCTTTCTCCTTAGATTATTCTTCTGGATTGAAGCCAGGCCATTTGGTGTGTCAGCCATTCCCCCGGTTTCTCATCATCTGCAAATCTGCTGAGCATGTATTATTGATGATGATGCCAAGTAATATATATGAGCCTCGGTATCAATCGATGTTGATCATGGGATGGTGTCTCAGCAAAGACATTTTTTCTACAGTTCCACCTAGCCAAATTGTGTAGGCTCATCTGCTTTATCCTTAAACAGGCATCTTAGAAAGACCAGGTGAATCACTATATGGATGGGCCTTTTTTTATTTGTTGACAGTAAAAGTAGCCCAAAGTACTTAGCTCAGACTTAGATGTCTTAAGTTAGATCAGATGAGTCCTACCTACAGCTGCTAAAACTCCAAATATGGAAGTATCATGAATCAAGGATTGTTTTAAGGCATGTTTGCTCCTGTGTCCTTGGTTCCCTGTCTTGTATGAATGTTAGTTCATTCCTTAGTTCTACTCTGGAGTGAATCAGATACCTAGGAAAGTCCTGGCACAGTTCTCTCCAGGGACTGATTACTCCTAGGCAGTAGGGATGAGTCCACATGAGTTTTGGCTCGCTCAACCCTTCACAGTGCCCTGATACCACACCCATAGGCCTTGCCTAACGCTCCTGAGCATCCTTAGCATTATGCTAAAAACCACCCTGCCAGCAGGCCTGCCTTTATTTTGGGCACTTTGAACTGAAAAACTGCCACAGCAAAAAGTCAACACTTCCGTCTTTGGGCCTTTGGGCCATGAAGCAGCACCTTCATAGAGCTAGAGGAAGCCCAGGGCAAGTGCTATGCAATGCAGTTGATGCAGGTCTAATTCAGAATGACCTAAGCATGAGAGCCACCAAGCAAAGGCCATTGGTGGTGGTGTCAGCCTTGTTGCTGTCCCCCTGTTACGAGAAGTGGTCTCAGGGTTCAATCAATCTGCCTTCCACGCAGCAGCAATGGGCTGCACTCTGTCAGGTGTGCTGCTGGGGTCCAGGCGTTGGATGACATTTTGCTTCCTGAGTAGCGGTACTAAGTTCTGTTATTCCTTATAGTGGAACAAGACCTGAATAGTTTGGGGTAAAAATCAGCCTCTTTTCTTTCTGACTGGCCTACACATTTTCATTCAGTAATATAAATTCTCCTATCATTTATACGTATCCAGCCCCACACAGCAGTTCCCTTTTCCATCTACAAAGCATATTCAGAATGAAAAGAAAGCAATTTCCAGTTCTGCTGCTATTTTTAATGTGATGAATTAAAACTTGAAACTTGAATTTACCATTAAACTAGTTTGTTTCTACAGGAATGTGAAAAATGTGGATCATTGGGAATAGCTGCTTTAAAAATGTTCCCATGAGGAAAATGGGTAAGTTTTACATAAACTCACATAGCGTATTTAGGTTAGGAACTGTTATCAGCATTTAAGAGATAGAAGGGTTAAATTGGAGCCCAATAACCTTCATCATGTCCTTTTTAATGCAGTAAATTGCTGCACTTAGACTCTGTTCCCACATGCTGCTCTAAAAGCATTAGGAAAGAGTAAATTGTTTTTAAAAATATTTATACTTAATGGCTATCTTGCAACTACTCAGCAAATCTCTACTGGCTCTTTTGTTCCAGGCTTTTAGAATAAGTACATTACCTTATTTTTGCAATCTTTCCAACTAACTGCAGTAATAAAATGGTTTCACTGGCCATCTTAAAACATGAGTGATAATTTAGATGAGGATATTCTTTCCAATATTTAGAAATTCACCTTCTGCAGTTGATTGCCACCTATACAAGACGGGCTTTGGCATTATTATTAACTCCTGGTTATAATTTCTGAAGGAAAAAGGTCTGCATTTTAAAAGAATAATAACTTCATTTTAAATTGTTATACTGCAATGGAATCAAATTCTGGTCATCTTATTCCTTCACGTGGATACATTGAATTCAAATGGCCTTGTAAGACAGCGGTATTACAAAGACATACAGGTATCCTTGGCCTTTTTCGCTATGAGCAGGCCGACATTAATGGAAGTGCTATGTAAAGTTAAGAACAGGCATACTTTAGCAAGACAAAACGGTGATGGGAAGTTAACTATCAAAAATTATGTTCTGGTTGTTTATATGATAGGCACAGGGTAGGAGTGTTACCTTACCTTTGGCTTTCCCTGTAAAAGACCAAACACCACACTGCCTTGAGCTCCTTCACAGTTCAAATCCATGGAAGCTGAGGAAACACAGTGCTCTGGATGACTGAGTTCAGATCCTTAAGAACACTGCTTTTCTAGGCTCATGGTCTTTTTCAGTCTAATTCACAGGTGTGTTAAATGTTTCTGTTGTCCTTTCAGGTTGTAAGGAGAAAAAATATTTGTAGGTATGTTTTAACTCAGTTTTCACGGTATTCATTTGTACGACTTCATGCAATGAAGTAATTATGTACTTAGTAATTGTCTGTTCCAAAAATGATGACATCCACAGGAACATTTCCCTCTTGTTTGAACCACTAGACAGAAAAGCTTCAAAAGGTTTTAGAACATTCCTGCACTGGCCCCTGTAGATTGACAAAGCAATATAATTTTTTTTTCTGACTTGTATGGGATTTTTATTTTTGCTCACATCTGCCTTTATTGTTTAGTTGAATGGATTTACTGGCCATTTCTGAGAAACAGACTGGTTCCAGTATTGTTAATTAAGTTCTACAGCCAAGAAACAGCAAACCAAATGATAGATTGGGAGCCTTACCACTGTGGCTATCTACTGCCTGAGGAGAGTTTGTCCCAGAATAGCAAAGAGTCTATCCCTTGTCATATCCATTTTTATTAAAGAATCTGCTCTGCAGCGATATCTGCCAGGTAATTAGCCTAGTTTCAAGTGGCCCTGACAGCATGTGGCATACACACAGCCTTCTCTGTAAACTAAGAAGGAGTTCATCTGCGTACAGCCTCTAGGATGCAGCTTATCACTGCAAATTACAGAGAGGTACGCATTTTCTATTCATATACACAGGAACAGCTGGAGTAGAAACTCGTCAAGAAAACGCAAGTGAGGAATTGCCAGTATGAATGTAATGAACTATCGAGCCACTGACCTCAGTGGCCCTGAGGAATGGCTTTGAGACTCTACCTGGAAATTTTAGAAAAGATATATAGGCAAAATCTGGGGATACGATCATATCACTTTATGATGTAACTTTAGGCTGCTCTCATAAACAAGGCAAGCAAAAAGCCGGGGTGCAGCAACAGCTAGAGCAACACTTGGAACAAGGTTTTTCCTGATTCATGGACCAGGCAACAATCCGCCTCACCACATCAATTAGGAGATGTATGCTGAAGATAGAGTCAGACACCTTTGTCTGATTTGGGTGATGGGCAAGGGATTTATACCTTTCACGTTCCACAGAGCCGAAGAACAGGATGGGACTTCATATAAGCTCATATATAAACCTCATGATGTTTTCTTAAGGCCACCCAACCCAGGATTGAGCAGACTGGGTAAGAATTAGTTTTGTGCTGGTTTGAAGTAACATCCCATAGCTGTGGAGGAGAGAGCTTGAAAATCTGTACTACAAAGGCACAAAAAGCTGGATGTAGGTAACATTAGAAATGCATGACTAACTCATTGGCCAAAGTCAGTGTGGTAGTTTTTACCATCTAGCTCATGATTTCTGAACATTTGGAAGGCAACACTGTGTCCTTCATAGAATTGCCTCTGGGTAATTCCTGTATTGTCATCCCTGTGTTGCAGATGGGGAAATGGAGGCCAAATGTGCTTTACCTGAGGTCTCACGGTGAGCCAGTGGCACTGTAACAGTGGCATTCAGAATGCCAACACCTGCTCCTCATACTTCTTCAGCAACAAAGTTTTAAGCAAAATCAGAGGAAATGAAGGATGATTACATACCCTAGAGAAACTGCAAAGACTTCTGAACAGGAATTATGAGCTACTGCATCAAAGGCCCCATGCTTGACATTTATTGGCTTTTTGATTAACATTGGGGTAATTTTACTATCAACAGTTTCTCATTAGGAACTGGCAATGTTCTTTCTGACCGTTATCTCGCTCAATATCACATTGGGTTGCTACAAAGAGCAGGGATTTTATGTAAAATCCATCCATCTCTAGCTGCAAAATTTTGTAATAATTCTACATTTAAATAATCTCGTAGAAGTGCTTGCTGCCTTCTCTAAGCAACAGGGATAATAGAGAAACAGTTAAATTTTCATGAAGGCCTAAAGCTATAGGATAAATCTCATACTGCAATGAGTAGGATTAATTTGTCTTGATTTCGCTGGCATTGCACCTTGATCATACTAATTCTGAATTTAGCCACTGAAGAACACATCCCCATCCTGTTTTACACTCACAAAGGAGGGGAAAAAACATCAGAGCTATAACCTTCTATTTCTCCTTTGTATGATGTACCATCTCCTGGCTGCTTGTTGCCAGTATTAGGAATTATTTTTGTCAAACCCATAGCTTTTATAAAAAGAAAATAGTAGAAATGTACCCCTAATATCACTGTGTATTTGAAAGGGTGAAATTGTTCATTAAACTTCCATGTGTCCAAATGTAGTCATATTCATTATACGGCCTTTTAAAAGTTAATACTTATTTTAAATATTTGTATTCTGGAGTCATGACAATGTGAGCATCACAGAGTTATTGTATATTTTATTGATCATGTTTGTTATAGAGAAAAAATCGAGAACAAAACCAGGTGATAAAATAACAAATTGAATTTGTAGTGCTAAAAGTTAAGCCACATTCATGGGTTTGATCCATGACTGCTGTTCCTAGCTACTTGATACAAGAAAATTTAATTTTCCCTCTTTAGGTAGAATAGTGTTTTCAGCCTGCCGAAACCAAAACTTGTAATGCTGTGGAAGTAGTTCAAAATAGGAAACATTCCTGTAGCCTAGATCAAAATACAATCATCTCTTTAAACTAACTTTCATAGCAGTGCAAGTTAACCTGTTGGACTTAATACAGATATAGGTATAGGTCTCGACCACCAATTCTGCTGAAGGAAAGTCACCTCCTGGAAAGGCATAAAAGGCATGGATGGCAGTATCTTAGACTATCTGCTACTTGGCTCATTAGAGCCACATGCCAGTGAGGTCTGATGTAATGGGTCATGTCTAAGAAAGCAGAAGCTCCAACCGTAGTCTGCTCACTGAAGGAGTCTTTAAGGACAAATTAACTGCAATAAAGAGAATGTTGGCATTCAGGCTGCCTCAGCTGCTGATGACAGAGAAGTCCTTAGGTCTTCCAAAGGGGACTCAGGTTTTATTCCAGACCTGTCCTCCTATAAAAGTTACAGTGGATGAAATCATTTTTGGAAAGATGAGCAATGTTTTCCCTGTCAACTCTACCCTGTCAACATTAAGGGTAATGTAATATATACCTGCTCTGGTCTTCTCCACTTCCTGGCCCAAAATCATTCTCAGTGTAGACAGCGAGTGATGCTTCTGGAAAGAAACAATAAAGAATTAGTAAAACTTACATAGAACATGAGGGAAAGGAGAAAGCAAACGAACGCATTAAGTGATTCTCCTAATTCTAGACACAAATATTTTGTTTCTTATACCTCTTTAATAAAATGTACCCTTCATGCCATTAAAACTTTATCCTCTGTTGTTTAAGGGCATTAATCCTATAACAAAAATCTCTATTCTGAGTGTTAAGAGACTATATAAATATAGACATGATGAATACTTAGTCTCCGTTCTCTTTCAAGACCTCACTAGATTAGGTTAAAAATACTTTAAGATTAGTGTGCTTTTTCTTGCTTTTTTGTTTTTGAGTCTTTAGTGTGAAGGCAGAATTTTAATTCTGTTTTATCCTCTCCCTCCTTGGGTTTGTTGTTTGGTTTTTGTTTTCATGAGCGCTGAGGTCATTGCTTCTTGGCCTGCTTACTCCCATACAGCATTGGCCTGAATTGCAACTTTGGTTGAGCTAAGGCAATATCTAACTTTGTGAAGGAAAAAAGAAAAGGAAAAAAAAAAAGGAGAAAAAAAAAAGAAGATGCCAACAATATGATCCATTCTCCTTGCAGTCAGAACTTGTAGCTTATTTCTGCTTTAAATTCATCTGACTACAGCTTCCAGACAAGGTAATAGAGCTGCCTTTCTGTGGGCTTAGCTAGATCTTTCAGTATCTCAGCAGCCTTTATGTAAAATGGTGCTGATCATTCTTTTTTTTTTTTTAATTATTCTTTTTTTTTCTGTCTTTTCTCTGTAGACAAGCTCGCCAGTGGAAAATCGGCTCTCACTCCATGTACACCTTGCACAACAGCTTAGATGTGGGATGATTGATATGTAGCATCTAAGTTATAACAGGGAGAAAGGACATTAAAAAATCAAGCAATAAACACCGAAAATCTCTGAGAGAGGTTCCTTCAGTTTACTGCAGATCCTCAGAAATCCTTGCTTGCACAACAGAAAACCCATTTTAAACGTGATGGCACTATTAGCAAATTGTCAGCAGAGGGCAATAACAGCTCACATCGTGAAGCAAATCCTGGTTACTGTGCCAGACCAGTTCTGCCAGCGTTGTTTTTCTACTTGCCTGCTCACAAGGAACGAGCCCCTAGGTTAATCAGGCAGCTCTCTGAACAGCACGTGTCTCAGAAAGCACTCCTGGAAGTCATGCAAGTCATGGGTCTAAACTCTCTTCTTCCACTTTCTCTGCAGCCCCTGTCTTTGCATCCTCACTGATTACATCGGAGGATCAGTTGCAGTCCAATAGTCGAGGGACAGTTTGGTACCAAATGCTAGGAAGATCTTTGGAAGCAAAAGGAGACCCTGTTCTGCTTTAAGAAACACAGTTGTGAAAAATACAGATGTGTCTGGGGTCCTGGACCAGTCAGCAGAGCACAGTTTGGGAGAGCCTCGCTGTTCTGGCTTTCCTAGGGAGTTTTAATTGTAGATCCAAATGAGCTTGTGTAAATTGGTAAAAGGTTCTGGAGGGAACAAGTGATTCAGAAAGACCTTCCAGGAGACTGGATCAGCAAACCAGGCAGAAGAGGTGAGCAGAGTGTGACAATCATGCCTTCATGCCTCTTTCAGAACAAAGGATAAATCCACAAAATCAAAATGGATTTCTAAAGCTATCTTCGTCAAAGGAGTTAAGAACAGAGGACACCATTAGATTTTCTCTCTTACAATCCAAGATCAATTCTGCAGGCCAAATCCTCAGCCAACATAAATCAGTCAACTTCATTCAGACAAAGCTGACAGGATTTTATACTGTCATTCCAGATATATACTGCAATCCAGAGGATGGGTCTCTTAGCCAGAGTTTGACCAGCCAGAATCTGTGTCACCTCTTCCACCCTTCTTAACAGTGAACTAAGTGACACCCACCACCTCTGGTCTCCGTGGCTCAGTTTCCCCACCTGTAAAGCAAGCTATAAAGTTCTCTGTGACACACTTACGGCAGTGAATGATAAAAACTAATCAACTGTGCTACTCACAGCTTGGTGATGAACTAATGTGCTTGTCACACTGCTGGCCCATAGTCTGCTGGGTAGATAAGAAAACTGCTGAAGGTGTTAGTCCAGATGGACTGTAAATGCCAAGGCACAACAGGAACTGTTGAAAAATAAAAATATTCTCTCAAGTCCTCTCCCAGCAGGAACAATATTCCAATTGTAATGCAGATACCCTGCATTCATCCCTCATCCATCCCTTAGGGCAAGTGAACACTTTGCAAGAGTCTGCTAATCATTAGACTATTGTAAATATTGAAAAATACAAATGCCAGGTGTTTCTTTATCTGAGCTTTAGCTGTACGCGTGGCTTCATGAAAAGTAAGAAAACATGACCATGCATAATGATACCATTATTAATATTTGGAATTTCAGGGAACAGTAGTTATTAGGCTGAATTAACTGATTCTCCCCAAATTCCCATACTGTAGAAAAAGGATGGGGAGCAATTACATTGTTCAAAGCCACCACAGTAAACATCAAAAGAGCCAGTTGTACAAGGCTGTGCTGAAGCTACAGAGAAATTCAAATAAACAACATTAAATGACCAGCTCTGGAATGCAGTGAACCCAGGCTGGGTCAACAAGCACACTGATAAGTGTGCCAGGTGACAAGTGGGGTCCAGCCCAGGCTAAATCTCCGGCAGCCCATGGTAACGGGGTAGAGGTTATGGCAGCTTTGTGCTTGGCAGCTTCTAGACAACTCTTACCAGCAGACTGAGTGGAAGATGTAGTTTAACTGCTTCATCAGTTTTTACTACAAAGGCTCTACTCAGACCAGAGTCATCCCTATCAGTCATGATTCAGTGCCTTTTCCACTAGACAGCTTTTCAGCACAGTACAATTGTGCTCCCACACAGCTGAGACAGAGGTGATCTGTGCCCTCTGTTTCATTTTCCTCTCTGCCACTTTTTGATCTTTCTCTGACTCAGAGAAGCTGGTGCACGCAAAAGCCATTTCAGACTATGGCCATCTGTAACCACAGAAATTGAGCCACCACCAGTAACACTAAAAGCAAGAAGCAGAAACTTTGAAACGAAAAGCAAATATTACCTTGGAGTGATAAGCAGCTATAACAACAGACTTGGCAAGCCAGCATTTTAAGCCAAAAATATGTTAAAGAGATATTTTTGCAACCTTTTTTGAAATATTCTCTTCAAAGAAGCTAAATGCTGGTCTTAGGAAAAAGGTACTGAACATCAGTTTTAAGCAAAGTTATTTTCTTCTTCTGGATTAAAAATCTACATTTTAAAGAGTTTAAACAAAAGTTTATGCAAGCATTTCCATATAGATGAAAAAACCCCAACATTCTTTTATGTGGACAGAGAGTTCCTGTTAAGGCAGTGGTTGCATAGAGGATACAAAAATAGCTGGTAGCATAAGTATATACGGGATGCCATTAAGAAATCAGGTGCTAATGAGACTGCTCAGGACTGATTCACGACTGCCCTGTGGCTATTCCATGACAGCTCTTCCAGGAGGTGTTCTAGCAGCCATGAGTCAGATCCCTTCCCCTGTGTCGATCCTTCGGCAGGAAACTCCCTACAGAAAAGCTGGCAGGTATGTCCTTAAAGGCAAAGGAACCAGGGTTTTCCCGTGATTTAGCTCTTCCAGCTGCAAGAACTGAGGCAGCTTGGAGTGAGCACAGATAAAAGCAGCCTGAGAAGTCTCTGTACACTGGCACAGGCAGGAACCCGTCAGCATCACAAAGGTACGAAAGATGGCTGTGAGCCAGTTATTCCTGTTGGTCCTTGAACTGATGCTGGCTCTGACACCCTTGTGATCTTGAACACAGGCCTAGAGGACAGACTCTTTATTGCCTGAAATAAAATCCTGCCCTCAGTTACCCTAGGCAAGGTTAATGACTATAATTTATTAAAAGACCTATAATGATTTGTTAAATGATGTTGAAAATGGTAGTTTCAGGAACACAAGTTACAAAGCAACCTGACAAACAAAAGGTTTGCACTGTACTTCCTTTTAAAAGGAACATGGCAGATACATCTATTTCTCACTTCTTTTGGGCCAAGAACAACACATTAACTATATACATTCGTATCTACCATATACACACAGGTGCCCTATACCATATTGTTTCTTGATGCCCCAAATGCAACTGCACAATGGTTTCCTTCCCATTGCATGCAGTCCATGGAATTCACGATAATGGTACCGATAGCGGAGTCTGCGTGGAAAGCGACAAGTGAACTAACTGTAAACCACTTCTTTTATTGCTGTCTTCCTCTCGCAATGTAGTCTTAGCGAAGCAGCACCCTTCCTTATGAGAACCAGCAAAATATCCATAGGCATTACCTCCCGAGAGGCAGGGCTGGCAAGAAGGGAAATCAGTGCACAGGTGACCTCACCTGTCCTGTTTGTACTGATGTTATTCATAAAACACTTTTATAGCTATTAAAGAAAAGCCCAGTATTAAAGACTAACAATGTCACTTTGGTATTTAGCATTTGCAAGAGACCCTGCATGGCTGGAACTCAAAAGTCTCCAGCATTCAAACAATTTTCTCCCCTTTCCAGGGTCATATGCTCTCACTAGCCTGTTGTAAATATCCTGATATCCAGTGTTTGGAGCTTAGGTCCCCAGCCAAAAATTATATCCAAGCCCAGAGCTAATTGTCCAAGTTCCTTCCATAGTTATAAACAGAAATAAATGTTTCAAAAGATCAAAACACCCGAACTACTGGAAGGTACAGAGCTGCCTAGCAGCAGCTGGTAGGGAACTGATGTCTCTGAGCACTTGACCTTTGCCAGAGAAATCCTTGAGTCCTGGAGTCTGACACATTGTCCTGAGCATAGGAATATTTTCAGGAGTAAAACAGGGCCACTGTTTTCCTCTTGAAATGCACAGAAGATTGTAAAATAAACTTTTTCAATGCTATTATGTTGCTGTGCACATATATCGTTACTTTGCACTTATTTAAGAGCTTGAATATTGCTTTCATCTTGATGTAAGCCTTTTTTATATACTTTTTTTTTTTTTTTTTAAGTCAGGAATGTCTCTCCCACTCCAGTTTTAGAGATGCATATGATAGCAGTGTCCTGACCTTAGAAACTGAATTCTTAGTGCAAGATTTGGTACTAATTGTCACACTACCTCTTCCATTTGTCTGCACAGCATCAAGAGGATAAAAGGTGGGTGGGTGGAAGCAGTAACAAATGCGCTTTCATTCCTCACTTTTAAGGGTGAGATTTCCCTTCATGGGGGTAGATCTCAAATTATTTACTATTGGAGCCTGATATCTTTAATAGTATCTTCTTTCACCAACAGAAGAAATTCTTCTGAAAAAAAGCCAGTTCTCTGCTTGTTGCCACTGCCAGCTGCATGCAAGTACAAAATTACAAAGCACTCACTTAGTTGAAGTGAATACTTCATTAAACAATTAAGCAATAAGGCAGAACAAAGTCTGTGGTTTCCAGGCCTTGTTCTGTAATTGTATCCTACAGCATTAGGAGAACCAATGCTCCCATAGGGTTGCAATTTAGGCTAGGATTATCCTCTAATAACTTTGTCCTGTGGGATTAGAGGATTGCCATGATGGGGAATTTTTTTATCCATCAACGGCAATGTAAAATAGATGATTTGTCCTTGAAGTTCTGGAGGTGAGGATTCACATCTCTTTCCTCCTTTCATCATCTTGCTGTAATGCCTTGATTAGAAGCTTTTATCTCTGCTTTCACTTTCTGAACCATGAAAGCTATCCACCAGCCCAGTTTCTATGAAGGTACAGTACACAGAAAGCCAGTTTATAAGTAACACTGAGTATCCCCAAGCACACTGTGGACACTTTGAGCCTGAGTGACATTGAGGATGGAGAATGTGTAAGCCACTACGTTGAACAAGACGTAAGTTTGCGCTGAAATTTTCTGTTCATCTCATACAGCACGTGCAGCTAGTGAACTTTCAGGTCAAACTGAGAGGGACCTACAGAGGTAAGGCAGATGCAGGTTTAGATGGCTGGTAGGCAGAGATTGTTTGGATTGCAGATGAAATTTAAATGTCTGAAGTCCATCTACATTCTGCTACAGAGGTCTAAACCCCTTTCTTGATCTAGTAAAGCTCTGATTCAGCTCCTAATGAAATTACCAGGATTTGTTCTACTGACTTGAAGTTGACCCTGGACAGAGCCCACAGCCCTACCAGAATCCCTTTCCAGAACAGTTACAAAACATCCTGGATGGCAACAGCAAGTCCTTGCCTCAAACATGATACATAAGGAATCCCTCCATGCTGTTCTCCTTCTCCATATTCAGTTCTGCTGAAACAGAAAATACATCTCAAATGCAAAATACAGCTCACTGTATGACAGGACACCCTGTCCTTGGGAAGTGGAATTATGATAATCCAGATTCATATTACGGGTTAATGGAAGACCATTAGAAGAATTAACTTCCAGTTCTAACAGGAATCAAACCAGAAATTAAAAAAAAAAAATCTAAACCCATAAAACCCCACAATTTAAAAAGACAAGTTTATTTCTGAATATATGTATCTTATGCTGTCTTAGAATAAATAATTTTCTACACCTCTTTGATTCTACTTGCACTCCTTCCCTTTAGAAATAATATGATTAATATTTAATTAAATTCAGTGGCATATGTCTCCATTCCCCATAGGAAAATAAGTTGCATTCATTTCAGACTTACTGACACTGGAAAATAACTAGCTGCCTATACTCACTGGAATGTATGGGAGAACAAACTATCATTAAAAGTCAGAAAATACATGTTTTAAATAGTAGAAGCCAAGAAAAAGCTATTGGGTATATTTTTGTATTGCATTAATGCTACAGGAGCCTGCTCAAATTGGGTCACTTTCAGCCAGCTACTGCAAAACCAGTAGAAGGCCATCCCACCTCCCTCTGAACAGACAAAACATGGGACAAGGGAAGTATTTGCTCTAGCGAGTAGGATCTGCTGAAGGAAAGGATGAAGGACTAGATCCAATAAGGATTTAGGAGCCAAAACAAGGATTTAAGTGAAAATGAGGTACTGAATGCCAAAAATACACCCCAGCTCCCCTTTCCCTCCCCCCAGCTGAACTGCAGACAAACCCTTGAAGACAGCAAAACTCATCAGGTAACTTCTTTCTCTGTACCTGCAAAACCTTTTCTCATCAGTGAGGTGTACTAACATCAGAAGTAAGGCAAGGAGAGAAATCAGGTCCAACTCATTAGACAAGTCACTAGTATGCCTGTCAGGTTAGGCTCTGGGGCCACAAGGAAGAGGAACATGGTTTGACAGAGACAGAAGGCTGTAGGAAGCCACAAAGACAATATGGAGAGCTCTGGGGGAACAGGGTAAGTCAAGAAACACTGGTGGCGTGGGAGTGATGATGGAGGAGGCAGAAGGGATGGCTTGGGGACAGTGAGATGACCTCAGCAATACAGGAAGGAGATAAGGTACTGAAGAGTGAAGGAGGCAGGAGTGAATCTGGGTATCCACAAGACAAAAGGAGGACTGTGAAGGCTGGCTGGAGACAAGCTGATAACCACAGCTGCCTCCAGTTGTGCTTCTGCACAGGTACAGAATGGCACGGGCCACAGCAGTTTCAAAGGCAATTTCTCAATTAATTTAGAACACAAGCTGGAACTTAGATATTCTGGCTTAATCACAAATAGAACTAAATGCTAAAGGTGTTCCTAGACAGCGCCCAATAAATGCTGATTGTGTCTGCTCTCCGCAGATCCTATCTTGGCTGGTTTTTTACAGCAGGTGATGGTATCTCAAGTGCTTGTCTAGGAAGTGTGAGTCTAGGAGACTCAGTTGTCTCTGAACAATCACACCATTCGAACTCACCTCTCACTTTAGACACATGTACCCTAATCACTCAGGGGAGGAATGGGAGTTTCTGTCTGCAGCTCAGAATTTTTCCTGGCCCTGTGGCAACAGATCTGGTTTGAGAGGTTGTTATCTGTCTCCCTCAATGTAAAGTTTGGTTTTGTCCCATGACACTCTAAACAAAGTACAAAAATATCTGTGTAAAAAAAAAAAGATGATACAAGCTCTGCCAAATATGTTCATGGAATCATAGAACAGCCCAGGCTGGAAAGAACCTCAAAAGGTCATCTGGTCCAGCCTTCCATGGGAAAGGGAGCCTACATGGGATTCACCTAGCACCCTGTCCAGTCACATCTTGAAAATCTCCAGCGATGGGGACTCTACCATGTCCCTGGGGAGGTTGTTCCAGTAAGATTGTTCTCACTGTAAACAATGTCCTTTTTATATCAAGATGAACCCCCTCCTGGTGCAACTTCTATCAAGAAGGCCTCTTGCCTTCTTGATGTGGCTTCTTGTGAAGACAGAGCCTCCACTCTCTTTGTAGCAGCCCTTTAAGTACTGGAATACTCTGCTGACGTTCCCCTTGAGTTTTCTCCAGGAAGAAGAGACCTAACTCCTTCAGTCTTTTCTCACAGGGCAGGTTCTCCAGTCCTTTGATTATCTCAGTGGCCCATCTTTGGACCCTCTCCAATCTGTGTTTTTTCTTGAATTGCAGAGACCAGAACTGGACACAGTACTCCAGGTGTGGCCTGACAAGTGCTGAGCAGAGTGGGGGGATCATGTCTCTACTTCTGCTAGTAATGTCCCTGTGGATGCAGCCCAGGATCTGATTTGCCTTCATTGCTGCAGTGACACACTGATAACTTGCACTCACCTTGTTGTCTCTGGCACACCCACGTCCTCTCAGCAAGGCTGCTCCCCAGCCACACAGATGCTGGCCTGTATTGGGCTCTTGTGTTTTGTTGTCCCAGGTGCAGGGCCTTGCATTTGTCTTTGTTAAACTTCATAGCGTTCTTGCTAGCCCACTCTCCCAGCCTGTCCGACTGTCTCTATAAGGTGGCTCTCCCTTCTGACATGTCCACCTCACCATCCAGTTTAGTGTCATCAGCAAACTTGGTGAGGGTGCTTTCAATCCCATCATCCAGTGTTGAAAAGCATGGGGCCCGGTATCAATCCCTGGGAGATCCCACTTCTGACTGGCTGCCAGTCTGAGTAAAAACCACTGATCCCCACTTGTAAGCCGATTTCTTACCCATCTCACAGACCACCCATCCAGTCTGTATCTTGCAGGTTTGCCCTGTTTGTTTTGATCTAGTTCACTACGCAAACCTGACTGACAGCACCACAAAAGTCACTGGTTGGGCACGAGAGAGGCAGCAGTGACATCTGGGCTGGAATGTCAGCCTGCTGCTGAGTCACGGATAAATCCCAAGGTTTTGACTACTGTAAGTTTATCTTGCTGTTTGGAAATCCATTCTGCCAGCTAGGCACTGAAAAGCAAGGTGTGCTGTCACACCAAAGCCTGTCATTGGCTCTAGCTGTAAGTGCCTTGCCAAAAAGAGGACACGGTCAGTCAGGAGGAAAAGTTGTATAAATGAGTCATGAAGCCTATTTCATGTGGGATTACTAACTGTAAACAAGAATAACAATGACCGTACACTACCTGGTATTTATACAATACTTTGTACAATAAACCGTGGTCTTGTCTTGAGGTTTCCAATGGCACTCTTCTACAAATAACAAATCATATTACCACATTTATCACAACAGTATGTCAACTATAATGACCATAAATGTAACTCAGCCTTCACTTTGGATAAACCCTGTTTCTTCCACAGTTATTTCATATGTCAATGCACATTTATTCCCTATTTTGTCTACCTGTTGCCTTATGTCTAAAATGTAAGTTACCAGCTTTCTAAAACAGGATTATTTTTTTTACTTTATATACCCTGCCTCACATAAGGGGGCTCCAAATTTTAACTGTGGAACTTTCTAAGCCTACTGAAATTCAAACAAATAACAGATAGCTTTCCACCATTATACATTTTCTTTCTGACTGCTCAGTTCTACTAATTGCTTATCAAACCCAGGCCACATGCTTGGGGAAAAAAAAAAAACAACCAAGAAAAACCCAACCAAAACAACCCTAAAATGAAAATTCTTTATAAAGAAAGTCCAAACCAGGTGAATAAGATCTTCTCTGACCACAGCTGCTTAATTCTATGTGTCTAGTGTCAGCTGTTCGCAGTAATAAATATAATAAGCACATTCTGTGAGAAGAAACTTGAATTTTGGCCTGTAACACAAGGAAAAGGAGTCAGATTGCCAAGAGGATTTTTGCAAACACAGGCTTCATCTAGTAGCTCTGGTTTGGGTGGCATTTCCAGAGAAGCTGCAGAATGGACTTCCCATGCATAGGACTATACTGACACTGGCAGCTGGGAATGTTATGACGTCGATGTTGGAGTATGATAGAAGTTAGAAACCCACATAAAATAGTGTTTTGCTCTATTAAGTAGCAACCACAAATGTCAATATCACATGTTAATTAATGATTAATGTTAGAGGAAGGAGATGCATGCCTGACATATTTTTAAACTGGTACAACAAGTTTCCACAGCACAGAAGAGGGAAGTTCTCTAATACATAGTAATGGACTGTGTATTTGGAACTGTGCACCATAAATTTCCCCACCTCCAGGACAGAATGTGTCAACACACGGTTGCTCTCCTAGAATAAAGTTAGTGCTGGGATTAGCAGCTGGTAACGTTGCAGAACAAGGAAAGAAGAAAAAACATACAAATGACGATCAAAAGGAAAAAAAAAAACCTACCACCTCTTTCAGACACACCTGGGGTAGAAAAATGTCAACAGGGCACATTTTTAATATACGACTAGACCTCGTATTACAAAGTGCTGAGAGTAGATCAAGAAATAAAGAAATAACACTGTAGAGCCAACAAAGCCCTGGAACTGTAAGATCTTCCTCAAGGTGATATCCTACTTAGCAAGGAGAGCTTTAGCTCAGGCAGGATGAGTTGGCATATACCTACAAATAACACTGTAAGAATAATACATTGAAGTTATCTAACATCCCACATTGATGAATTCCAAAGCACTCTGCATTTGTGTTATTAGTGTTCCCACACTGGAAATCAATAAAGTACATGCTTACCTTTAAGTACATTCTTGAATTAAATATGTTTCCCAAATAAAGATATCCTCCTTAACCAGGGTCTACATGCTATATGTAGTAGACACCACTCCCCTTTGCTCCTTAATGAAATAATGCACTTTCCTCTCCTGTACTCTTGTGTAACAGATGTTACCCAGGACAGTCATACGATCCTGTACCAAGCTGCTGGCAAAGCCAAGCATAGAAAATAGAGGTAGGCGCACACTGCACAGCTCCTCCTTCCCAGTTCTGCTATGCCATTTACTTTGGGTAGGTTGCATCCTTCTGAAACATCTCCATCTTCCACAGTTTGAGGTCCTTCCTGCTCTAGGATTATTTCTGCCACCACAGCATGGGTGAGAAATAATGATTTCTGAGAGCATGTTGAAATTTTTAGTGTGACATAAGTCAAATAGTTACTTTGACAGCTGTCCTGGCTTTGTGCAACGGAGGAGGGAGGAGACATGACTGCTTGATAAATACCAGTGAGTATGATGATATATTAGCAATAAATAGAAGTACAAATAGGCAATATTTGTCATTGAGCTGCTAAATATACAGGTGGCACAGATCAACAAGGCACGTAAACCTCTTTCCTCTTGGCTGCGGACGCAAGCTCAGGCAGGGAGCATGGGGCCCCAGGGAGAGACCGGCTTCTCCTTCACCTCTTACCCTCAACGTTTCCCAGTAGGTCAGTGGAGGAACAAGCCCCACAGACACCAGATCCAGCACGGTTTATCCCTCATGATCGGGGCTGCCCCCGCCGCCCTGAGAAGCCAGCGCCGGGCAGGGTTTTACCTCAGGGCTCTCAGGGGAACCCGAAGGTATAGTCTCCCACTTTCACGGCTGCGCGCCGCCATGGTGCCCAGCTCACCCCCACCCTCACAGGGGGGCTGTGAGGACCCGCCCTACACACGCTGCTGAGGGGACACTGGGGACCGCTGCTTAGCGAAGCCACCTCAGGCAGCACTGTAGATGCGGGGACGCGCGTTTAACCCCCGCTCCAGGGGGACTGTCAGCAACACAACGCAGCCCCCCGGGCCGGACAGGGCCGTACTGCAGGCTACCGCCCCAATCCGCCCAGGGAGAAGAGAGGAGTACCGGCCTTATGCCCTGCCCAGAGGGTCGGATCAAAGGCGCCCGGTCCCGCCCGAGCTGAGGTGGAGCCGTGACGGGGCGCCGCTCCCCACACAGGGTGAGCCAGCCCCGCCTGGCGCTTTAACCGCCCGCCGTGGGTGGTGGCCGGGCGCAGTGCGCATGAGTTCGGGGCCGACTACCCGGCGCAGCCCGTGCCTGGCTGGGGCTGTCGCTCCGGCCACCTGCCCGCTGCCGCTCGTCCTCCGGGCTCCTCCCCGCCCTCTGCCGGGAGAGGTGCGGGCTGCTCCCCGCAGCCGGTGAGTGCAGCCTCCCCGCAGCGAGCTCCCCACGCGGAGCCCCGGCGGAGGGGACCCTCGTTTCCTCTCCGGTGTGAGGCGACCCGCTCCCGCCGCCCCGCCTCGCCCCTGGCTCAGTCTTCCTCAGCGGCCCCTTCGGGGAGAGGCCGCGGAGCGCTCCGCGCGTTGATCAGCCCCCGATAGGAACGGTTCGGTGTTGGCTTTGTTACTTGCTAAGGGATTTTTCGTTATTCCTCGCCCCGCCAGTTACCGCGGCTCCCCGAGCGGCGGGGGGGACGGCGCGGCTCCCTGTGGCGGTGCGGGCGGCGCTGGGCTCGGCTTGGGTCGCTGGGCAGGGGAAGGGAAAAGCTACGAGCCAGGAGCTTCCCTGCTGCCTGGGAGGCTTAGTTTGAGCTATGTTAAGGAATTATTTTTTTCCCCTTGGATTTCTTGTTCTTCCCCGTCATACCCTGTCTAAAAACAATTTGCACGTGCTAACTGGCAGTTTAGAGAGCATAATAATTAAGGAAAGGTTTTGTACCTGTGCATTGTTAAACTTTGGATGTGTGATGTTACTGGGGATGTGTGTGTGACTAAGGGTAATGGGAAAGAGCTGCCTTATTCCTTTTTATTGTGTTCTGACTGCAATGTAATGTTACTATTGGAAAAACTGTTGGCTTAAACAGTAGCAGATTAAAGTATCTTTTTCCACCTCCTACCCCGTCAAGTGCCTTTTCCATCTGGACACGGCAAGCATGAGATGGCTGGTGCTTAAGGTGGTAGTTCAGGTGAAGTTTAGTACGCGTAAGAGAAACCACAGCCTTAAAAACACTCTCGGGATTTTCAGTAATCCAGGATCTCATGGGCGTGTTTCCTGAATAGTTTTTGTTTTACTGTGGCACTGAGAGGAGGAGGCAGCTGAGAGCAGAGCTCTGTTCTTGGTCCTTGCGCTGGTGTAGCAAGAGATGATTCCTGCGGTCGCAAGCACGCCGATGAAATAGGAGGGAAATCTGGAGGAGGCTGTCTCTCTCTCTAAAAATTTTGCGTGGATTGTAAACTATAACAAGTATCAGAAATGTAAGTAACAATTATTTCCTTTCCCCTTCCTTTTATGAAGGGCACAGAAGGAAAGACTTCTTTCCAAACCCTAAAGCACAAGTCTTAGTTTTAAAAGCTTTTGCAATTTCTGTCTTAGGCTAATAAAAAGATATTATTTTAAGACTCTTTGGCTAATGCAGCACTGCAGATGGATTTCCTTGTACAGGTGCTACTGTAAAAAGTAATGATTGTGGCTTTTCTCCTTCCTTTGCAGTAATTACTGCTGTACAAGGGGGAAGCTGGAGTGTAAACAGCAAAGGGGTGTACATGTGTGTGTCCTCAAGCTCACTCAGGTCTCAAAGAAATGAAGATTATTTCTCAAAAATGGAATGATTTTTTTTTCCAGCTGTGTCTCTTATCAAGGATTTGTTGGCATTTTTTACAATGGAGAGTGAATAGCTGAAATGAAGTGTTATGACTGGAATTACAAGTAATACCTGGCATTGGAAAGGAAGAGGGAGATTCTATAGTACATTTCTCTATTTTGTCAGTAGTCTTCTCCTGTTGGTCATAGCTGCTTTTTCTCTGCATGCCTCTGAGAGAAATATTAACCAAGAATGTTGGCAGAGGGGCTTGCTGGTTGGGTATAGTAACTGGAACAACATAACTCCTGAGCAGTTGACACATCTCAGGCTGACCGACCTTCTGAAATACTGGAGCATGAAAATAAATGAGCATATGAATGTTGCTTTCAGAGCCAGCCAGACAGGCTTTGTCAAATACTGTTACCAAGTCCTCCCTCCTTTTTTTTTTTTTATTGAAAAATAAAAGCAAAGAATTTTAATTTCTAGTGTAACTAACTGCCTAAAGATATTCTTTTCAATTGGGTGTGTATTGATTATCCCTGTACCAAGGCAAGTCCAGGGCAAGAATTACTGCTCTGTTTTGCCAGTACTATTTTCAGCTCTGTTTGCCTTGGGCAGGCAGACCTTTATGTACTTACATAAGAATTAAATGTGCATTAAATTAGCTGCTTTTTAAAGTAAACACCTCTCCTTTGTGCTTCAGATGTCTTCTGCCCTCCTCCCTATGCCAGTACAGCAGTCACAAAAAGAAACATAGGAAAACAACCTAAGATCCAGTTGTGAGACTGTGACACAGCCCTCCTGGGGCTGAAAATTATCTTGCTGTCTTACATACTTTGTAAAACAGGATTTGGTTCACCTTTGCTGTGGCTGTAGCAGTAGTTACATAATGAAATCCTAAACCTGAGTGATGCTGCACCTGTAACAAGACAGAAGTTGACTAATTACAGAGGAGTCTGTGCCTGAAATTGTTTGTATACATTTCATGTTTCTAAAGTGGTGGCTGTCATAGATAGCACCACCCTGATGTTAACAGGGAGGACTTAAAAAGAGTAACTTTAAAAGACCTGGACACTTTCCTTGTTGAAATTTACATAAGGACATTTGTATTCAGAAGAGGCCCCAGCCGTCACCTGGATGTGTTTAAAACCCCACATAACCCTGGACTAGAGAGCCCTGGGTATCGTATATAGTTTTCCCACTGAGCAGATACTGGTCAACAAATCTCAGCTTTCTCAAGTGAGAGCCTTATTATCCTGGGGTAAGACGTTAATCTAAAGAAAAGTAACTACTTGTCACTGACTGGAGTTCTATTTTTAGTTGGGGCAGTGAGGGATTCTGGTACTGTAAATACATACGAAATGTGAGCACTTCAGGGATCTTTCTCTGGTTGGTTAATCTATGAACCATTGCCACTGGCCTTCACTTTAGGTAATGGGGTTCACCTGAAGCTGTTGGCTGATGTAGTGAACTGGGAACAGAGTTTACTTGCAGGGTGTAAGAGAGAATATGCCTCACAATTGTGGGTTTTTTTCTTTCCCCAGTAAAGTCTGTCTTGAGGGTGGACCAATGTGCTTAGCATCATCAAATCCTGTATTGGTATTCCACTGTAATTCCATTGGTATTCCATTTAAAAAAAGCAGCATTTCCTAAACACTGCAGAGAGGATGATGAGGTAATGATGATCTAAGCTGTCGCAGAAGGTCTCTTGTCTTGTGTTTGCTTGGTTGCCTTCAGTAGGTAACAAAGTTTCTAAAATGTAGGTTCTCAAAAAACTAAAAAGCCTGTTCTTGAAAATCCAGAAAGACCAGTTAAGAATGAGGCACAGTACTGAACCTTCTCTTTCTGGTATCTTGAGGCTTGGATTAACATGGTCAAAGATGTGACCTTAAGCATTGTTTCTGAGCAAAGCGTGATTTGGAGAATTCAGTGTAGCAATTGAATTATTATTAGATGATGAAAATGTTGGTTTGTGATTGTTTCCTTTCTTTTCAAGTGGTTGCTACGTTTAATTTGAGATCCAATTCACCAAACCATTTAAGCATGTGATGAAATACCCTAGTGAAGTCAGCTGGATTTAAGTTTTACTGAATTGGTGCCTTGCCCATCTAGTTCTTTTAAAAACTTATGTACACAGGATTAATTATTTCACTGTTGGCAGCTCTTGCCAATTCTAGCGTGAGTTGTATGAATGACATTCAGTGTGTTTCTTGAGGCTTCAGCTTCCAGGTTTAGAGGACTGAGAGAATCTTTGTGTTTAGTTTTAAAACTAACGGATTTTGTAGTTCTCCAGTGTGTAGAGGAAAGTTTGAATTGTCACAAGTGCAAACCAGGAATCTGAAAGTTTAAAACAAAATAATGGGGTTAGTTTCATTAAATTTTCTTGAATTCTGGGAGTCTTGCATGGTTGTTAGCACTCAGTTACTTTGGTTGCAGTTGCATGTCTGTCATGCTTCTGTGAGAGTACCCCAAGTTCCCACTTCGCTAAACATTGTTCAAATTTACTTGTCACCCATTCTGAAAATCTCAATCAGAATTGATGTCCCAGGAAGTGTCTGTAAAAATGCTGTTGGCCTGGTGGCTCTTGTTTAGAGGACCATACTGTTGTAGACTCTGTGTGTGTGTGTCTGGGGGTTTTATTGGGTTTGGGTGGTTGTTTTTTTTTAATAGTCAACACTTCTATTTGGCTGGCTGTACTATGGTGACAGTCCCTCTCTAAATAAAGGCAGGAATATTTCCTGGTTGCTGGATGTTGAATAACCACGATTGTCTCAGGAATTTTCATTAGCAGATAAGGAAAGTGCACCATAGTAAAATGCATTAGCTTATTATCATAAGCATCTACACTTATGATATGGAGAATAAAAGTTAGAGTTTAACAGTGTTGGCCAATTTTGGTTTAACTTTGTTCCTAAATGTCAAGCACTGTTGATTGTTATTTCAGTTTTATTTTGACTCTTTCTATAAGAACAGCTTATGAATTTACTGTCTGATTCTGGGGTTTTCATGCTCAGTCTTAGTTAGTCGGCTTCCCTGTGAGGTTTGTCCTTGGTAGGCAGTACTGTTACTTAGTCTATTCTTCTACCAGAAAGCTTGAATTTTACTGTATATCACAAGAGTAGGGCATGGGTTACCTCTAAAGCTCAAGAATTTACTCTTTCATATACTGAAGGAGGTAAGAATTCAGTTGCTGATAGCTGTGTTCATAAGGAGGAGATATGTCCATCATACTGGATCAGTTTTGAGGAGTTTGTAACAGCAATGGCTCAGTCAAGACATGTCATGGACCAGTTGGTTTTGTTTAGCTGTGATAGTGTACAGCAGGCCTAAAGGTATGTTGCAGGAGTACATAATACAAGGAAAAAGTCATTAGGTTATTAGACACAAATCCCTGGCCTGTTTTGGAAAGCCTGGTGGCTGACCACAACATGCAGGAATCTGAATGAATTCCTACTCTCTGCGTGCCTTGCTTTACATACTCTTCCCTCTGCTGCGAACTGGCAGAGGTTAATAGCGATACAAGTCTCAAGGCTGCCCCTATATCATCATTTTTATAAAACCTATCCCACTGAAACACTTCAGATGACCTCAGAGTGCTTTCAGATGTTTTTTCCAGATGCTTAACTCTCCAGACTCAAGCACTGCTGTGGAGTGCAAGGCAACTGATAGTGTACATTGGTGTGTCTGTATACAGCAAACAGATTAAACAAACCATGAAGTTCACTGGCCAGTTCTGTTTCAGTTTCATCAGTAAGAAATAGCTATTCAAGAACAGGCAAAGTATGTGTGATGCTCAGAGTACAGTCCAGGCTTAGAAATCTAACTTAAGAAATGGTTCGTGCAGAGTGTTCTAGAAATTGTATGTATATTGAAGGGAGGGAGAGACTCATTGTGCCCTTTTAAAAATGTATGATAACTCTCTAAAAATTGTTGACTCTACTTACTTTAAATATATTGTGCAGTAAATGGCATGATGCTATCTGCTGACTTTCAGCTCCTGGCTTATGTAGTGGTTGACTTTTAGCCTCTAAATGTCTTCAATTTTTTGTAGGATTTTATTTATTTTTTTTTGTCTAATAACCTAGTCTTCAAACAGGGTTGTTAATAAACAATTTTAAAAAAATCTCCTGCTACTGTAGGAACAGTGCTAACATTGAACTTCAGTGAAGAAGTAATCTTAGTCAGCAAAACTATAAAAATATCCTTCTTGAAAGGACAGACTCCACCTCACTTTGATGGCAGCTTAATGCAGTCTGTGAGTTATATGCCTCTGTCAAAGCAAAATTAAATCTTTGGAAGTAAAATTCAGTGTTAACTTCTGAATATTTCAATTTCCTACTACTGGTCTCTGACAAACATGTATGATATGTGACTTGGTTTAAATATCTCATAAAGGCTAGCCCTAGTGTAACTGAGAAGTGATCATTTCAGCTGATGGCATCTTTGGGCCGTTGCAATTCTTTTTTGGTTTAATATTTGCAATATTTTCTCCAAATAGTACTGTTCCTGTCACACTTCTGCACTCTTGTATCATGGTCTGACTTTTTTTTATTAATCCCTAATAGTACAGGTACATATCTCTTAAACCATGAAAAAAAAATAAAACAAACCTGACAAAAAACAACCCATTACAATGCATTGAATAGACCAAGCAACAAATCCTGTTGTGAGCAACTTTCATATTTAATGCATCTCTGAAGGTCAGGAGGAACAGCTGCCTGTTATCCTCAGAGAGCAAGAACAGCAGGACAGTCACCTTATTTTTTTGAACCCTTGCTTGTTACCTAGGCAATTCTACTGAAACAGGCAGTGGGGGTAGTCTTGAAATTCATTAGTTTCTTGGCTATTTCTGTCTTAAATCCATTAAGTCCTTCACTTAAAAGAGAGAGCATAAAAATTGTGAAGAGACTTCTGTGTTAGCCATGGTTAGGAGGGGAATTTGTAAAGCTTGCTTTATGCATTCCAGCAGGGTTAGGCAACCTCACATCAGCTGTTGCTGCACAGGGCACTGTACAAATATGTTTTAAGGGAGAAACCCCTACATAAAAAAAACCACAGAAGGGGAGAGGAAACAATGTATATGAATGGGTTATGATCTTGGTAACACATACCCTTGAAGTGTTGAAGATGGTGTAAAAGATAGAAGGAAACAAGATTTTCTCCTTGCTGCCTTTCTGCAGGCTCACAAGCTATCACACAGCTCCTGAGCTTTTCTGAAATGAGTAAAACCTCCAAAGGAGTCACAGCTTACAACACAAGCAGAACCAGTACCGTAATGCTTGCTACTTCATCCTGTGTGCATAGGTCTCTTAACCAGTTGCAGTCAGTGCCTTTATTCATTGTTTGGGAGCTTTGTGAAACATCTGAACTTGAGCTCCAAAATGAGCCCCAGGAGCTTGCTGGAAGCAGAGTTATTTGTTGTTATTTTGAACTTGTGGCTTTAATGTTTATTACTACTGACTCTGGGTGTTCCTGCTGTCCTGGATGTGGATAGCCTATTATGAAGTTTAGACCTAGCTGTGC
The DNA here is from genome assembly GCF_015220075.1 of Falco rusticolus. NCBI lineage: Eukaryota > Metazoa > Chordata > Aves > Falconiformes > Falconidae > Falco > Falco rusticolus. Next base: position 23,998,569 of record NC_051191.1, on the reverse strand, counting down.
TAAGGTTTTGCTGTCAGAGAAAGCAGAGCAGTACTCTTAAATATTTTCTTCTCCCTCAAAGTTTTGGCCTATTGATTGGTTTCTTGGTAACTTGGATTAATATCTTTATTTGTTTAGTCTTTAAATGTGGGTCTTGTCTATGATGGCTGTTGTAATCTGGAGCTATAACCCCTCGTAATGTAATCTATAAAATGTTTACAAACAGCTCTGAGTATAATTCCAGAAATCTAGTAGTTGTCTATAATATATCACTGAGGGACTGAACAAACGTGGCATATCCAGGGATACCTGGATAAAAATTAATGCTGCAGCTTAGAAGTGCGGATGACAAATAATACTCACCTTATGTTGGATGTCAGTAGTGGTACTCCCCTCTTGCTGGTCCCTCCTTAGAAAAATACTCTTCAGTCCCAATGTCACTTTAAAGTCATGGGATGAAATCTGAAATCAGTGAGTGTTTTTGGTGAATTTGAGTTTTCAAAATTTTCTCTGATAGTCTTGCCTCCTAAAAATGTTACACATCTGTGTCTGTGCTTTGAGTAGCATTTCAGAGGAGTCAAGACTTTTGCTGATGATGTTGCCTTCTAAAAATGATATATATGTTCTTGTGTGTGTGGCTGTTCAGTGCCGCAGGGTTTCTTGTAGATGGAGCTGCTGTTGCAGTGTGTGTTCTAGACTGATGCTGTTCTTTTCCAGTTTAGCTTTTTGCAGCATAGCTTTTGGGGTTGAGCCTGGGTGCGCGGCAACCAGAGGTACAGCAGCTGCTGCAGTGCTCTCATGTCTGCCTGTCTTGTGATTTTGAAAACCAGGACCAAGAACATGTTTGTACCTCTGTGGCATCACTTAAGGACCATTATCCTGAGGATGCAGTGTATCTATTTATAGCTAGCTATTAATAGAAGAAAGGAAGAATGTTCTTTATGTAAAAGCAAGGCTAAATCTTAATTGTTAGCCTGCCTTATGAACATTAGGTCTATCAGATGATTTTATTGTGGCAATCCAGTGCTCTGTTTGTGGACTGTGCTTCCAAGACTTGCTGGACCACAGCCTAGCTACACTGTGTGGGAGCCTTCCCATAGGACACAGTTGGTGCTATGGCATGGGTGAAGGAGCTTCGTGTGTACCTCTGGTAATGTCATAGCCCTCTCCTGGGAGGAAATGATCAGCAGGATGGAATTGTTGCTCAGTACCAGCAGATGCTATCTCACTGCTATGAAACAGTAATCTGCTTACCAGGAGTTCTGGTTTCTCAGCCTGACAGGGGAAGGGAGGAAGGAGAAGTAATCCAATTGAATTGGAAATGCAGACTTGACTTTGCTTCTCATGTTACCTCTTGAACTATAACAAAGGGAGAAGCACTTGGGAAGCAGGACCATCTCCTTTCATTTGTACAGTGTGAGATAATGGTATCCAGTTCCAGCTGATTGCATATAACATGGTACCTCAGAACAAACTGTTCTGAGGAATGCATCACTGCTGTTTCCTGGTCACAGGCAGGGTGGGGGAAAAAATTAACTTCTAACAAGGCAATTCCTTGTTGCAAAGGATGTTTTAACATCTTGGAGAGATAAATTAGTTAGGTTCTGTTTTTTTACCCACCCCATGTTTGTGCAGTTAGTGCACGAGGATGTCATTTGTTTGTGATACTTTGAGAATGAAGGAAGAAGTTCTGCCAAAGTGTTTTGGGAGATGACAACAATTCAGAGGGGTATTACAGCACTGAGCACTAGGATAGCTTAAAAGACTGGGGGCTTTTGCTCCAGTAAGTGTTGGTGCATGTGTCTGTTCCATTAAGCATCTTCCAAATGTACAAGCACTGTTCTTCATGGCTGAGTGAAATAAAAGCTCTGTAAGCTTTAAAAAGCAATTTTGCTGTGTAATGTGATGATACAAAAATGGCACCAAGTTCTGTTCGTGGACCTTTCACCAGGAGTGGTTGGCACAGGAATTAACTGCAGCAGTGTTGGGAAAAGAACTGGGTTCTGTTTCCCCCGTGATCTGATAAATGGCATTCTTGTCTAAAAGCTAATAAAAGATGAAGATGCTTGAACTGGGTCAGTTGATATCTCAGCTGATGGGATTTTATTGCAGTTAATGATGTGTCATAATGGAATACACAAATTGAATCTATAGGACCGGTGTGTATGCAGGGTCCATGCTTGTAACTGTAGACATTTGGTTTGGAAGCACATGAGATGGGGTATAGAACCTTGCTATGTTGGAATTTTAAAGTCAGCTTTTAGAATAAGACCAATTATTTTTTTTTAAAGGTACCCATAGGTAGTAGACACGTTCCAGAGCATAAAGATATGGCCTTTATCAAGAGGGATACGTTTTTAGTATTTATTTTTTACTCCTTTTCAAGTATTTTAAAACCAGATTTAAATGTAACACATTGTTCTTGTTTTCAGAAATGAGTAAGGCTGGCAGCCCTACATAATACACTGATGGCATTCTACGCAGTGTCGGGATCAATAAGAGTGTGATGCCTAGAAATCTCCTCTCAGATTCTCCTGAAATGGCAGCTGAAATCTCTCCAAAGCATGCACATGGGAGCATGGAGAGGGGTGGCGGTGTGGAAAATCATGGCAGCCAAGCTAGGTGCAGGAATCTTGCCTTGGTAAGTGTTTAAAGAACCTTATGTTTAGTAATACAAATTACATCAGTAGCTCTGTTCACATCCCAGGATTTATTTTAAGTGCTGATTTTTGTCATTTCTAGTCCTAAATGGTTGCTTGTAGTCTATGAGTTGCTAACAAACTGAAAGGCTAGAAATAACTGCTCTGACTTGGTACAACAGCTTGTTGTTCTAGCTCTGAGAGCTTGGAGAGTGCTTCTCTCTTGACATACCACCATTCCCAGGTCTCTGGGAGGAATGGAGCATGCATTATGCTGGCTACTTGGTGCAACCCACCTACACGTGGTGCACAGTTTGGGGTGCATCTCTGCCCTTGCTTTAAGTAGCTCGTAAAGGAACTTAGGGTGTTAGTTCTATATGCTGTTTCTTGCTTAAGCTGTTTGTTGACACTACTGAATGAAGGTCTTGGCTTATTCCACCTTCATATAATTAGGTGAGTAACAAATACGTCACCATAAACAAAGCTGTCTTTGCGTTAGTGAATATGAGTGTGTGGCCATTTAAATAGTATGTGAGTAATTGAGGGAGTAGGATGCATTTCTGCATTTTTCCAATTAGCAGGATGATTCAGGCAATGAACTCAACAGTACTGTTTGTACTGTGGCAGGCTAAGCCTAGAAAGCAGATATGGTTCCGTGCATGGTTTTCTTATCACAACCATTTGAAAAGCATCCATTTTTAATTGAGGAAAGAACACTACAGTAAACATGCTTTCCCTAAATGAAAATCTAGATTTCTGCTTTGCCTTAAACATAGAATTCTGTATCTTTCCCTTTGACCTCCCTACTAGCTTCCTTTTTAGTGAAGTAGTTTTCTGTGAAAGAATAAGTGGCAGAAATAAGTTGGCAAGTTGATACCTGTATTTGTCTATATACCACAGAAATGCGCAATGGTTTTGTGATACATCTTGAGCTTTTTGGCAACAGGAGGTAATTGTAACTATGCTCCTTCTTGGCTGTTTCTAATGAAAATGCAATTGTGAATATTATGCTGTATCTTTCAACTTGTGTGGCTAGGTAAAACATGAAACAAGTACTACTAAATTTAGTCCCTTAACTTTTCTGATCTGTGATGGAAAAAAGTTGTGAAGAGTCAGGGTGGAAGAGGTCAAGAGCATAGCCAAGTACACCATTTGGACTCGGGTATTTGGAGTATGTTGTTTATTATATGAAGATTGGTTGGATCTTAGAGAATGGCAGTGGGAGCTGGACTTTGTTAAATATTTACAACTTAATTTCATGCAGAAATACAAGTTAATTCTACGCATTACTCTGCAGTTTTCCCAGTTATCAACTAGTTGCCAATTACGTTTCCATGGGTTTTATTCTTAGCTGCAGTAGCAGGCATGAAAGTAGTCATTTGAAAAAAAAAAAAAAAATCAGTGTTGAATAATGAGGCTATGTATAAATCGGTATGTTTCTACTGTCTCATCCTGAGTCTGCTGTGTCAGAATGACAGATTCCTTTAGTCTAACTAGATCTTACCATGTGATAACCAATATGATGATGCATCAGCTAGAAGTGGAATCTCTTTCTACTCTGTAATGCAATAATCTCTAGATGAAGTAAAAGCTAGCTGCAGGTTTAGGCAATTCCCATCAGACCTGCGCATCAACAAAAGAAGTTTCTGAAGCCTTTAGTTTGTCTTGTTTGAGTTTGTGCATGAGGGAAGTGAAATGCCTTTAATTCTGGTGCCATAAATCCCCTTCCATGACTGTTCTTCCAGCAATATAGTAGGTGGCATGTCTGATAAGGCTGACAAATAGTATGTGTAGAATAACAGGTTGGGGAATTAAAATGCTTTTCAATAAAGGCATAATTTTGGTTTCTGAGTTTGAGAAGGAGTCTCTGTTGAACTGAACATGAAGGAAATCTTGCCAATTGTGATTTAAGTAAATAGTAGTCAAGGCTTTAGTGCTGCTTAGGTCTTTCCTTTTTGTGATCTGGTGTGAGGAAAAAAGTGTAATTCTACAGGCTGATGCCTTCTGTCTGTTCAGCCTTGACTGGAACAGGCTTTAGAAATCTTCAGGGTAAAGAGCAGCAGGATTCTTCAAATATTTATTTTTCTATATCCTTGTGTATAATTTTGTACTAAAAGAGTGATTTTTATAGTCCACTAAGCAGATCAGGAGATCTATAAGAGGAAAAGCTAGTTGCTGGAATATGCTCCTAGAGACCCTAACTTCTTGCTTCATTAGTTTTGTTACAAAGTTCATTAGACCCTTAAAGCTTCTGCATCTTCTGAATAGGAGGGGATAGCTAATTCTGTGTAGAAAATTTCTAATTAAACTAATTCTGAGAAAGTATAGGGCAGACTCTCAGGAACACTGTACCTTCCCTTCACAGCCCTGAAACGGAGCAACTACAGACTTACCTGCCTTCTCATATATCGCCTTTCTGGGTCTGTTCACCTAGAGACACAGCAAGAAAGGTCAGGGTTGACTTTAATTTTTTTTTTTATTGCCTTGCCAAGGAAAGAAGTGTAGCAGTACTTTTTATGACAGGCCAGTACTGCTGCAGATTTCTTCCTACTTGATTACAAAAAAGAGGCTTTTAAGCTTCTTGGTGTCAAATTACATTAGTCACTAAATATAACCTTTGTATTGCATTTGTGGAATTCAGAAAAACCTAGGGATGTGATAATAGAGACAAACATTTGGACTAGCCTATGCTGACTGCTTAGAGCTGGTTTGGCTGACTGTTGGCTGTTCATGCATACTCTGTGTCAGCGCTGGCATTACTTGCTGTAGAACTGGTTGTTGGTTTAGGAATGACTAGGAGATGGACATGAATTGCCATAAGGCAAAAACGTCTTAAAATTCTGTGTGTGATCCTTACCAGTTGGCTGTCATCAGTTAAGTTTAATTTTGCAAGATTTCTCACCTTCTTACCTACGCAAAGGTGCTTTTAGTTATTGTTTGACAATCGCAATCCTTAAAACCAAATTTATTTTTTCAAATGGAAAGCAAGGTGCTGATGTCCTGTCTTGATTGTAGTAGAATTTTCCATATAAATGATAGATTTGGCAGCATAAATCCAGACCTGAACATCTATCACAGCAGCTGAAGACAAGCACAAGAGCCTACATTTAGATGGAAAGAACATTTGCTTTGGTATCTTCATCTCACACCACCTTTCATAACCGTAAAAGCTCTTACAGATGAGGACATGAATTTGCACAATATTCTGGTTTCTTTTTAATGAAGGTGGTATCCATGCATATGCTTGGTAAAAGCATGAGGTAAGTGTACCTTCTCCGTACATGGAATCTGTTGCACTGTCCAAGGGGGGAGGGTAAACAAAACCACTCTGTTCTGCTTCACAGTTCTGACTTCCAAAACTCATTCTTGAATGACTCTGACATGTGGTATAAGAATTAACTTGCAGTGAAATACAGTTGCAGCAATTTAAGGACACTTAATTTGGAGATAAAACTAGGTCTTCACTTTTTTTGAAGCAATTTGTCTTCCTCCGTTGACGGAACAAGCACAGACTGACATCTTAAAGCAAATCCTCTTTCAGTGCTTCACCTTGGTAATTGTACTGTGTATCTATTCTCAGCCATGAGTAACTGCTTTAGTTTCTAGGTGTGAACAACATGCTAGAACACTAGTATCGCCTGTGAAATCACACTAAAAGGTGCTGGTTGTGCCTAAAGTGAACTGTGCTACTTGGAACTGTGCTAGTAATAAGCTGTGTCAGTGCCTTGGTTCTGTTGACACGACATCAGTGCTATACCTTCTGTATTTCAACCTATCTTACTGAATGATAGGTTTGAGGGATAGTGAGTTCTTGTTAATCTCAACAGATTGTGCTGTGGGCGTTGTTTTAATTTGTTTTATTTTTGCCACGGTTCATCACCAGTCTTTTTGGGGCAGTGATGACCTCCAGAATTTGGCCAAGTGACTATTGCTTTTGGTCACTAATAAAGTGGTTTAAACTGGAAGATGGCGATGAATCTGAAAAGATGTCAGTCTCATTCCATTTGTTACTTCCGCCAAGTAGCTTCCTCTGTGGCTCTAACAAGACAGTCACTGAAAACAGCTTGTCACTACCAGACACCTTGTATAATACAGGTGACATCTTGAACATTGGTTACATAGACAAGGAGAGCAAGTATCTTGTCAGTAGTCTGAACTGCCTCAGTATCTTATTTTGCGCACTTAGTCATTTAACTCAGGGCTGACTTCGTTATTTTGTGGTTATGATGCCTCTTGGAGCCTAAAAGTTAGTTGCTATGACCTTTGTCCTTTTGGGATCAGTACAGATAATCCAAATGCAACAGACCTGGCTCTTTAAGTGTACCACATAACTATATTTGCCCCAGGCTCTCTGCAGATGTCCTAGGATTCCAGTGTAGTTTTAGGAGTTAGTGGAAAAGGACAGATTCTGTGTCTGTTAGCCCACTGCCACCTTTTTTTCCTCACAATTTGAGTGTGCAGAGTCTTGTGATGCTGAACTGCACTTTGGGTGCATTCAAGGGAAAGTCCTGAGAGATTCTTTTCATAAAAATGTGTTTTTTTTCCCTTGATACTGATACTTTATAGGCTTTGCTGTAAAATAAGGTCTTTTTCCATGTCCAACTACTTTGCTAAATAACAATACTCAAAAAATGAGAAGAATTCTTGACTGATACTTTCAATGGATACAACTGTCTTTGGGCAGGCAGAAGCCATTCCTTACATGGTATGGAGAGAAGAGCTATGCTGTGCTTCATCCACTTTAAATTGATATTGGTATGACTTGGAAGCAGTATGCCTTGGAAAAATAAGAGTTACTGTTCCTAGCAGCAGGGCAAGAAGTAGAGAGGAAGAGGTGCTGGAAGACTGTGTGCTTTGGGCCATGGGTATAGAGCTAGGGTAAAGAGCGTGGCTCGTAGCAAGGAATGGCCTTGCTGTAGAATATGCTAGTGAGAATTTAGATACTGAAGACAATTTATGCGCTGTGCACAAACTGCATCGTTCTGCTTCAAAGAAGCATCAATCAGGTAGATAAATGTTATTCCAGCAGGTGGGCAGCTCTGCTCTTCAACCCTCACTGATAGCCATTCCTGAACCTCCAAAGTAGTTTCTTTGTACTCCACCGCTTTTCAAGGAATACTTGGATTAAAATTCTTGTAAAATGAAAGCCACTTTCCACTTGTCTCACCTTTAGTGCACGTATAGAAAATTATTTGTAATGATATAGGTGGTCAACTTTTAATATATATAAATACATACAGGGCTGTGTCTGCCTACCACCCATTCCTCCTTCTCTGTTTTAAAACATAACATGCTCCATTCTTCCAGCCTTCCTGTGCAGCTAAACCCTCAGCACTCCTTGCTTTGTTCTGGACCCTATCTGGCTTGGCTGTATCCTTTCCGAAGTTTAGCGATTGAACTGGAACCCTGTGTTCCAAATGAGGAGTGCTGTTATTTCATCACCCTGGTTAATATATCCCAGAATGACATTTGCATACCTGAACAGCGCTCTTTCCTCTTTACAGCACTTAAACTGACCTGCAGTTCTTTCTGTCTAGTATTGCTACTTAAACATTTTTCATCATTCTAATGTGTTTTTCAACTGAATTTCATGTTACAGACTACTGGCACACTTAATATAGCTCATGAAGGTATCTTCTGCCTTAGTTCTTGCAGCAACATCTTCCAGCATAAGGGGATTTTCAAATACTAAATTAATTTTCTACTGTTGTCAGTGAAGTATCAAGTTCAGAAGTGTAGAGATAAATCTGTTCAGGATTTCTTGCATTATACAATTTGCAATAAATCGTGCTACTTCCCAAAAACAACTCTCCCCTGCCCCCCAGTTACACAGGTACCTTGTAGTACTGCATCTAGGCATAGTTTCCTTATTCATCCATGAGTGTATTTGGGGGGGAGGGGGGGGGGTGGGGGGGTGGCAGGGGGGGCATGTCATGAAGCCTTCAAATCAAGGTATATGACATCTTGTGCTTATACCTATTGGCCAAGTCAGTAATGCTTTCATGAGAAATGTGATTGGCGTGAAATTACTTGATTTTTATAGACAGTGCTTAGTGGCTTTTGCCTGAAATGTCTCCAATTTTTCTCAATGTCATTCTAGCATAAACATTAAAGGGAAGAAAACTCTAAGCTTATCAGCCGAACTTTGATAACCAAGGTGATGTCTTCAGAGTTTAAGTAGATCTTGCATTGCTCTATCTTGCTTTTTTGAAAATTAGGTTAGGAGTAATTTAATCAGTTTTACTTCAGTTAATCTAGTGTATTTTTTGTTTCCTCACTTATGACCTATTGATTATATGCTTTGCTAACTATTATGAAGCACACAGGTACAATTATGTTAACAAACTGAAAAAAATAACATTCAATATTATAGTCTTCAGCAAATGAAATGGTATTATCAAAATCATCAGATAGTGGGTTGTAAAGGAAGTACTCTTTGACGCAGCACACAATTAAACTATGGAACTCATTGCTACAGAATGCTGTGAATGCCAGCCATTTAAGTGGACTAAAACAATAAGAAAAATTCATGCTAGAAAGCTTATTAAGGGCTATTAAGTACACAGATACGGATGCAACTGGGAAGTCCTTAAATAATGTGTTGCTGGAAACTGGAAGGACGCAGGGAAGAAAAATATAAACCTATCCAATATACAGGAATACTCCTCCCCCCAGCCACATTCCCCTGTCCTGTGCATTCTTGGTGGCTGAAGGCGGGCTACTGAGCTAAATGGACTTTTTGGTCTGATCCTGTGCGGTAGTTCATGGTCTGACCTGTTCTTATCTCTTGCTTCCAACTTAGGCAATGCAGTGGTATGACCCATTCTGTTTCCCTTTCCTGTAAATATAATCAGAGGTACTTGCCTTTTTCTTCTGTGCTGAAGCTTTTGTACCTGTTCCTGATACTGTTCCTGCATGTAGAGCTTTCACTCCTTACAAGTAGGACTGTTTGCTCTGTTATTAACAGGCTAAGGCATAAGTGCTGTTATACTGGTCTCTTTCTACTACATATTAGGATCGTTTGCTCCCTTCATGTTTTTTTGAGAAGCATCCAGTCATTTCTCTACTGTGGAACTATGCCTATTCATTCTTTGGCACTGTCAAGTGATTTATCATTAATCAGTTTAATCTGGTGTTCTGGTATTTTGCTAATTGAAATTTGGTTCTCTAGCAGTTTTCACAAGGAATTATTTTTTTATTTATTTTTGACTGCTACAGATGTCCTGTTATTTCCCCTGCTGTTCTGTTTCTGTCAAAGCTGTACTGGTCTTAAGATTCTAGGCCTGGGTGTGACTTTAAGAATTTCTTCAGATGCATGTGAAAAACTGTGGGCCTCTGATAGATATTAGGTTACTGTTTTGGACAGGTAGGAAAGGGATCTTTTCTATGAAACAGATTCTATTCTGGTCTTTTCCCTTTTTTTTTTTGTTTTCCTTGCTTAATTTTTCCTTTTTTATACCTAACACTGTCATAACAGACTCTTTCCTGTTTGGTGGAAGCAGGAAACGTTTGGCTGCACAGAGATCTAAAATATTAATGCCAGCTGAGCATATTCAGCTATTTCAGCTGTTTGTGTCCCAAATTTCTTCTGTCCAAGCAGTCTTTTTAATCCTCAGCTAAGGCACTATTTTCAAATTTTAAATTTAAGCTGTCTTTTGACAGTAGCTTTAAAGTTGGTAGTGCTAGGTATATGTGAGATCGATCTAATTTCGGGAAGTGTGTTTGTAAGAGTAGGGAGCTGGTGGAATGTATGAGGTAAATAACTTCAGTAGCTGAAAAGACTGCTTTGACTGTTGAAAACCCAGTTTCTTCAAGGAGAAAAAGATGCCTAGAAAACCAGCCCAGAAAGAATACGAACTGTTCCAGTACTCGGAATATGTCAAAAATGCACTATTTGCAAATGGACTTGGTAACCTTAGTTAAAACTGGCACCAGTTAACTTATGACAAAATTCCTATTAAAAAAAAAAGCTTTACTATATTGTTAGTAATACAAGTGGGCATTTTATAATACCATACTGTTCTCAGACCAGTGGTAAAGCAAGTCACTGCTTGCTTTACATCTCCAAACTCCTTTGGTTTGACCAAATTGAGTAGGTTTATTTTCACTGTGCTTGTGTGTCTAAAATTGGATGATTTCCTTGTCTTGTAAACTGAAACATGCCCTGCCTGAGGAAGTTTCTAGTCAGGCTGTGTGCCTTACATCTCAGTACGGTGACCTGCCATAAGGCTGCCCATTCTCCAGAACTGCTGTCTGTCTTTTTGGCTGAGGAGATGTGATATTGGTCATCTTGAAGGAAAACTGCATGAGGAAAGAGACTGAAGTGCTAACTGAGACGAGGTTGGCCATTCACATCTAGGTATGACACTTACTACAAATGTATTTGCAAAGGGTTGATTACTCATTTCAGATCATTAATCTAAAGGGAAAGTGCTCATTCCAGCAAGATCTGTGAGGGGTGGTAAATTTGGCATAGCTCTGCTGACCAGTCCTTCTGCAAATCCCAACTGGCATCGAAAAGTGCTCAGTCTTATAGCACGGAAACAGAAGGAAGGGCTTCTGAAGGTCTTTGCTTCAATTCACCTGTTGTTTTGTACAGCTCTTGATCAAATGTGTTGAGCTCACGTGGGAGCAGGTCTTTTAAATGAACAGTGTGTTGCAGTCATTTCTGTACTGTACTGTATTCTGGATCTGCTGCCACTATGAAATTCTTAAACACAACCCCTTCTTTTCCTTTGCTTGTGGAAGTCTGGCTCTTGCAATGAGCTCACCCACAGCAAAGGCTTCTTGGAGTCCCTGTTCAGCTCCAGCTAGGGCCTACCTAACAACAGCTCCTTTCCTGTCATTCTCTTGCCTACTAGACATAGCAGCTGTATGAGTATTTGGGTGGGGAAGGAAGGAGATTGCAACATCCACGAAGGAGGGGAAAAAAAAAGGCTTGTCTGTCTCTCACTTCTCAAGTGCAGCCGTAAAACTTTCCTTGGCCTTTGAAAACTGAGCTCTGCCATGTGGTGTGCGCAAGCTGTGGAATACGTCAGCCTTTGAAATTTGTCCTTTAAATAGGCAATTGCAAATGGCATCCAAATTTAAGCTTTTGTAGCAGTTTTGCTGCAAGCTGGAATAAGTTATTTTTTTCTGACAGAGCACTGTGGATGGTAAGACTAAGTTACAAATATCTACACCCCAAACCACGTTCACCCTGATGGCAATAAAACTCAGTCTCTAGAAATGCAGTTGTAGCATGAGCCTCTTGTTGAAACCAACGTTGTATTTCCCTGCAAGGCTTCAGTCTTCTGTTTTAACAGAAAATTGTGCCAGCTGTGACTGAAGGATGCTGTGTTCATGTGATTGCAGCCACAGATCAGAAAACCTGCCCCAAAGTGGCTGGCTGAAAAGCTGTGTGTCGGTCTTATGTCATTCATTTATTTACAGGGAAAATGTTGTACAGGCCACACAGAAGGCAACTAAGAGCCTTAAATCACTTATTTTCTCATCTGTAATATTTCGAGTGTTTAGAGCCACTTGGTACAATGCAGCACTTTATAGTTCTTTAATCTATAGGCATTACTTTTCTACAGAGGTACATTGTTCTTATTTTTAATGCTGAGGACAGGGATAAAAGCTTTGTTTGTGCAAGGAGTTAACTGGTAGAGCTGCACACAGCTTTTTCTATTCTAATCTAATGTAAGATGATCTGAACAGGCACAGAGTTTGAAGCAAGTTGCTCTGCCCTAGCAAGAACATATCTACCTCTGGGATATTTGCACTGCATTCCTTTGTGTTTACCTAAATACCCCCAGTCCTCCATTGGGAAGTAGCCTTGTTACCTTGCCTGCATGCATGATCAGATGTCCTTGGAGAAGTGAAAAGCAGAGATGAGAAAGGAAATGGTCTTGTATTGCTTTGCTGGTGCCTTCTTAAGTTATTGACAGCAAAGTTTCCAGTATATGCCTGGCAGGAGAGAAATTCAATCCAGAAAAGGGAAAACCTCACTTACTTTTCAACAATACTTCATTATGTTCCAGAATTTACACAGCTCTCTTGGGAAATGTCTTTCCTGTATCCATTGTCTTAATGTAGTGCCTTTCCTAATCGTTCTTTGTCATCTCCAAGCTTCTGGAAAAGTAAGTGTTTCCTAGGGTGTAGGTGGAGGGGAAAGAGTTCGTGCATTGCTGCCTAGCCTAGCTTATCATAGTGATACAGTGTTAATCAAGAGCAGTGACTCAGAAAGTGAGAACTGGATAATCCAAGTGATAATTTATCACTTCTGTAGTCTAGAGGATTGTTCCCGCTGGAGAAAATACCCCAAGAAACTTTGCTGCTAGGGAACATATCTTCATATTTACTCTAAATTTTCCTTTCTGTAACTCAAAGGTAAAATCTTTAGAAACCTTTTCCCTCCTTATTATTACTTCTTTGTAATCTATCACGCAACTTCAGATAACTTGGAGATTGCAGTGGTAGAGCCAAATTTCAGCTCTAGCTCTGCCTCTAGAAGCCAAGTCTCACTTTGGTGTAGAGCAAAAAGAGAATCGATGCATTTGTTGGACTGTCCGGAATGCACCCCTTCCTTCCCATGCTGCTCCCTGAGTCTTGTCCCTGAACCTGACACAGCAATTGAAACAGCTTACCCCAGTCTGGAGCCCAAAGAAGTGATCTTAACCCTTGTAAAGGCACAGGGGTATGTGCAGAGGGTGTTGCCTTTTTTTATTTATGATCTTTTAGCAATTTGTCTTGTCCAGCTGTCGTTCAGCAAAAAAATATCCATTTGAGTTGGGTACTTTAAAGGACAAAATACCAGTTGCTGTCCTTAAGTCATAATTAATGCCCTGTAAACTCCTGGCTTTGTTTTTTTTCCTCTTGCATTGTAGTGGCTGAATGCTCCTTTAGGAAGGGGTGAAACATCAAGCAGGAGATGCCTCTGATGTGACTGCTGCCTGTTTCATCCTGCCTCTTTCTGCCTTTGAAAAGGGGTGCTGTGTTTGCTCTCAGTGTACTTACCTGTACTTGTCCGTAGGAATTAATCTTTCTGGCTTTTTTCTCTTTCCCCATAGGATGATGAGAGTCTGAAATACTTAACTCATGAAGAGCAGGATGTTCTTATGTTCTTTGAGGAAACTATAGATGCCTTAGAAGATGACTTGGAGGAGCCGGTCCTACATGACAGTGGCATCCACTGTCAGTCTCTAAGGTCAACAGAAGAAAATGTGTCCAGTCATTCAGAGGCTGAAGATATCATCGACTTAGTACAGTCTGCACCTGAGAGTAGTGACCATGAAGGCCCTCCTAGCAAAGATACGGAACCAGGTAGTAGTATTTCCTGAAAGTGTGTTTTTTCCCTTTGATCTAGCCCTGACATTCTAGTTCTCATTAGAAACAGCTGAAGAAAGTCTGTACCTTCCTCACTACCTCAAGATGAATCTGTTATGCATCAGGAGCTCTAAGGACCATGATTTCAATTTGATTTGGGATTTCTGGAATTATTGCTGTTATTGCAACTCTTTGTTGGGTTTTTTTCTCATGGAGTCCATGCATATGATGCTGTTGGACTCTTCTCTGTCCCCTACCTGGTGACAGAGTTGTAACAGAACTGAGTATTATGCAGAGTGATCGCAGCAAGGCAGATGAGTGTTCATCAACCTATTCACACTCTGCCTCTCTCAAAGACCTCTTAATACTGTTGCTAAGAGTTTTAAGATAGCAGATTGTTTGTAGTGCTGAGAGGCACTTGATACACCATTTTGTTACAAACTTATTGATAGTATTTTCTTCACCCTGTAGAGTTTGCTCTCTCCGTTCTTGGAGAATGGATTTATCAGCTAGCACATACAGTGGGATGTAATGTGTCCTCTCCTGGCTGTTATAATAAAAAATAACTGCAAAAGTCTTACAGAAAAAGCAGCCATTGAAACACAGCGGAGCTAACATGCAGACTGTGAATGAATAGCAGGAAGGGGGCTTTTAGTGAATGCATTGTAAATATGGGGATTTGAAGCATAGTGTCGCTTACAAGATGCCATTGCTAGGAGTTCAGTTACAGTTTCTTCTGGCAGTGTGGGCTGAGTTTGAGTTTGAAAGGCTGGGAGAGGAGGGTACAGATGCTTGCTAAGGATAGGTGAAAGAAAGCCTTGTATTCTACTCTGTGTGAAGACTTACTGACATTATTGCCACTTTGTCTTTCAAGCGTTGGATGCTGCCTGGAGAGCTGAGAGCCCTAAGCCAACTGTACCTGCTGACCATCCCCCACATCCCCCTGTACCACCACCATTGATGTCAGAGATGCTTCCTCTTCCCCCTCTGCCCCCTCCCCCTGTGCAGCATCCAAAACTGCTTCGTTCTATCCCCACTCCGCTCATCGTGGCCCAGAAGATGTCTGAGCAGCAGGTAGAAAGCAGGGTGCGCTTCCCCAGTGCCCTTAAGGAAGGGAATTTGGACAGGAAGAAAAGCCCAGTAACCAACGGTGATTATTCTGCGGCTCCAAAGCACCCTCCTGCACCTGCACCCAAACTGCACCGGTTCCCGAGCAACATCAACATAACAAATGTCAGTGGCAAAGAATTCAGTGAGACTATTTCAAAAGCAGCGGTTAATGTCCAGGAGCGGAGAGCTCAGGTGCTGGCCAACATCAATGGAGGAGCTGTTCTGGCAGCTGAACTGGAGGAGAAACTGCAGAAAAATGATTTCTTGTCACGTAACAGAAGCTCTTCCTTAAGGGATCTCTCCTCTGAGCAAACACGGTATGAGGCCCTGACAAAACTTGGCCTAGTTAAGGAAAAGCCAGCTGAGGACCAAGTGGACCATGCTGCAAGCACTCAGCAGCTTAATGTGCAGCCGAAACAGGCAGATGCTGTTCCCAATGGATATCAAAACATCCATGAGATTTTAAAAAGCGAGCCTAGCCCTTTCCTTCCTATGGGCAAAACTGTAACAATCAAGCCAGACATAGCTCTTGCTGCTAAGAAGGTCAGCAATGCACAGGAGGACACAGCAAAAAGTTTTAATGATTATAAACAACCTAGTCTAAACCTGGATATGAGGAGAAGATCGGGTTCACTGCCTAGACCTTCAGGATTTCGATCGCAAGGGATAACGGTAAAGTTTTCTGGCCGCGGCTCAACAGAAGAAGCTAGGAGAGAGGCACTTCGGAAACTGGGACTACTGAAAGAGAATGTGTAATTCGGACGGGAATGTTGTGGCAACAGCGGGGAAGTCGTATCATGGCTTTGTTGGCTTTGTGCTAGGATAGTCCCAACAGGATTAGGATCAAACAGATCGGAAGAAGAAAGGAGACTTTCTCTGCTTCAGGCAAGTAAGGAGGTACTAGACACTGCAGAATGACTGCTCGTGTTTATCCTAGAAGGACTGGCACCATGTATGGTCACTTACAGCAGCGGGTTTCAGCTGTCCTTCCTACAGAGAAACTCAGCTGTTCCTCTTTGTGACTAAGAGGAATTTTATTTAAGTAATGCTGGACTATGAGACAGCATCTTGTTAATGAAGTGTACAGTGCAGTATTGTTGTACGTAGCAAACCGAACAGTAAATCTTCTTTGTGCTATTTCTGAAGCCAAAACAGAGAGTTCCCTCCATTTGTCTTGCCCACATGTCTATGTCTGTTCATGGGAGCTCAAGAAAATGTCAAAACTGAAATTTCTGACCAGTGTGACACACCTCCATGACTTCTTGTTGTCTGTGTTATCTGGCTTGGCTTTGTTTCCTACCGGGGCAGAGTCGCCTTCCTCACTCTGTGCCCACTTGACTCGAGACTGTACAGAAGGGGTTTCTGTTTTGACCTTCTTGACAAAGCAGCCCAAGCTTTGAGTGGGTGACTGCATCACTCTGCTGCTTTGCTTGAGGTCTTGCCTTTCTTCCCAGCCACCTGCTGTTTGGTCACACTCTAGCAACCTAAGCGTCCAGTGAAAGACACCAGATAAGCCTCAAGGATATGCACCACGCACCGGTTTTCTCACTGACAGCCAAAGAGTCTCCTGACAATCTGTGACCCCAACTGTTCTGTACCACTGATGATCTTATAGCAGGGAAGCCATAAGAACAAGTTAATTTTGTACCAAATGAGAGAACCTAATGTTAAAAGTCTTACCTCTTACATTGGGGTTCCCATGAAAAAACTGGTTTTTTTGAACAATAGCTGTACTACATTGAACAGTTGTGCGTTCTGTTACTTCTAAAAAGCCTGTAGTATCACAGCCCCAATGATCCTCTGTTCACAGCCTTATTTGATTATGCCCTGCCAATGCATAACAAGTTACAGCCAAAATTCTTGCAGGCTAAGTGGAGTTACAGGAGAGAGCTGTATGTAAGAGCATGGAGCTGCTGACTGGTCTGAGTTGGCATTATTTTGCCTTTGTTCAACAGACATGCTTTTAAAGATGGTCCCAAATTATATTTTTGTGGTGGTATGATTTTTTTATGGCAAAGCTGCTCTTTTACATTAAAACTCACTTCCCTTTTTGTACACATGAAAACATCAAAAATAGCCATTTTAAAATCAAATGCCAAACTCTGGACCCTATAAATTTCTTGTTATTCCTGCATGTTTAAGAGTTCTCAGTGTTTTGGTTTTTTCTAAAGGGAAAAACTCACTCTCTGCACTTTCTAAAGTCTCAAGCAACTCCCTCTTTTTCCCCGAGTAGCTAAGTAATAACCTTGGAGAAGAGGAGGGGAGCAGCTATTGTAGAAACTGGCACACCCTTCAGTGAGAAGCTCTGATGTAACTGTGATAAACAAGTCTGTAGTCCTTGTGATAAAAGTATTTCAGACTTGCTGAGCTGTACTTTTAAGTGAAGCTGTCGTGAAGGAAAAATCTTTGCGTCATTTTCAACCTGCCTCATAAGTTAAAGTGGTTTTTGTTTTTTGTTTTTTTTAATTATCTGCTTGCTGCTTAAATTTTTAATTGTGTTGTTATGGTATCTGGCTGGTTCTGTTATGTAGTATTTCTTTCAGCCTTTTCACTGGGTAAGTGATCATGTTCCTCAGTGTGACAGGCTTACTATACATAAGCAATCGGTAATTAAAATATGTGGCCATTCCTCAGTCTGGCAAAGCACTTACACATGCATAATCAAATGTGAGAAGTGCTGCTGAAACAAAAAAGGCTTCCTGTACGCTGAAAGTAAAGCACGTACTTGTTTTGCTGGGCTCTGAGTCTGTAGTCCTAAATCAGAAAGACAGAAAATACTTTCAAGCACCTGGTTCAGTGCAGCCTGGAACGGAGTCCTACATGTGCATGATGCATCATAACTTATCAATGTAACCTGCTAAGTAAATATAAATGTTTCACGACCTTTGTGCTTTTAAATCCTTTTAAAGTAAATTCTTTGTTATAAATGTGAAGTGCATACAACACAATCTTCACATCTAATAGCTTCTTTCTAGCTCTTTGAGTGGTTTATAGCTGAAAGTCCATGCTAGGCAAACGGGGGGGGGCAAACCAAAACCCTGACACTAATTGTTTCATTGAAATGCAGTCCTGTTCAATAAATCTGTAATATAACCCTATTTAAAAAAACCCACATAAATTAGATGTTTAATATCTGAAGTATAAAGCTGCAGTATGCTGCATTAGCTGGATCATGTTCTTTCATACTTTGTGCTGGGCTGTGTCCTCAGCTGGTGGGAAGTGAGAGTTAAGATTTTTTCATTAGGTAAACAGATTTTGGCCCAGTGAGGACTTGGAATGAGGTATTCATTGTGGCCCTTCATTATAGCAAATATCCTACTGGTAAATTCTTCTCTGTGCCTAAAACTGTAGTAAGTAAAGCCATGTACTAAATGAAGTTGAGTCTAGCTGCTAATAACCTGTATATAAATTTAGCTCTATTTTGTGTATCTTGTTTTGTGTGTATATGTTGGTGTGATTTTATTTTTTTTTTCCCCTTGTGTTAGAGGTAACTGTCTCACAGAAATCTGATAAATAATCTATTAAACTGGGATAAAACCAATGAAATGATGGCTGATGGAAGGTGGAATTTTGTTCTTTGTCACTCAGTACCATGCATCTTTCTTGGAGGAGGGAAGTGACTTTCTTTGATAGCTAATACCAACTTAATGGCTTTTCTCTTTGTAACTGTGGATGTAACTTTGTGTGTGGGGGCCAGTTTCTGTCATACCATGGGTGAAGGAGGAGTAAGGGGAAAAAAAAAAAAAAAAGGCAGGGGGGTGCGGCAGAGAGAATTATGTCTGTCCTCTGACAAGAGATATGTGTTCTCACTGCCAGACTTCAGGAACTGTGATAAGGGTCCTTGCAGAAAGCAAGTTCATCCTGAGCAGTGTTTGAAGTAGACAAAAGCCCCCCCTCTCCTAGTGTTTTGCAATACTGAGATGAGTTTTCCAAAAGGAATATTGTTATGTGAAAGAATAGTAATTAATCCTTGTGTTTCTGTGGCTGCCTTCCATGGGTGTTACTGTAAGTGAGTGTGATCCTGCCGAGGGCAGAAATCTATCTTGTTGCACAGGCCAAAGTTCCCCACTAGAGAATATTCCTACCTCTCCCTTCTGAGCATGTGCATGTGTGTTTGCAGCCTTTCTGTCTTTTGTTTGGATACTTGCACATCAAGACTGCTAAAACACTTCCAACAATAATTAGTGCTGACTCTGACATGCATTACTGGAGTTACTGCTGCTGAGTCGAGCAGAGAGGTGAATGTTCCCTGATGAAATGCTGTGCAGCTGAGGTGGTGGCTAAGTCATCTTGTGCTGAGATTTGTCCCGCTACGAGCAGGGAATGGTTTAGAGCCAAAGTTAACAAACTTGGATTGAATAATGACAACAGCATCCTCGGAAGAACAGCTGTTCAGGAATGAGTGGCTGCTTTTTGCTCAGACTGGCAAGGGCTGTCTTCAGTGGCTTCAGTCCCTCGTGCAGGCTGCTCTGAGTAGGAGGCTGGAGGGTGGCACTACCACTCCAGCTCATACCTGGAAGGAATCCTTGAAACAATTCTACTGTTTTGAAGACTTATTTCATATATATATATATATACACACAAGCATTGTTGAGCATTTGACCAAATCTCATGTATCATAAAAGATAGGTTGGTTTGGTGCTTTTGTTTTTAGAGTGATTTACATTCTAACTCCTGTTTGCATAAGATACTTTTTGGCTACCACCAATATCCTACCTGGGGGCATTAAAAAAAAAAAGTATCAGCAGGTCTAGCAGCCTGTCCCCAAGCTTTCCAGGGCTGCCTTGGGGCTCTGGTATGTGTCTCAGCCAGGCCAGGTGGCCTCCTGTAACTGCATCCAGCTCCAGCCTGGAGCCAGTGTGAGAGAATTTAACTTGGCTCAATCTCTAATGAAACTTAAACTAAGTTACAGTGCCTCACCCTTGCCTGTAGGGTAAAACCTCACAGAGCTGCCCGTTTACTGTCAGCCTTCAAGTGGCTGCAGCTTTGGGAATAAGCTTTTGATGTTTTGATCCTTCTGTGCGTGTTTTATAAAATTTGGCTTCTCCCTTAGACAGCTTCAGAAAGTGTTATCCATAAACTTATCAGGGAAGGCATGAGGCTAAAGGTAGGTGATAGTTTTAGCCCAGCAGCTTGGGCTGCTTTTCTGTACTGTTAGAGGCACGAACAGAAGGGCTGTAAGTGACAGCGCTCCTGAATGAACTCTTCACTGTTTTGTAACTGAACTCACCAAGGGAAAAATGATAGAACGTGTTTTTCACCTGGCTGGTTGGTGGTGGTTATTCTTGGCAGAGCAGGAGTCCAGGGTAGCACTGCTCAGAGCAGCGCGTACTCCACTCGTGGCAGGGTGTTGTTCAGGCTGCGCTGGAGGCAGCTGCAAAGCTGAGCCCTGATGGTTCAGTTCTCAGGTGTATCCTGTGCCCCTACAGCACCCATAACTCCAACTAACTTGTTCTTAGTGACTTGGACCCTAAGCATGTTGTTTGATGTCTTTAATAGGTCAGCACTAAATGATGCAGAGGTGAATTTGAAGTGAGTGGAAAAACTTGAAAGTGTTTACTTTATGCAGACACATTTAACTCTAACCTTTCTTCTGCTCTAAGAATCTAAGAATCTTTTTCTCTACCATTCTACTTTTAATATTTTGAGAGGTCAGAACAGCACCGGCTGCAGCTAGGTTGGCAACAGGCACACAGAAAATGGTTTGAGTGGTGTCTTGGGGCCCGTGTTGGTAGGTTGCATGACTGTAGTGACAAGGGCAGAGCTGGGGGAGGAAGGGTCTTGGAGCAGGAAGGCAGCAGCATGGTGCTCAACCCAGCACGGTGAGGCTCTCACTTAGCACTGCTTGGCCGCTAGCTGAAATGTGGGTTACGGTAGGTAGATGCCTGTTCTGTATGTAGCTTGGTGTGTAGATATGGACGCTCCCTTAGGTGTGATCTTGGAATAGTAGAATCGTTGAGATTAGAAAAGACCCTTAAGATCTTCAGATCCAACTGTCACCCCAGCACTGGGACCTGCCTCTCACAGCCCCACGCTGGCGGGGCCCGATCCCCTGTGAGCACTTGCACCAGCTCCCCCAGTGCGCTCGGGTGGATCCCATCCAGCCCCGTACACGTGTGTGTGTCTCGGTGGTGTGGCAGGTCGCTGACCATTTCCCCTTGGATTACGGGGGCTCCATGCCGCTCCCCATCCCTGCCATCCAGCGCAGGGGGCTGGGTGCCTGGAGAACAACTGCTCTGACTGTTAAGGACTGGGGCAAGGGCAGCACTGGGCACCTCAGCCTCTGCCTCAGCCTGTGTCGCTGCTTCCCCCGCATCCAGTAAAGGGTGCAGATTCTCCTCAGCTCTCCTTTCGTTGCTAATGTATTTATAGAAACACTTTTTATTGTCTTTTATGGCAGTGGCCAGATGAAGTTCTAGTTGCGCCTTGGCCCTTCTCACTTTCTCCCTGCACAACCTCATGACACCCTTGCAGCCCCCCGAGCTGACTGCCCCTTCTCCCAAAGGCCACAAACTCTCCTTTCCCCTCCCCCCCCCCCTCCCCCGAGCTCCCCCCAAAGCTCTGTGCAGCCGGGTCGGCCTCCTTCCTTGCCGGCTTGTCCTTCGGCACGTGGGGACAGCCCGCTCCTCTGCCTTTAGGATTTCCTTCTTGAAGCACATCCAGCCTGCCTGGGCCCTGTGGCCCTTCAGGGCTGCCCCTGAGGGACATTGTCAGCCAGTTCGATGAGAAGCTTTTAGTGCATCACTTCTCGCACGCACCCCTCCACCTGCCCAGGGTCTTGCTCCCAGGTAATCCCTGCGTCATGCAGAGGCAAAGGCAGAGGAGTGGAGTCTTCCCCACGTTACTGACTCCCAAACTATAAATAACTTCTCCCCTGAGGTAAGGAGGGTCCTTAGACTAGATGGAGCCAACCCCTTCCACGGGAACACACCCTTCTCTGTGTGTTTTGTTTTTGTTTGGTCATCTTTTTTCCCTTCAAAACAGGCCGCTCTCTTCCCATGTGGGGTGGCTCCTCCCATGTTAGGAAATGCCTGGCTTGAAAAGTTGTCAGCGCAGCCGCAACTACTTCACCTAACGGTCAGATGCATTCTTGTCTCAAGGGTTTTGCCAGGAAAGATTATTTTTGTTAATAGGGCTGGTCAATACTTCTCAGCCTTTGGATTTTTCCACTGGGCCATAATTACCTGCTGCTACTTGCAACCGGCAAAATAAAGAAAACCAGAAGAGGCTTCTAGTAACTTTAGGATTAAACTGAACAGGCACGAGGAACCAGCTGGCAGGCTTGGAGAAGCAACTCGGTTTCAATGTCCTTCTTGTTCGTGAGCCTTTGCACCTGCCCTGAGCTTTCATGAATGTCTCGTGGAGCCCCAGGAGTCAAACTAATTGGGAGAGGTTCCCCGGAGCTGCTGAGGCACTGTTATCCTAGAACCATTATTTTCTCAGATGGGTGTCTCTGTGTCACAAAGAAATGCAGCTGTTACAGTGTCTTCACCGGAGGGACAAAGCAAGCCCAAGGTTTTGGGGGTTCCACCCCTCATCATTTTTTTTTTTTAAAGTATAGTTCCCTTTCCCGATAAAACCTGGCATGTATGTTGAAGGTTTGAATTTAGAAGACAGACATAAAATCCTTCGCTCAACCATTGAATCAGGGTGCAGCTCCAATTTCCAAAGCCTGTTCCATAGCCAGCCCAGACCTCTGCTGAGCTGCTGCCCGAGGTCTGTCACACATAGCTGTTTGCCTGAGTCCCTTCACTTGTGATTGCTCAGCCAGTACAGTGTCCCCCGTGGTGTCCCCTTGCCTTAGTCCCTTCACTTGTGATTGCTCAGCCAGTACAGTGTCCCCCGTGGTGTCCCCTTGCCTTAGTCCCTTCACTTGTGATTGCTCAGCCAGTACAGTGTCCCCCGTGGTGTCCCCTTGGCCACCCTGCTCTCAGACTAGCCCTTGCCTCAGTCCCTGCCCCAGGCTGCAGCAGCCACCTGACCAGCAAAACACTGTGTGGGGAAGGAGGCAACGACTGTCTCACCATATCTATTGCAAAATTTTCTTTATTTGTGAAGCAGCAGCCCAATGCAGAGCTATGAGGAACCTGGGGCAGGCTGGGTTAGGACGTGCAGCTAACTGGTGCCATTCATTGCATAGAAAAGTGCTGTCTACCTTCCACGAGCAGCCCCTGGCGCTGCCGTAGCAGAGGAGCCAGGACATCCTTCCTCTCCATTTCCTGGCTTGCAAATGGAAGATTACAGCAGTTACTGAAAAAGCACCTGACCAAGAAACT
Organism: Falco rusticolus; assembly: GCF_015220075.1. Lineage (NCBI taxonomy): Eukaryota > Metazoa > Chordata > Aves > Falconiformes > Falconidae > Falco > Falco rusticolus. Next base: position 23,975,255 of record NC_051191.1, on the reverse strand, counting down.
AGCAAGACAGGACCAGCAAAGGTCAAGGGATGTTTTGCCAGAGACCGGCCAGACCAGGGGAAAGCCCAGCTTAGCGGGTACTGCTGAACACCACACATGTATTTGTGAGTTTATGCAGAAAACTACAGCCAGGCTCTCCCAGTAAGCTCACATCCACCCCCCCAGCATCACCACACTCCCTGCCAAAGCCCCACACAGACCCTAGGACAGGCCCCATCTCCATAAACCATGGCTTGTCCTGCCCAGGAGTAACAGGGACCTGACGGAGCTCAGTGCAGCTGTATGACAGGGTGCAAGCATCCTTCACCAGCTGGAGAGCCAGCGTGGAGCTGCACGGGGCTCCGGGGACCCCAGCTCTTGCTGGGTGTAGCGCACGCTTGTGCTTAATGGCAGCTGTCACAGTACTCCTCTCCTGTTGCTGACGGTGGCTTCCCATGCAAGTCACTTCCCTCTCTGATTCAGCCTCGGAGAGCTCTTGTAGTGGGATCACTCATTTCCTCAGAGGTTTGGGAAGGTCAACTTCACCATCAAATGTTCGTGATGTACTTTTTCCCATCATTTCAACGGAAGTTCTCTACTCTGAGCTTTTGTTATTGTAAGCATCAGAAATATGTGTCATTTTTTATCTGTTCTCTGCTGGCTTATCCGTCCCCACGAGGAAGGGCAAGGGCTGCGTTTCCCAGCTGGGAAACAAGGACAATGATGTTAAGCCACGAAAAAAAGAGCAGAGATGAGCTTGACCTTTGGGTTGCCAGGTTTATACACTAATCCTGAATCACCCTGCCTCTCCCACCACCACACCTACCACTTCAGTAGCATTTCCTTGCCAGCCCAGGAGAAAAACCAGCAGCCTGGAAGCTAAGACTCACGTGTGCAATGAGTTGTTCATACTGTGATTAACGAAGATAAGCCACCCATTGTGCTGATGCTGAGAGGGTGGAATGACACCAGAAGGAAAAGAGTATTCCTACCAGCCGTCATGGCAGGAGGGAGAGTATTTCTTCATTTCTTAGGAAACAGTTGTCAGCACATTTCTATTTCCGATATACAAGCCAGCACAAAGGTAGAGGATCGACAGGGTCTTCAGGCTTCATGACACAAACTTCATTACCATGGAACATTTCCTGCCTCCTAAACAGGTTTACCTTGCATGATTAGGTTTAAATTTTATTTATGGCATGAGTTCTCCAGCATGCTCAAGCCCAGGAAATAGGCACTGTGTGCCCAGCACGGCAGTTCCTGCTACATCCTGTAATAAATGCCCGGGCTCTGCACTGGCTGTGCCAAGAACAGACTTTCCTCTGCGGCGTGTCACCCTGCAGGCAACAGCGATGCTTTCCCTGAAACCAAAAGCTGGTTTGGTTTTACGTTAGGTAGGACTCACAGCTAGTAATAAACCCCTAGTTTCACAGGGCTTGGGATTTGGGACCCACCTGAATAATAAACCACCGACGATTACACCTCTCAGGTGTTACAGTAAGAAAGGGAGAGTTTGTCTAAGTCCTGCTGTTGCATCCGTCTTTCCACTGGAAAAGAAAGGCTGCCGCAGAAGGGATAAGGAACTGGTGTCTGCCTGGAACAGCTTGGCTGAATTCTCATAAAGAAGCAGACTGCTCCTCCTGACCAGGCTGACCGATGGGTCTTCCTCCCAGGAGAGGGTTCTTCCTGCCACAGGCTTGAGGAGGAAGCCATAGCCCCACCACCACAGGAAAAGCTTCCCAGAGCAGAGATAAGAAAAGTCCCTCTCACTACTAGGTTACCTGGGCTTCATTTCTGTCACTCCAGGGATGCAACTCATAGCAGTTTAATAACCACTTACTGGATTAATACAGCCTAAGCACCAAACCTCTCTTCAGGCAGTTATAAAAGCCTTACCGATGCATTCAATTCTTGCTTCCCGGGAGAGAACACCTGATCTTTAGCTTGCTACAAACAGACATACGAGAGATGTATGTGTGTGCATGTATGTATATCTATACATCTATAATATACCTAATTTTAAGAATTGGATACTGGCGCAGCAAGGAGGATGACCAGCTCAGCCGGGCAGTGACACTGAGACACAGGGGAGCTCTGCAGCCAGGACCAGCTCTTCCTCGTAGAGCAGATGTGGACTTCCCATCACAGCCGGAGGGGCTTCCAGCAATTGTTCCCTGAAGAAATGCAAGCAAGGATGAGCGGCAGCCCCGACACCAGGCAGGCACAGTGCGCGCAGCATCCTGGCCCTGCCGGTGCGAAGGGTTTCTGAAGCTGGCTCTCTCAGGGCATCCTCTGGCTCGGGAGAGGCTGTTGCAGTCCCTCACTCACTGCCGTTTCGTGGCATTGCTATGTTCGATCAGGAGCTGCCCAAGAAGGAAGCCAAGGGTTCAGAAATTAGCACCTATCTCCAAAATGGGGATTTTTGATTAAATTTGATTTAACTAAATTAACCAGAAAAGAGGCTTTTAAGGGACTGAGTGGTGGCTGCAAGCCCTAGGAACTAGGAACAGCAGGCGGAAAACTACAGTCCTGAGCAGGCTGCTTGGGTATCCCCAACTCCTGTACTTGCACAGGCTTGTCCTTGTTGGCAGCGGAGGCGCAGCTGACGGTAGTGGCTAATGCTACCAAAATCAAGACTCTCATTAACTCTGTTTCAGCATTTCTTCTCCCGCAGTGAGCTGACTGCTGTCAGAGCAACCCAATTTGCTTGCTCACAGGTATTTTGAGATGTTTCATGCCCTAGCATACCTTGTCTGAGCCTCTGCTACCACTGGAGGAGGACACAGGTCTACCCCAAGCCCCATATCATATCCGCCAGTCCCACACAGATGCCTTGGGTAACACCTCCAACAGCCTCAGTCACCTACGGGACTCAGCTCCAGATGAAGATGTGAATTTTGGTGGCTATGCACATGTGGGACACCCTGCTCCCACTACTGCAACAGAGATCTCACCCGTGACACCTAGGCAGTGACTGAAGTCACCCTAAAGAAGACACCTAGTAGCTGCTGAGGCTTCACTGATCTGATCTCCACCAGCTGTAGCAGGACTTTGATGCCTTCTACACAGTGTAGACATCTCAGCTGATTTCCACACTCAGGCACCTGGTAGATGCAAGAAGTAGGACCTGAGCAATTTTGCATCTGTATGAGACTTCATGGGTACCAGAGGGCTTTTTTTTTTTTTTTTTTTTTTTTTTTTTTCACAGAACTGGCAGGAAACAAAACATCACTCTTTACAGCATCACTCCTTGACTGTTTCACACCACCTTTGGTGGTGCTTCCATGGAGCTTTCTGCATTTTAAGGTCTTCTTCTTCCAGTTCAAATTCCTATTTTGAGGAAGAGCAGTACACAGAGGGAACCCCTTCTCACGCACACAGAGCTCAAGTTCCAGTGTCTGGGAAGGAAACTTGCGGTCTAAATACATAAGTGAGATGACGTGAATTCCTACAACAAGCTCTGTCTACCCTGAAACAAGGGTCCTCACCTCTGTCACTGCCAGGATGCCTACATGGACAGAGGAGTGGGGGTGGCCAAACAGCCACCAGGTGTGATGGAGCTTGCCTAGGACACAGCAGCATGAACAGGTTTAGCCATACAGCTTCTTAGATGCAGAGAGAACACCCTGCAGTCATGCCTGGAAGGCCAGTGATAAAAATGCATTCAGGCAATCAGCACACGGGAATGGCCCTGGGCCATGCGGGGAAGGACAGCCCATTAGGACAAGCCACCACAAAAACCATCCCCGTGTTACCAAGGGGGATCCGATGGCAAGAGGAGAACTGGCTACAAGTATCTGCTGCAAACAGAGCTGAGCAATGAAACCAGCCTTAACATATTGGGTAATCTATCAAGAACAGGCCAGCGGTGTTATTTCTTGGGGACAAACATAGCGCCAAGGATTTCACACCGTGTAGATAAAATCAGTAGTTTCCCAAAGTCAGAAGTTTCCCAAAACTTCAATCACTTACACCAAATGGATGGAGCAGAGCGCGCAGCCAGGTACCTACCACAGCCATGTGACCCAAAATACAGGCATCCGCTGGCTTTCTCATCGCACTGCTGACCCTAGGGCTGCACGGTACCTTTAGTGGAGAAGAGCATCACCAGTATTCAAGATCATTTCCCTGGTCCTCACGAGTATTCGGGCTGTGAAACCCATTCGTGAGAATGCGACGTGGGTGTCCTTACCAAGACAACCTTGAGGTACTACCAAAAAATTGCAGACAATTCAGAGATAAATACAACAACGTTTTCAAGCTCTTGGGCTGTCAACCCTGAACTTGTTTCCAGCAGAAAAGGCCACTCTCCTTTATCCCACACGCAACAGGAACTTTTTTCTTGCAGGTAAATGCCAAAGAACAAATAAACATCAGCAAAATCTAAGTTTCTTTCTCCTTTTTAAATGTCTGAACCATTTTTTTATTTGCCTGGTGGCTTGGATCCAGATAGTGGAGGGAGGGAAGGAAGGACTGAGTCTTTTTAACAAAACACCATTTGTTCTTCTAATGACATAGATAAACACCAAGTGTTTTAATGGCACAATCATACCCCAACAATAACTTAAAAGCAAACTTTATAATCCAAACAATACAAGTAAATGTTTTGACATTTACTCACTTGTTTGATTCCTGCCCAAAATAGCTTCCTGCTCCCAGCACATTGGGATCTCCTTACCAGTGGTTGGAAAAAAGCTATTTCTAGTTGAGTTCTGAGAGGAGACTATGAAGCGTCATCTCAGATGAGCATCTTCAGCGGGGCAGAATGGCGTGTGGCTGAGGAAAAACCTCAGTGTGGAAAAAATTAGTGGTGAAGCTGAAAAGGAAGGGAAAAAAAAATATTTATTAAGGGGCAACAACAGGCTTGTGGTATCATTATTATCATATTTATTTTGAAAATATTCACTCACCTGGCTAGGATATGTGGTCAACAGCACCGCATTTTGAGGGTAATAGTAACTATCACAGTTTTTTACTCACTGTTTCATTCATCTACTTTAATTTATACCCCTCTGACAGAAAAGCACAATGACCATCTTGATAACAAGTGTGTAGCTGACGGCAGCCCAACAACCCTGCTCGGGCAGCGCAGCCACTGCTGCCGGTGCCACCAGTGCTGCTGGTCCTTCAGGTCCAACCTGCATGGACTACTAATGGCTTGCCCTTGGTCACAGCCGTCCTGAGTCGGTGCTGATGCTGAACAGCTGGACGAGCTGTGAAAAGCTATGCTGCCAGCTGACCGAGCCCATCCTGGGTGATCTCCCCAAGTCAGCACTTTGCGACAGCACCACATTTACTGAAGTCAAAGGTGTTCCCACGTCAAGCACAGAGAAGGCTGCATCAGCAAACTGCCGAGTCCAGCAGCGTAACTCCTCGCAGCTCTCATCACGCTGCCCCTGCCAAGCCCACAATTACTGCTTTGCTGGAAAGGGCAAATCAAAAAAACCTGAAAACTTGAGCAAATCAGGCAATCTCCACAATACAAAAGTACTTTTCTAAGCCTTAACATACATAAAATTACATTCTGTGTGTGTGCACTGCGGCATGTGCGTCGATGTGCTTGTATATATTTTTAGCTCCATAACAAAGAGGACAACAGTTCTTCCCTTTGAAGGCCTAGAAAGTTAATAAAATTATAGCAACATATAGCTGAAAACTCAGCAAGTCAGGAAGAAAAAAGATCTTTTCTTCTTTTATCACATTACAGCATTGCAATGGTAGAGAAAGAGAGCAGACAGCACCAGCTGGAGTTCAAGGTGTTGCCTGTGATTATGGACATTCCCAGTGAACCCACCACTTTCCCATTTAAGAGCTTCCCAGCCACCTCGGCTCCATCCTGGAGCAAGGACCAACACAGTACCTCAGCTCAACAGCCTTCCAAGTGATGCCCCATGAATCCTGGAATGGTTTGGGTGGGAAGGGACCTTAAACATCACCTAGTCCACCCCCCTGCCACAGGCAGGGACACCTCCCACCAGCCCAGGTTGCTCCCAGCCCCGTCCAGCCTGGCCTTGAGCACCCCCAGGGATGGGGCACCCACAGCTGCTCTGGGCAGCCTCTGCCAGCGCCTCACCGCCCTCACAGGGAAGGGTTTCTTCCTGATACCTCATCTAAATTTCCCCTCTTTTAAACTGCTGCCTCTTGTCCTGTCACTACGGGCCCTGCTAAGTCTCTCTCCAGCTTTCTTGAAGCCCCCTTTATATCCTGAAGGGATGCAGTAAGGTCTCCCCAGAGCCGGCTCTGCTCCAGGCTGAAGAACCCCACCTCTCAGCCTGTCCTCACAGGAGAGGGGCTCCAGCCTCTGGGATGCCCCAGGGTGCATCCCATCAGGTCCCATGGACTTACATATGTTCAGGTTCTTCAGCTGGTCACAAACCTGATCTCCTCCAGTGGGAAGGCCTTCATTTCCCCAGCCCCTGCCCTGAGCTTTGGGGGCTTGAGAGCTGCAGGAAGAGAGATTACCATCTAACACCAAAGCCACAGAAAAAATATATGAAGTACCATCATGCAACACACTTTCTGGTTGTCAGCAAGCCAGCTCAACAAGCCTCACATCTGTGAAGGCACAACTTCAAATATCCAGACCTGACTTTAGTCCAAATTCTTTCCAGAGAACGATAACAGAAATCTTTTATGCAAGAAAGAATTTCTCCATCTACGTATGCTTTCCTAGATTTAACTACTTCCATGCATGCTCAGGAACACTGCTCTAGAAATACTCTTTGCAAGAGCATATTTAACTAGCATCCCTTGAGAAACATTCCTGGAGGAACATCCTCTCTCTCATCGAACAATGCCACACCTTGAACTTGGTGTGATTCCCCCAGTGACCTGGTGCACCTGCAGGTCACCGTACTCCAGGCAAAGAGGAGATGCTCAGGGGGCTGGAGCCCCTCTGCCGTGAGGCCAGGCTGGGAGAGCTGGGGTGGTTCAGCCTGGAGCAGAGCCGGCTCCGGGGAGACCTTGGAGCAGCTCCCAGTACCTAAAGGGGCCGGCAAGAAAGCTGGGGAGGGACGTTTTACAGGGGCCTGCAGCGACAGGACAAGGGGGAATGGCTTTAACCTGAAAGAGGGGAGATTTAGATTGGATACTGGGAAGAAATTCTTTACTGTGAGGGTGGTGAGGCGCTGGCAGAGGCTGCCCAGAGCAGCTGTGGGTGCCCCATCCCCGGGGGTGCTCAAGGCCAGGCTGGACGGGGCTGGGAGCAACCTGGGCTGGTGGGAGGTGACCCTGCCCGTGGCAGAGGAATGGAACTAGATGGTCTTTAAGGTCCCTTCCCACCCAAACCATCCTACAAATCTATGATATTAGATAAAACGTCATTAATAAAAATAAAAATGTCATCAGGATAAAGCAGCGATACTCACAGGTAAGACAAGCACTGATCAAAATACAGGTTATTTCCCTGTTCCTGTACCGAAAGCAGGCTGCTCACCTCGCCATTTTCAACTAAATATTCTTTAAACAATGACAAAGCATTCTAATGACATAAAATGAAATGACATTCCAATGACATCTAATGAAATAAAATGACTATGGGGTGCTGTAACCCCTACAGCAACAAATTGTACGTGACTCGGGTGGAAAAACTGCTCCGCAAGCAGCAGGATGGCACCTAGCTGCACCACATCTGTGAGGCTGTGGGGCCAGCACAACGGAGAAGCAAAGAATAGATAGGATGCAAATATTTTTTTTTGCTGTGTATGTTCAAACATCATTGTTTCACTCGCAATGACTTTTGACATAAGATTTCTATTCAGCATACCATCAGAATAATTTATTTTGAAATTAAACTTCAAAAGATTTTTGAGGTCAGCCTGAAGTCCAGGAAATCCCCAACTGACCACCAACTGTTTTCAGCGAGTAATTTTATAAATGTATTTCCATCGATCCAAATTCCATCCAAGACATTAGATTGACACACACAAAACAGCTAAGGTGAACTCACATTTTATGTTTATGCAGTTATTCAATTCAGATAAATTAAATGCTTTTGAAACTAAGCAGCATGTTCAGAAAAGGAAGCTGACTTCAGTTTGAACCACAATTAGATGCTTAATTTGCTATTACAAATTAGTAGGTATTTTTCATCAGGGAAGTGGAAATTGGATTGGCCCGCTGGATACAGTCATACTGCCGTAAGAAGATGTTCCTGGAGGAGCTCAGAGTTACAAATGTGATTAATAAACATACCCATAAATTTTATGTGGAAAAAATTCATAGGAAAATAAACAGTTGAAACGAAGACCTGGCCTTCCCACAATGTACTCCTCCTTGTAGGGCAGGTACATCCCACAGCCATGCCACGTGAAGGACCTTCTCCAAGCACAGGGACACTTGCAAACAACTGTGACAACGTGGGGTTTTTAAGGTGACTGTACACTTTCAGGATACTTGCCTCCTTACTAAATGATATCCGGCAGCAATCTAGCAAAATGCATCTACACATGACATTGTAAAACCTTCAAGCCACGCTCTGCAAACTGGAAGTTGTCTACCAGCAGCCTGAGCAGAGGTGTCCTTGGGGAAAATGCGCTCCAACGATTTGAACATCTCCCAACCCTGACTGCTGTTACAGCGCACAAATGAGAGAAGCAGACTTAAAGCTGCGCTTGCACTTTGTTCACTCCCACTGTTCAATTTGTGATTACAGAACACAACGTTAAGTAGGCACATTGCAACAACCTTGAATCTTTCTGTCCAAACCACATCACTTGAATTAAGGTAGGCCAGTTTTCCAGTTCAGTTTCCCAGGTGGCTGCAGCAAGCCCCGGCTCCACACAACACCAAGGGGGCAACAGGAAGCTGCTGCAGACAAGGTGGTGTTAAGCCACTTCTTTCAGAGCCACTGTCAGCATGACAGCTTATGGGATGTGAAACGATGACCTGTTTCACAACTCCTTGCTGAACAAGAAAACCTTGCATTTGGTAGGTGTGCTTCCAGTACATTTCTTGGGGTAGGAATCCTCCTGCTTTGGTAAAATGCCATCTGTTTTTACATTACTTGTCCGAGCTACAGCCTGATGATATATCACAAACTCTTCAAAACATCGTTTCAGAAGGACAAAGTCAACGTAAAGAGACAGACACCAATTCTAAATTACAACACTTTATTGCAGCATTGGCAAAGATCAGATTTCTGAAGCTGGTGAAGATCGGGCGGCATTTCTGTATGAAATGTTGCATTTTACAAGTCTCTCTTCCTACATGCAGAAACCAAAAACAGTGGTAAAAAGGATTTTAAAAGAGCTAGAAAAAAAATTAGTAGTAACATACAGATGAGCTCCTTAACCCAATTAACTATCTCTACCTGAAAGCAAACAAAAATCTATGCTAATAAATAACAGATTGTCAGAAACAGACCAAGAAACCTCAATTTCTACTTAGAAAAAATAGAAATTCTACTTGTTTCCAGACTTAAATCTTGTGGGTTTTTTAAACTTTTTGTTTGTTTCAATAGACACAGAGGCTTATCAGCCCATGAAGATCAAAAAAATATTTGGATCCACTCCTTGACATCCTTCTGTTACGCTGACCGGCACATTTTGGTTTTCAATGATACATACAATGGGCTCAACCATATCCCTGTCCTTAGGCTGGTGTCAGGCTGTTCCAAGCAGTTCAAGTCAACACCCTGTGTTAATCAACTTCACATTCTATTTTAAACCTCAACAGATATTTTACCTTCTTGCCTCTAAGTTTTTCACACCTTCCCACCTCCTCCTTCCTGCTCATCTGGCAGCAAAAGGCTATTCCTTAACCAAAACCTGTATTGCTGAGGAGTGTTTGATAAGTTAACCTACTTGTCAGGGGTTTCTTTTAGATTTCACTGTTTGCTCTACATTTTTCTATTGTAGATTTGCAGCCCCCAAGGAATATCCTTCCAACACAAAGCGCTTGATTCGGAGATAACGTAACTTGCGCCAAGTTTAGAACTCTGTTCTCCCACATACTGAGCTGTCCAAGACCTTTTCCATTCCAGTGTGATTTATCTGAATTTCAGGTTGATCTTTGTTTTCACCAAGCTGCTCACCAGTCAAGTTAACCATCTCATTCATTTACTTCTGCTCTTACAAAAAGATTAACCCTCAATGTGGTTCCCATTACAAAAAGCTTTTTTTTTCCTTTTATTTTTTTTCTTTTTTTTTTTTTCTTTTTTTTTTGGTAGGCCATGACTGGAAGCTTCCACTTGTTCTGTGTGTATTTGGGGGGGAAGAGGGGAGGCTGTTGTCTCTGCCCCATGGCCCCAGCCTGTCCCAGGTTTTGATTCTGAACGCTCTAGACTGACATGCTGAGATGTGTCCACTGCTCTCATTTAATCACTGGAGAACTCCACTATCCACAACATCAGAGATACAGGACCTAATGAAATGACGCTTGCTGCTGGATCAACGTCTCCTAAGAAAAGGAAAGATAACAGAAATACTTTAGTTATAATATATCCAGTACTATGCAGGTTAGCAACCACTGAAAGCAACTGCTAGCAATTTTGATATTCTTTTACCCTATACATATTCAAGTTAGGTATTTCTATTACCTGCACTAATTTTTTTCAAAAGATTACATCAGATATAAGAAGGTAGATAATGTGTTTCAGGAAAAAGTCCCCTATACAATCTCAGCAGACGAATCTAAAATTGTTCAGAAATAGCTGCCTTATTCTCCCAGATGAGATGCTAAACTACTGAAGTGCACAACTGATTTGTCAATTTGTTGAAATACAAGTTATACTAAATCGTTTTCATCTTTTTGTGCAGTTTCTTAATGTTTAGAAGTACTGCAGAAATGTCAGAGGGCTTTCCAGAGTCAAATAAACATTTAGAACCTTTCTAGAGTCAACAGTTGTATTAAAATCTTCAATCATCCCTTGTTCACAAAATCATGTCCCAACCTAGAAAAAGTCGCATTTAATTACTCTTAAGAACGTAAATATCCATTGAAAAGTTACATCAATTTTCAGGCATGTGACTCAACAAGACCAGAGTAATCTAGCAGTAACGCTAATCCAGTATCCCTAACTTCATCACCACTGTCGGTTACTGGACCTGGGCTGCTTTTCATCTGATTTCTAGACTGCAAATTAAAATCTAGTAGTACAAAGCAAAGTTAAAATTAGACACTATTATAAGAAAGCTCCAGGGCTACACACCCAAGTCTTTTACCATGTAAACGAAACAGTTCCTATTTCTCTACATTAGTGCATAAACCCCAAGCATTTGTGGAACAGTAATTTAATCTAAACTTAGTTTTTATTGAGAAACTTGCAAGATAAATGTTTCAAGTATGTTAACTGGACATAGTAACTATAAAGCTTTCACAGTGATACTGTATTCTTATGTATTGCTTTGTTATGTTACCCAGTATTTGTGTATTTTACTTCAACATACTGTATGTTTTTGCCAGGAAGTACTGAGCTGATGCATCACTAGAACTTACTGCAGTATTGCTTCTATTACTTGGTTTTAACCACCTTTTAGTGAAACATAATATAATACTCCAATTCTTTGTGGCACACTCAATATCAGGAACACTGGCTATGTGTTTGCAAAAGAGAGGAATTATAATTTTAATATATTTAGTCGAATGAGATTTCACTTGCAGAATGTTACAACTGAGAAGAAACTTCCAACATCAATGAATTGCAGAATCATGCTTTTACCTCTACATGTCCCTTTAAAAAAATAATTCTGCTGTTGATGGGAAGGGAAGGGGAAAGGCTAGGACTAGCTGCGTGTATTTAACTTCATAAAAGTTACTCTCATCCAAACCAGCATGTTGGTGGCAGGTAAGGGAGAGTAAGCAGTGTTTCAGTGGATTACGGCAAGGTGCTGCTCATAAAAATCTTAGTTGTAGTTTTTCCAAACACAGGTATTTCACATGGCATCTCTCTCCAAACTAGTAAACTTGATTCAAACCTGTATCTGTGGCAAGGTCAAACTTGGTACACAGTTGTAATTAAAAAAAATCCTGAAATCTATGTGCAAAATATATCTTTTTTTCTGCAATCTACTCCCCTCCCCTACTTCCTGCTACCAACGCAGTTATTAATTTGTGTAAAAATCGTATAGTGAGCTTCTCAATGCCACTGCGTAAATATTAATAGTGCCTACATACTCCATGTGATGGAGAAACACATAGATACACTTTTACATAACCATGGCCACAGTAGAAAACTGGAACTCATAAAAATGCACAGAAACATTACACTGTAGTATACGCTACAAAATAATCACAAACCTATTGCACATGTGAAGTTGGGAGAGTCTAAGTCAGCAAGACAACATTATGGCTTAAAATGAAACGTGCCCAGGAGAGTACATTAAATCAAGTAATTTCTGCACATCACCGATGTGTCCAGATTATATAAAAAACCTTATTATTTCTTAACATGTGAGACCTTTGAAATTAAACTGCACACTTCTGCCTAATCCCCTCAGGTCCTCCATCAATCCACAATGCCCTATGCATTTCTGAAGTACTGTATTTCTTCACAAATTTCAGGCACCTTCCTTCTCTGAACACCTCCTCTCAGAACTCACCTGGTGCTTTGCTTTTCATGACTAATCTCGGTTTTGGTGCTCTCTGTTGCCTCTCTCCCCTAATCACATTAACCACAAACAGGAATACAGTGAACACCTGAAATTTATTTTTCTGTTTTAAGCATACACTCTTCCACGAACAGCTCTTTTCTTTGTGTGCTTTATTCTGCTGAAAGCACTTTCTTGCTTTCAGATGCATGAGCTTGGGAGGGGACAAACAATTTCTCAGAGGGGAAAACAATCTGAAGTTCAGATTCCTGCTCCAAGCTGCTCCCTGCACGACAGCAGAGATAACTTACAGAGACAGATCTTTGTTTTCTCAGCTCTCCTCCCACAAAACTGCCCTTTGACAGTACGTATGCATTCCTGTATACTGGCAAGAGAAGAAAAATACTGGCAGATAGCAATGTAAATCCTGGGAAACTTAAATTCAAGCACTCGTCAAGCCACAGTCTGCTTCTTTCCTATCTCACACATCTATGGCATTGGACAAAGTATCCCTTGTCTTCCCCATGGCAGTACGCAAGTATGTTCACGTATCAGACCATGAGGTGATTTGATTCGACAGAAATGAATGCAGTAACAGAGATTACAGACTTACTGTACCTTAATACGGGCTGGAGAGAAACATCAACAAATGTAAAGTGTTTAGACTCATTCTAAACACTTTGCTACTGCTCATGTGACTATGCTCTCAACAGCAAAATTGAAAATTACGTTCTGTAGAATGTGAGCCTAGCCATTTCGTATTGCAAAGAAATAGCACTGGACTTTAAACAGCTGTTATCAATTTAGCAGTGCAAGAATATATTATCTGGAATAATCATATTTCAGACCATGTGTTTCCGGACTAATAAAATACTAAGACGCCCATGGCATTTCCTAACAAAATCTGAATTACCAACTTCCATACTGTAAACAGCACAGATTCAAACAATCCACAAAAGCTAGACTCAACTATGTAAGAGAATCTTAAGTTGTGCAAGTTCTTTTTTATATTCTCATCTGTTCAACAAAAATTAAATAACCTGACTAAATAAAATCAAAGTCATAGTATGCCAGATGGGTTATTACCAGGAAGGTGTTTTGAGGATTGTAAGGTAGTTTCCAGAGGGCCACAAAACTGCAGAGGTTTTTGTCTGCTTTATTAGTATGATTATTATTGAAATAACTCTTTTAAACAAAGAGTCATTATAAACTAGTATGCAAATAAATAAAATCTTGCCTTCCTTTCCCTCTAAACTCTAATTGTGATCGGGGTCTCTCCACCTTTGCTACATGGGTTAGACTCCCACCTACATTTGCAGAGCCCAACAAGCACCACCTTGCCAAGACAAACACCTGAGAACCTGGCTTTTCTTACTTTTTTTGGTTCAATTCCAGTGCAGACCATCAAAAGACGCTGCAGGACTTGGCCATCCCCCTACCCCCTTCATATTCCCACCCTGGGCTTCCTCCCATAAAACAGCTGAAGAGGGAGGCTGGAATTTCCCTGCTGAGTTTGGATGGCTTTCGTGGAAGGCTACACTAGCATGTGTATGTATTAGGGAAAAGGATGTAGTACAGGATCGAGAATGACAACTGAGAAAAGGTCAAGATGAAACTAGTAGTGAAAAAGATGGCAAAGAGTAAGGTCAACTGAGCTACCACACAATTAAATAGATGACTGAATTCTTTAGTATCTGTATCTAGTACTTATATCTAGAATGTAAAAGTGGGAGCCACTTCATCATAAAAATCTCTGAAACTAGCAAAATATTACTGCTAAAGTGATGACCTTTCAATTTTATTTTTTTTAAAGAATACAAGAGATCATTGAAAATTACAACTAAAAATTTCGAAACCAGCATGAATAACCAAGAAATACATTTGTTAGTTGAAGACAGTGCCACACCAACACCCAGGAGTCTGTCTCATTTTAGAAAATTACAATGGTAGTCTATGACAATCAGCCAGACTGAGACTAACAGAGAAACTGGATTTAGGCTGCCCAAGACTTCTGGTATGTCAGTAAGAAGTGAATTCAAACCTTCAAAATACAATATTGGTCAATACATCAGCTACATGGCAGGTGATGTATGAAGTGTGTTTGTCCAGTAGCTGAAACAGGAAATTGTGTTAAATTCACACTTTTCCTTATTACCCCATGCTCTGACTTTTCAGCATTAATGCAATACTATTCATTATGAGAAAATTTAGCTAATAAAATCCTAACATTCTGTTACTGCCGTTATGCTTCACTTTTATTTATTAAGTGGGTTAAACAGAAGTAAGAGTCAGATGCAAACAGAAGATGTAAAATTACCAATTAACTTGAATATCGTTTAGTTTATCATAGTGCTGCATCCCAATGAACCTTTAGACACAAACAGGTCCTCTTTCTTTACTATACTTTCAGAACAGCAGTGAGTTTTGAGGTTACTGCTTTTAATAAGGAGAGGTTTAACAAGACAAAAAACCTCCTTGGTAAGGCCCACTTTCTCTATGGTCAAATACTCACTGCAATTCTTGGTAATCAATGTTTTAAAACAGATTTCACAAAATGTGGTTGCTTTCATTTCACTTTATAAGCAAGCCATTTATCAGGTATTCATCCTCTTTAAAGAAAGGAAAAAAATATTTTTGAAGTGAGAGGCCAAAGTCCTCTTTTAATACACAAATGCTACAGAACTGAAGGCAAAAGTGGGAAGTGTTGCCTTCCCAGTTTGCTGAAGCAAATCAAGGAACCCTACTTCCAAAGGAGTCACAGTAAATTATCTTTAAGGCCAGTCAGTCTTGAATGTACGAGTCCCAAAAAGAATCTCCTCCTTGCAGGATTAGCAGGTCTTAAAACCTGAGGCTAAACCAGGCAATTACAAGCAAATAACAATAAACTCCAATTTTTGATCCAGGATTTTGCACATGTTAAATAAGAAGAAATCTGACAAAGTCTGTAAATCTCACTTCATTTAATTCAATATAGAAAAAGTACATACATCACAAAGTAAACACTGTGAAAGATTTCTCTCTTGTTTTTTAACAAAGTGCATGTTATATAGCCACAGCCACTAATTAATTCTTTCATTTACTGTGGGTTTATCACAGGCAAAAGAGGCATCACATCTGTGGGTGATTTTGGTTTTTTTGGGTTTGTTTTGGTTTAGCACCCCACTAGGCCCAAACTGAATCACAGAAAAATTTAGGTTCCAAGGGCCCTCTGGAGGTCATCTAGTCCAAATCCTGTGCAGACAGCAGGGCTAACTGCAAAGCCAGATCCAGCTGTTCAAGGCCAAAAACATACAAGAGAACAACCAGTGCTGCCCTCATGAATCTCTGAATCATACATTACGATAGGTCTATTTGGATTTTACTTGCTAAAAGATGTTTGAAACATGGTGCTTAGGACATGTCAGCAGCACAAAAGGATTTGGTGTTTTTACCTTTACATTTCTCTACTCAACAGTACTTAAAATGCAAGAAAGTCCTCATCTCAACTTCAGCTATCAGAACCCATCATATTGTACATTACAGTGGAATCAACAAGGAGATTTATTTGCTCAGATTATCCCTAACCTCAGAAAATTTAAAATAAAAAGTTGCATACCTTAAAGAAAGTAACATACATTATTATTTCCAATAAATTCGAGTTACTATTGTAAGAAAATAATTTATCAGTTTTCCGTATATATGAAGAAACAATGCAACACAGCTCACTCATCACAAGTGATAACAGCATCCCGTAGGAAAGTGAAAACTTCTCTAAACAGATACTAAAATTAATAGCTCAGATCTCTCAGCAAATCGGAAACACTGGTGTCCTCTAAGTCCATGGGGTAACTTCTTAACTAAAGCATGACGGGAGTCTGGGCAGAGACTGCAGTCCACCCTTCAAAGTCAGAAGACAATCTTTAATATTCCCTATAAATCAGAAGCTCTAAAAACGTAGGTGACAGACAATCTATACCTGAAGCGGTAAGCCACTGGTGGACCCACAGTCTCTGGTAAGAAAATCTCTGCTTAAATATCTTTCAGTTGGGGTTAAGAAAAGCAAAATTCCCTTACTACAGGCTAAGATGGCTCAACTGATGCATGACCACAAGCCTGAGCACTGCATGACACAACAAATAAAATATGCCTGCTAAAACAAATTTCCTGGTCCCTGCTCTAAGGAGCTTACAGATTAAAAGGAACAAAGAGTAAATTACATAATATAAAACTACATCAGAATTGTAAGTACACGGCACAGCTATTTGAACAAGCAAACACTACTTAAACTGTTTGCTGGACAATGTCTGACCTAGTTTACAGTGAAGTCCTAAACTGTATTTTCCCTAAAACATTTGAAAACAAAAAGCTTTCAAAAGAACTCATTTAAAAAAACCCTGCAAATATTGCACCTGCAGGTCTGGCTGCTGTTTTTAAAGAATTGCAGTGTGCTCCCCATACAGGTTGCAAGGCATTTGGGAAAGATGACCCAAAGAAGAGAAGGCTGCACAGTTATTTATGAAACACCTGCCGATATGGCAATTCAGTGTAACTGAATAGTTTCTATTCCTGTGACAGTATTAGGCCACAGTGCTATGAAAAAGCTAAAAGGACAGCACTGATCATTTTATTGAGTTATATTTGGTTAATTTTAAAAAAATATTATTTTAAACTGCAGCCTGTTTTCAAAAAACAGAGGGATTGTTTTGTTCAAGCAGTATCTGTATAGGGTCTCATTAGAGTGAGTGATCATCAGAGTTATTTTGTAACTATAAAAAAGTACCAGAAAGAATTTGGTAATGGTACTGTAACAGAGGTTTAGTATATTACGTTAACTTATTGGTAGTTTACAAAGACAGACCCATTAGTAGGTAAACTCTCCCTTCCCAGTTGTTGCTCCTATGTGTCCACGGCCAAAATTAACTTGCAAAGAAAACAGAAACATGAAAGCAGTCTGTGTTTCACCTGAAACTGTCTATTCAAATTTGTGCTGCAGGGTTAATTTAATAGTTTATTTGCAAGCTTAATTTGAGTGAGAAAGGACACACTGAGATACATTAAAGTCTCAGAATTACTATTAGGCAATCTGGAATGATTCTTTTCATGTTAATACTGGTTTTGGTATGCTCTCACACACCATATATCAATGGTTCTCCTCCTCCTTCCCCACCTTTACTATATTTACTTTCCATTCATGGCTTCAAATACAGAGGTATAGCTCTCAAATTCACACTCACCAAACTGAAAAAGCACAATGAGAATTTCTCTAGACATTCAATAATATCCTCTCCCCTCTCACTGAGAAAGCAGACTTGCATCCTTTCCTCTATAAAAAAGAGGCTCAGATTCTCCCAGTCATTTCACAACTGAAAAATAATCCTCTGGCTTCCAAACCTGTGTCAAGGAGGTGTTAATAGACACCGTGTTAGAAGCACAAAACACTGCTCAGTATTTTAACAGAGTGCTTTAGAATGGAAACTACTAACAAATGCACTTGCAAGTACACAGATCATTATCTATTTCAATTATGAAGGTAATTACTTGCCTAGAACCGGAATTACCACATTTAAAAGAAGATTGTCCTACCTCCCACCAGTTTTAAAGATTAGATCTGCATTAGGTGCTCCCTTCGGATGCTGGTAACGAGGCCGCCGTTCACGATTAGTATTTGCTGGAGCTGGACGCTGTGCCAGAGACTGCAGCATCTCTGTAATTTTACACAGAAGAAAGTTAAACACATTTTCTATGCATCATTTTAAAGAGGAATTTACACAAGGATATTTCACCACCATGTAGTAAAAAAGACATCTTATTTACAATTGGCAATACTTCAGGGTTAACACTCAATTTGTTCCACAACAGCTAATTTGTAAAAAGTTACTAAATTGCATAGACAGCTTCGACAAATCCAAGCTACCCTGTAATAAGAATTTGCATTTCCAGATGTTCTTACAGAAGCAACTGCCAGCAATGCTTTCCATCATAGGTGCTCACAAAAAAGGCCTGTGACCTTTTCTTTGTAAACTTATCAGCCACCACTTCTTTTATCAGTGATCAGGGACAAAGCTTCACAACCATATGAGAAGCCACAACATGAAACTACCCTGAAATAGTAACAACCAGACAATGCTACTGCCAATTAAAGACTCAGCAAGAAACCTGTCCTAAAATTAGGCACTGAGAAGTCTAAGCTGGCCATAATAGGATCCTTTTACAGAGAAGACAGGAACCTGAAGAGGGTGACTCAGCTGACCTACATTACACCAGCTGTCCCATGGATGGAGTTTTTCACTTTATGATCAGTGAGAAAAAAATAGGTGAGTGTAGAAAGAAGCCTACACTACCCTGTTTAGACCTGGACATCTAAATTTTAGGCAGTTTAGGCTAGGTAAGTATTGTACTTTGGCATTTGCTAAAAATTTCTAAAATGTCATTTTTTTAATGATACAAAATTGCTCTTTACCAGGCTAAGTTACTGGTTAAGTATCAAATATAATTATGAATACATCATAGGAACCTCCACATAAGCTCTGCCCATATGTTAGTGCATCTAATGGAAAGTATTTCTGACAGTCCACCTGTGCAAGAATCTGCATTACTCAGCAAACAGACAGATGGAATAAATGAAGGGGAAAATCGAATAAGCTTTTAAACAGATTATGTTTGAAAG
Source organism: Falco rusticolus (assembly GCF_015220075.1). NCBI lineage: Eukaryota > Metazoa > Chordata > Aves > Falconiformes > Falconidae > Falco > Falco rusticolus. The sequence continues at coordinate 23,956,103 of NC_051191.1, read as the reverse complement.
TCTGCTCTGTCTAGTTCTCTAATCTCTGGTAATCTCATTGGAGACACATAGCCATCATCTGCTAGAAACAAACTCCTGCTACTCTCACAATAACTTGCACAGGGCAAAACTAGAGACTTCAACGAGAATCTTTTGCCATTTACAAAATGCACATGAGGCTTTCAGTAAGTTATCCACCCAATCTTTAAGAAACTGGGAAATCATGAATGATTTTAATAGACAATATTGCTGTCAACAGTTAACAAACCATGTATTCACGCTCCACATACTCCCCTACTGACACCTGGAAAAGGCAAAGAAAGCCATTCAATACACTGACAGTCCATTTTTGTAAACATCATGAAATAACATCCTTTAAACCAATTCTGTATGCCGGGAGAGATCTCTGTTGGCAATGACAAGACTCAGGGAGAAAATAAGAAGAGATTATGGTACACTGCCAGCTAGACAGTAGAAGCAAGGAATGAATGAGCAAGTACGCACATGCCTGTCTCTTCTGTTTTCCAGTGTAGGTGAAAGAAAATATTGGGGTTTGTGAAAAGTCAGTAACTGAGAAACTGCGTAATGGAGAAGGTAACAGAAGGAAGAAATGGCAGGGGAGCACAATGTATTAGCTAGGCTGAAGGCATGTCAACCTACCTTTGGTTTTAGTGAAGAAAAAAGTTATCTACACAGAAAAATACTAGCCTAAATTAGAGACTCACCAGTTCCTAATATTTCTTTAAATGAAAAATGTTATTTTTAAAATTACTAACAAATATTGCTGAAGTATTAAATAATTATCTGATACTACTTTGAAGTACATTAGTGAATTTTAACCTATTAGCTACCTTGTGCAGATTAAAAAAAACCACAAAGTGCAAATGTTAGGACAACTCTGAGGCATTTTTCCAGAAACTGAGACTTCTTCCTCCACTGGCAACTTCAAAGCTTGGAACAGAAATTTAAAACCAACTTTTTCTTTCAATGGGTATGTACCAACTGGTTACAGGCAAGCTGACACTTCAAAAGTAACAATTAAATGCACAATATCTAAATAAAATATAGTTCCAAAGAGAAATGAATATGGCCTGTTTAACCTGATCAAAAGGTCCCTTTTAGTTTGGTTTTACTGTGTATATTATCCAGGTTAATAAAAAAAATCAATACCCATTTTAAAAATGGACGCCAGTTATGGAAAAAGCTCTTTCTTCCACATTGATTTACCCCTGTATTAATGCTTTATACAGGACACCTAGAAAATCTATGAGAAAGTAGAAAACAATTACCAATTACTGGTTATCAATTAGTAGCAGTTGTCTGATTCATTTCTCTTGGACATAATCAATGTGATCCTTTTTTGGATAAAAAGCACAATTGCTCACAATAAAGTCTTAGATTAAACAGACATTTATAAAGATACTAACAAAGTCATATGCCAAGGCATAAACCCCCAAATGACCTGACCAGTAAAAATATCAGAAATATCATTAACGAGGAAAAACCCACAAAAAGCCTGAGAAAAGCACCTAAATGTCTAATTCTAGAGTCTACTGTTTCTCTTCCTTTTTTTTCACAGGTGGGCTATTATAAGAGGGGAGTGTCTCAGAAAATAAGTTGATTAGGTTGTTTAATACTAAGAATATACTGTGTTACCATTTCAGAGCTCTGTAGACACTCACTTTGGAAAAAACCTCACTTTTATGAGTACAAGAACTAAACTTGCAATATCAAAGTTCTGAAAGAAGTGTTAGATTCCACTCTGTTTTAGAATTAGAGCTGCTTTGAGTTTCCCATTTCTTGATGAATGATGACCTTTCACTAAATAACCTCAAATGAGATTTCCTGTTAATTAACTACTTATACTGTGATTACCACCAGACTACAACATCTTTACAAAAAAACAGAGCAAGTACTTTGGAGATGTTAAATGGAAACACTAACGCAAGAACTGATTACAATCAACTTTATTGGTCTGGTTTTATCTACTATCTTTGTAAGCCAAGGAAAGTTAAGCCTGAAAAAAGAAAACACCAAACCACAAAACAAACCACCCAACAACCAAACAGATCAAATGCATCAGTTTAGGGGCTATCGGATCTGTTGTATTATCTGTTTGCTTCAATCTGTCCAAGTACCAAAATGCCTGCCTTACATACCTCTAAAAAACAAATTAGATCATATAATTTGTACAAAACTTTATTTCTGTTAATATATTCTTATGCTCCATATTTGTAGCACTCTAGAACCCTTAGCAATACGAAGCTGAGGTGACAGTTTTTATTTTTCAGGTGAAGGCTACCTTTTTGTATTTGCAAGTCTTAGCTAGACTGATGAAGATTCTAAATACTATGAATATCTAAAATAACTATTAGTATCTAAAAAGCAGAGTTTAAGTTGCACAGAATCAACTCCTCTTGTATCCAACTCAATTGCCTTGCAGTAATGGAGACAATGCCACAAACAACAGATTAATATTGTGTTATCTTATTTTTAAGGAAAGTCTCAGTTACTCCTCTTTCCCAAAATAAATGGAAATGCTGAGATCTGATGCCCACCTGAAAAGTCTCTTCCATGCAAAAGCTGTAAAAACTTCTTCAAGCACAGAGACCAAAGAGTAAAATAATGAATGACAAACTAAAATACAGGTGTTCCATGAAGTATTGCAAACCAATATTCAGAACTTGAACTGCTAGCTAGTTATCACAAACAATATTTTCTCTAGATCCATGAAAGTTCCTCTGAAAATAAAAATAAAAATTAAATACTTGGTGATTTTCATACCCTGGTAGTCCTCTTGTTCTTGCCGTTCATTGATATCCAAAGTGAGCTTTTTCATCCTCATTCTCTCTTCCTGTTCAGCTTGCTGTTGGTTCCAATGATTTGCAGCAAGTTGGGAAGACATTGGTACATTTAGGATCTTAAACTGCAAATGAAAATACATTTGTAAGTGCTCATCACAGAAAAAACCCAACCCCAAAACAATCCAAAATGCAGAAGGGTTATGGTTATTTCTACGTCATTGTGATGAGATACTTCCTACAGAAGTTTCTACTTCTACTACTAGAAGTATATTGTTTCTTGGTTTTGTTTGTGGAGTTTTTTTAAACTCTTATTTCACATAAGGAACCATGAGAAAATACAAGACACTCAGATCTCCTAAAAGCACTGAGAACATAAAAAATGCTGACGTGCCGCTAAGGCAAAAGACTATACACACAGTATTTAAGGGGAACAAAACTGATCCACTTTCTCCAGAAACACATAGCTGTATGCTTTATTTCTTATTTTCATACAAGCCAATGCCCTCACAGTGAATGACACTAGTCTTGAGATAAAAGCACCATGGCTGGCTCAGAAAGCTGCATCTCCCTCCAACAGTCTCTATTTTCTAAAGAGATGAAGCCCCTGAGCAGAATGTCTACTATCACTTGTGATAACAGAGAAGAAAGGTTCCAAGCATTTCAGATATCCTCTGGTATTCATTCCTTGGCTGGTACTTTTCCTTTTAGGGATGACTCGAGCTCCACAGGGCTTCTTACTAGTCTGGAGACAACTGTGGTGCCAAATTTAGTCTTTTCCTCCTCCCCCACATGCAAACACTCACACTACACATTCAACCGATTATCTGATTTGCTATAAGCTATGGTAAAGGTAAGCTTAGTACCACTCCTACGGAAGTACCCTCTCTCTGAAAAATACAGCTGAGCTTTTCAGAGAGGCATAGAGAAGATGCTTTCTTTTTCCCTAGCCTCAGATAATCCAAGTTTTTATTTCCACAGAAGCTCCAGAACAGAAAAGTGATTCTTAATCTTAACTGCAACTGAAATAATAGTTTTCAGAAACGTCTTAATGCTAAAGTTTGTGAACATATTTAGAAAAATTTCACTTCCTCCTTCAACTGCATGTCCATTAGAAAGAAATATTTTCGTGCTATATGTAGGGTAATGCATTTAAGGATAATCACTCTCAATATTCCACAAACTGGTACTAGTCTGAATCCTGCTGCTTGTTCTTGTAATCTATTTCCACAGAAACAGAAGCAGAGCAAACTTCTAAGTGTTCTTTTCTGCTACACTGTCAAAAGCTAGAGACAGAAAGATACATTATCAAAACCTCTGTTGGAAGGTATATAGTAAAAGCAAAATCCTCACTATGTATGGTTAGTATTTAATGCAATCATTACTAGAGAAATCTCAAGGTATCTATTAGATAGTTAGTGCCCCACTAGCAGCAGATGAATGATGTGTGAGAAGACACCAAGTACTCAGATGCAGCATTTGAAAATAAACTGCGTTTGAAACAGTTAAGACAGACCCTTGCAAAGACTTGACAAAAACCTGGGTACAGTGAAACCCTATAAACTACATTTATTTAGATGAGACAGATCAGGCAGAAGATTTTTTTTTTTTTAGGGGCCGGGGGAGGGTAATAGCATATTATACTAGAAATTAATACAAGGTTGTTATTAAGGTGTGCAGGGAAGAACAAAACTGAAAATTCTTCAAATTCCAACAGAAAACAGTACTTATTACTGAGAATACTATGCATGTTCCCAGATACTGTCAAATACTTCACACAAACTACATAAATATCTAACCCATTACAAGCATTTCATGATAAAAATAATTCCTTAGCTTCACCACTAAGCTCCTCATCCATTTTAATATGTCCTTTATGTTTTATCAGTACTATGGATTTATCAGCTTAATGGGACTGGTAAGTGTTTTCAGACAGAATGCTTCAAGTATAAAAAAGAGAACTAAGGGTGCATATTAAAGAAAGAAAAAACAACAGACTGGTAATTAACAAAGTATCACTGAGTCACTGTCCCAAGGCATTCAGACAGTTGCCATCTGAAATCAAACTACTGATGACGATTGCTAAAGGATATGATGATTAGTGAGCAAACAAAATATTTTTGATTTGCAAATAATGAAGAGGTATATTAAAAACCTCTTATAAAATCTGTGCGATGAGGACTGAACATAAGGACTTCGCTTTGAAGATGGCAATCTGAAGAAGAAAAATTATCATTCAGAAGACTAGGTTACAGATTTCATAAAAACATTACTGAGATAAAGAACTTCACGTAGGAGAAGGTAATGGATATTGCCACTCTTTTACAGAAATCTTTCAAACAAAAGGATATCTTTTGTCTTAGGTGTTAACCAAGTTTCTGGACATTACGTGACTTGCTTTTTACTGTCTAAATCTCACCTTAGCTCACACCTACCTGGCACAAAACTTCTTGGACAGTTTCAAAAACATCTAATGGTATTAGATAGACCTCAGCTCCGATCCTTTATGATAGCAATATTTCTTTATTTCCCCTTGTCCTCTCATGGCTTGCAGATAAATCATGATGCCACTGTCTCATTTCCAGTAACAATGTTCAGTTCTCTGCTATTGGTTTTCTAAGTTTTGTTATACAACTTCCTTGCTCAGTTGACAGCTGAAAAACCCACCCATCTACTGCAAGACACTGGTCTACCCAATATCCTTGCTATTGCATGTTTTAGTAAATCACAGTGTGACAAAGGATAAAAATATTGTGTCCTTGTCACTATCAGCCCGTAATGACTATTAATTTGGGTTGTATGCTGCTTTCAGTTGTTCTTGTGTTGCTTGAAAAAACTAGCTGTCAATGCCCCACCAAAATCTGGCTGAACACTGGCACATGAGCTGAGTACTTAGTGACTGGACCTCAACTACCAAATATTAGCCTCCAGAAGGAAGCACAGCACATACCATTTTCATCAGCAAGTACTCTCTTACTGTGTGAATTTCTAGTTTCAGCAGCACTGTTGACAAAGCACACAGAGACCAAACCAACTGCTAAGATAGCAAGTGATTAGGTTGATGTCGTAGTGAAGCAGTGATGCTTATCATTCCAGTGGCAGTGCAGATGAGAAGCTACTCACAGCCTTCCAAGGTTGTCTGCAAACTCCTTTTGACTGTTTTTAAAAAGCTGAAAGTTTACAGCTATAACTTAACACTAAAGCAGGCATCCATCACTTCAAAACTCTGCACATTCTGTTCATGCAGATTTAAAATAAAGTTCCGTAAGAAGGAATAATTATTTTCTTTTCAACTCCACCTCTTCTTCTTTCCTGCTTATTTTTCTGTTAAAACTGACTGCTAAGACTTATTTTTCTGAATACAGAACTATAGACAAAGAAGGCTTTCACTGACTCAAGAACTGCAGTAGTCTACAAAGCAACTGTTTTCTACATTTCTAGAAACACTGAGAGAAGTTTTGGCAGGAAGAGCCTACTCCCAAAACCAAATACTGGGGGAGGAGCAGGGAAAACTCCTGAACAAGTCCTGCTTTCTTCTTAAGCCACACGTTGGCAATATTTTCCCCTCACAGAGTACGAAGATCTTAAAATTCTTGGTAACTACAGATACTCCCAGTAAATTATCCTGAAAAAGCTAAACACCCTTTTTTTTTTTTTAATAGACTTCTCTTAAATCCCTCCTCAGCCCGATGACAACAGTTAAAACTCCCCACTCAAAATCTCTGTAGAACTTTCAGTCTGGTTTGGGCTGGGGTAGAGTTAATTTTCTTCATAGGAGCTGGCATGTGGTTGTGTTTCACATTTGTGTTGGAAACCGCGCTGATAACACAGTGGTGTTTTCCTTATTGCTGGGCAGCGCTTACACAGCATCAAGGCCTTTTCTGCTCCTCATCCCACCCCACCAGCAAGTCGGCTGGGGGGCACAAGGACTTGGGAGGGGACACAGCCAGGACAGCTGGCCCCAACTGACCAAAGGGATATTCCATACCATATGACATCATGCTCAGCATATAAAGCTGGAGGAAGAATTAGAAAGGGGAAGACATTCGGAGTGATGGCGCTTGTCTTCCCCGGTAACCATCACATGTGGTGAAGCCCTGCTTTCCTGGAGATGGCTGAACACCTGTCTGCCCATGGGAAGTGGTGAATGAATTCCTTGCTTTGCTTAAAGACGTGGCTTTTGCTGACTTTACCTCAACCCGCAAGCTTTCTCACTTCTACTCTTCTGATTCTCCCCCCATCGCACTGTGAAGGGAGTGAGCGAGCAGCCGTGAAGGGCTTAGTTGTCAGCTGGGGTTAAACCACAACAAATTGATATACTACACTCAAGTTCCAGGAAAACAGAATAACCAAAGAAACATAGTAAGGAAATCAGTTAATCACCACTACTAAGTGCAAGCACGTATGTGCCCACTCAAATAGGTATCGCCACTTCCACTTTGAAAGCAGTTAGCACAGCGCACACTCAGTAGTTGAAGTGTTTTATAAGAGGCATCACTTTCTACATTAATTTTTGAAATGTCTTTCATATGAATGAGAAGAAAGACTCTACTTTGGGTTTATATACCTCAACTGTTACACTACTGTCACAATTCAGTTAACAAATGTCCAGAGTAATTACAGGGATCTAAACACTTAAATGGTACAGATGCATGGAATGAAACAGTGCCTTGGGTTTCCTTTCCATATAAACGCGTTCATTTTCACCATCAATTTACACAACAAAAATGAAAAGGTTCTTTCGAAGACTTAAACCATGATGAGAAATGCATGTGGAACATGTCAGGTATTTATTTGTATACTATGCATTTGCTGACCTAAGAAAATTCAAACATACTGAAGAAACGAGCCAAGACAGATATATAGCTTGGCTGCATGAAGCAAGGCATTTGTTTGGTTTATCTACATTATTTCCATTTAAGTTTCTCCAACAGAGTCACTCAGTGTGTTCTGGAATAGTCCCCTATAAATGTCTTCAGAGATAATGACTTTTTTGGCAAGGTGAACAAATTCAGCCAAATGGGAGTTACTCAGGAAATGGAATTTAGCAAATGACATATATCTCGACTTGAAGCCGAAAGTGTTTTCAGAAGAATCTGTAGAATCTTAAGATTCTGGAATATTCCTTTTTATTTTTTGCTACTCCTTTCAACATTCAGTGGCAGTCCATCAATCGCATCCATTCATCTTCCACAACTGTACTTCAAATACATTTAAGACATACTACTGTCCTACTGGTGTAATCACCAAATGTAACTAGCAATGGTATAATTTAACCACAGAGTTTTTCCACGTGATTTCTATTAACAGCCAAGAACTCCAAGAAACTACATATGGTATTTTCTGTTTAGCAAAAGTAAGTTATCTGTACCCCATTCTGAGAAAAGGGTGAGGAATGAAAACACCTGTGTGACTCAAAAGTCACAGTGTGACTTTAAGTGAAAGGATTTTAGTTATTTAAACAATATCTCGGCCTTATGTAAACTCCTACCTGCTGTTTGTTGCCTTTTCTTGTTAACATGACAAATGGCATTGTGTCTCCAGACTCTGACTCTCCTTCCCCACCACCAAGCGGAGGACCCTTCTTCAGTTGACTTTTGAGATGTAGAGGAATAGCAACATCCAACTGATGTACTTTAACAGATTCACCACTCCGTTGCTATAAAAAAAAAAAAAGTGGTAAATTATATAAATGATCAGATACTAAAAATGTCAGTTAAGTCTGGCAACATGCATATTTTCATGACTGAGAAAAGGTTTAATCTCCCAGGAAAATGGAACAACATAGAAATAAATGTATTAGGCTTTATTACATTTCCCTTTAGTTTCCTTGCTTGTGAAGAAGACAGTTAAAGGGACAGAATACTTCAAATTTTAAAGTTATTCTGAATAACAACCTTCTAAAGAAAGAAATCTAGAGACTTGATTAGACAGACTTGAGAAAGGATATTCTACATTCAAGATTTCTTGTAGGCTCTTAGTAATGTATTCCTCATACAGGGTTTGCTATACTCAACACTATTGATTAGATGTGACTGGAACAAAAAAAAAGAACTTAAAGGTTACGTAAACATAAATGCAGCTACATTTTAAACATATTAAAACCTAGGCATGGATGCTTTAGGATCAAGTCAGAAGCATCGTATAGTATCTGATGTAGCTGTTATATATGTCAGCATGTCATATATTCACTAGGCAAACAACACAACATCTATTTTACTAAAAACTACTTATCCAAATGTGTCAACTACAGAGAAGAGGCCACAGTTAAGAAAAAAAAAAAATCATGTTCTTTACTATAGGAAGCTAAGCATTTCAATAGCTTATTTTAAAAAATAATAATTAATATTTATATATATATTTATAGTATAATTATATTTAGAAGTTTAATTTAAAAATTTTTTAAATTAAAACAATCGAATATAGTTAGCTGTACAGCAAATTATATTAATTCAAGAAAATAAATATCTATACCTGAAGATTTTCCAGCATCATTTTATCCAATGCCTGAATGAAGTCCTCATCTTCTGCACAAGGGACATGCTTAAGTCCTCCTCCTTTAATCATTACTTCCTATTGCAGTGGGAATAAACATTCTACTACGTTAGTTTCAGAAATACAAATATGCAGTCTAGAAATAAGTGGAACAATATCCTTAGTGCTTATTATGTATCATACATAATCAAAAGCTTTAAACAATTGGATTGTTAAAGAAAAAAAGCTTTCAGCCTGAATTATTTTCTTGAAGAAATATTTCCTGACCCTTATTGCATCAATTATTATGAAGGCTGGCCAGTCATAACATTCTGACATACTAGTGTATGTGCACAGATATGTATGTACACATTCTAGATACGGCAAAAATACAAAGAAAAGTCTCTATCCTTACCACACCTAATTTAACTAATTTTTCCAGTAAGTCCATAAAGTTAGATGGTCTTTTCAAGACAACTACTACTCTTCAGTATTTGGAAAGCATAACATTGTTTCTAGAACAATGTGTTAGGGTACTGGTAATGTTCATTACTTTCCTTACTATGTAACTGCAGTTCAGGCTCAACCGGATGGGTTCTTTTGCTACAGGTGTTACAATCTACCAATCCCAAATTTGTATTTTAGCAATTCTGCACTTTGTAGTTTGTCTCCTTTTTAGTTTTGAAATCTAGTGGAGCGTAACTACTTTACCTTGTTGTATAATACCACTTTGCTACCATTGCTAGATTGCAAAACTATCATTTATGCAATCTTTTCCAGACTAGCTACCACCTGTGAAAGCACACAGTCCTGTGAAAACATGTTGTAGTAAAGTTGACAGCGTCAATATTTTCAGAAGGTAATCATGAAAGTTTGCAAATATAAAAATAACTCTAAAATGTATTTGAAAGAATAGCAAGGAGTGTTCTTGCCGTATTTTCCCAGACATGTTAGGAGCAGCATGGGAAAAAACATTCAGTAAAGAAAACCAAAGATGCAAAATTCCATTCACTTATCTTAAGCTACAATACATACTGTATTCTCCTCATCAGTTTCATTTTCCTTATTGGAGTCTGTAAGATAATCTGTGTTTTCTTCCTCCTCTTCTTCACCTTCTTCTTCCTCATTGTCAGAGCCCTCCTGAAATATTCAATGAATAACTTCTGACTATTTTAAAACAAAAAAGGCCACTTGCATCTGATTCTTCATTCACCTTTTCTGTACCTTTCCTACCCGCTCCCCAGCCAAACCTGTTTAGTTCAGTTCAGCCTCAGTAAATGTGTTATGTTTTGCATTTAATGTTTCGGTCTGGACTCACTCAGCTTTATCTGACATTTCCACACAAACATACAGCAGAAAACTGGGAGCAATGGCTGATACACGAGATGGTTGTGCTGCCACTCAGAGAGAACTCGACAAACTGGAGGAATGGACTGGCAGGAACTCATGAAGTTCAATGAAGGGAAATGCAAAGTCCAGCATCTGAGGAGCAAGAACCCTGTTCCACCAGTACAGGCTGGAAAGCAGCTCTGCAGAGAAGGACCTGGGGTCCCGGAGGACACCAAACTGACCAAGAACCAGCAATGCACCCTTGCAGCAAAGGCAGCTGACAGCATCCTGGGCTGCATTAGGAAAACATGTTCTTGACATGTCAAATGAGGCAGCCCTTCCTGCCTGCTCAGCACTGGCAAGACACATCTGAAGTGCTGTGCCCAGCTCTGGGTTCCCCAATACACAACAGATATGGACACATGGAGTGAATGCAGCAATAGGCTGTAAAGATGATTAAGGGACTGGAGCACCTGTCATAGGAGGAAAGGCTGAGACAGGTGGTGGTGTTTAGCCTGGGGAGGAGAAGGCTCTGAGTGGGGTGAGATCTTCTCAATGTGTGTAATACCTCAAGGGAGGGAACAAAGAAGAGGGAGCTGGACTTTTCTCAGTGGTGCCCTGTGACAGACCCAGAAGCAGTTGGGCCCCGACTCAGACACAAGTTGAAAATTTCCATTTAGATGTAAGAAAACCAGCCTTCTTTACTGTGACGGTGCCTAAACACTGGACCAGATTACCCAGAAAAGTTGTACAGCCTCCATTCTTGGAGATACTAGAAACTTGATTGGACACTGCCTCAGGCAACCTGCTGTAGGTGACCCTGCTTTGAGCAAGGGAGGCTGGACAAGAAGATCTCCAGCGGTCCTTTCCCCACCCCACAACCACTTCTGATTCTAACGATACTATTAATTTGTGGGTAAAGGCACAAACCCAGCCAAACTTCAGGAACTTTAACACTGAGAAGCATGGATTGGAAGAAAGCTTACTAGTAGACCAACAAACCCAAGCATAAGGAGAAAAGTATTTCCTGTTACCTTGATGAACTCATTTTCTTGTAACACTACCATTACCACGTAAACTGCTGTGTCATAGTGACAAGTTAGAATTTCTATGTACACATCTTTTTTATTGGCTCCACCATTTCTGATTCAAAATATGATTGGCAGAGTAAACAAGGAAGGTTGTTATGCTCCATAACTCTTATTTATTCACATTATACAGGCATACTCTGAACACCTGTTATTTTTCCTACACAACTGCTCAGACATCTAGTCAATGCTTTTGCTTCTACAACAGATAAAGATAATTATCTGAAAGTGTTTTCATGCCAAAAAGTAAAGGCATCTTTTTGTTGAGAAGCAGCACATACCCTGAACAAAGTTATCAGGTTCACATTGCTGCCATAAATTCTCTAGAATAAGCCTCAGACACTGTATTCAGTTTTCCATATATACAAAACTGGGATGGAAATAGCCTCGGAGTACTGAATGAGTTGTGCACACCCACATTTCACCTGCTAACTCCATGAGATAGAAGGGCTTCAGAAAATAATGAGTAATCAAAATACCGATTACTCATTCTTTTTATGCAAGGCAAGTAAATTATTAAGTTCACCTCTTCTTCTGGCTCATTTACTTCACTTTCATTTCCAGATTGTTCCTCTGTCTCTGCTCCACCTTCTTCCTCCTCTTCATCTTCTTCCAGGTTCTCTCCTTCTGTAATGGAATCTTTGGAATCTTTGTCATTTACAATTCCTGAAATGTGGAAAAAGAGAAAGAAGTAGAACACATATAACCGCTCAAGTTATATGTGGAAGATCACTGCAAAAGTCCATTGTTACTGAACATTAAAACTTCCAATGGGTTGTAATACTTGACTTTTGAATGAAACATTTTCTATATAGCTACCTTACTCACAAAGGGTAATAATTTCCCTGCCAGAAAAGGAGGAAAACGTTATGAAGAATGTTTAAAGTCTCCCATAAAACAGAATCAAGATGCTGCACTGTGCAAACTGCTTCAAAATATCCACAAACTAAATGTGCAACCTTAGTGAAACATAAGCACTGTTATAGATGCTCTACAAAGCCAGCAGAACCACAGAACACATCAAGACCCTGCAGTCTTAGTTACAGTACTTCACACTACTGCCAATTTACAGGTTTCGAAACAACTATATTCTCAGACTGTAATAAAACTTTCTGACCCTCTTTTCATGCTCTGAGGCTGCACTTGAACCTACGAGGATGTATATATATAAAGTCTTTAAGAAACCAGTCTCTTCCAAAAGTATTATCTAGTATGCTCACCCTACTTGCAGACAGGACTGATAGTTCTTTCACTGTTTTACTTCATCTTCTAGTTTTCCTTACTGTCCTGCTTGCTGTCTCTCAAGACGTTTTGGTTTACTCTGTGTGCACGTTACCAAATGTAGCTCCCTAAACCTCTGCTTTCTTTTAATAAGGTATCCTTCAGTGTAATACCCTTATCTATACCATTCCCACAGCAGTGAACAGTAAGTTTTAGCTTCTTTCAGTGTCCAATTTAGTCTTAGAAATAGACTTCAATCAGAATCGTTTTCAGAGAAAGTATTAAGAATTGAGCATGGTTCTGATTCGGGGGGGGGGGGGGGGGGGGGGAATCAATCTGTTTTTCAAGAACGGTCACTGCAAAAAATTAGTCATCCAATGCAAAACAGAACAAGCTTCCAGCACATACACTGTTGTTCTCATACATTCTATTAATTTGGTTTCATTGATTTACAAAGCCACTTAAGCCTCCAGAGGATCATGGTTTGAGCTAGCACAAAGCAACGCTGATACCAGTCTTCTGCAACACAGCAGAACTAAGCAAGCAATTTTTGAAAGATTTTACTAAGGAGTCAATACAAGTCACTATGCAGTTCGTCATTCATGTTTTGACATCATACTGACCACACCTGGGGATGGCCATTAGCGTAAAGTCTTTTGGAGAGCAAATGAACACATCAGTTCTGTATTCATGCCACTCCTCGTTTGTTCTCTCCATATGCAAAGAACAAATGCAGGAGTACACAATTCCCGAGCAGAAGTCTAGATTCTGAGGGCATATCTCATTGGTTTTTTGTTGGGTTTTTTTTTATTTCTCTTCCAGCTGTCTTTAAGAGATCCAATATGCAGACACACACAGCCAGATCTCTGACAAAAATTTGACTAACATCACAAAGATCAGCTTTAGAAGGAGGTGAATTTTCAGAGCAATGCTCAAATTAAACAAAACTCAGAAATAGAATTAATAGTAGATACGGTTTTATGGTAGTTACTGAGGATTTCAGTTCTGTGTAAACACACACATATGCTTCCTCCTTCATATTCCAGACATTTCAAAGCATTCTTCTGCACCGCCGCCCCCCCCCCCCCCCCTTTATTAATACTGGGCTCTTCAAAGCACGTGCTGCTCCACAATTATGCACAAGTTCCTTTTGAATGACCCTATATTCTTACTGGTAGAAACCCACCAGAGCAGCACAGGAAACAACAGTCAGTCCCAAACGCACACTCTGCAGGCAACAAGCCACCCACTGTTCTGCATAGAATTACACTTAGGACTGACAAAGAGCAAAGCACACCATGGTCTTTTGCACAGTACCTTCTTGGTGTTACTGTCCATGGGCTGGGAAACCGTGGGGACAAACTGAATCAAGAACTGCAGATTTATTAGAGCTTTTGCTCAAGTATTAAAAACCTCATTTCCTTCAGACGTGCTTGCACCTATCATCATAACCTTTTCAAGGCATTTGTAGGAGAGAAGTGCCAAGTGTCTTTCAAAAGAATATTACATTTTATGTCACTACTTGTAAATTGCTTCTTGGTTATCATTTGGAAAGCATAAAAGCTGGTATTTAGATCATACCATAAGGAAATTTTTATCTACATTACTACATAGGTAATTTTAAGGCATGTCAATTAAACAAACAGCATATTAAAAAACAAATTCCACGTAAAACAGAATTTGCAATGTTTTACCTGGCTCTTACACATACTTATCCAACTGGATTAAAGGATTATTCTTAAAAATTCTATTTGTCTAACTAGATGAAGTGCTATTAAGGCTCTAATTAACACTTAAATAGTGTAAAATTTACATATGAAAGCTTTTAATGAACAATCTTGTCTTCAAATAAAAATAGAAGATTAGAAAACAACTCCATTTAATGAGAAATGAGCACAGTACTATTCAATAATTAGAAAGAACTGATTTGTAAAAAGTTCTAAAAGTTAATATGACAATGATAGTTTAAGATACACACCAGTATTTTGTCAACTGAGCTGTACTGCAAACCCAACCTTTTTCTCCAGGAATTACTGATTTTTAACACAGCAAGATTTATAAATACATATTACTGTAATCTTAGCAAGAACTACAAACTAGCATGGAACCTTGCCAAAAGGTAAATATTAAGAAGAAAAAAAAACCTTTAATAATCTAACCAAAGCTCTAATTCATGAAAAGGAAATCGCCCTCTGGCCTCTACTGAAATGTAAAGTCCATTCAAAATTATTCCAAAGGAAGTGTAATGCTCAAGGTACCTGATTGTGTTTTAAAAGCAAAATCTGTTCCCAGATTTTTGTAGTCTTAAACTAATGCTTACTTTGACACATTAACTTTGGTGAAATCCAGAACTGGGGAAGGAACACAGAGTTGCAAGCAACCAATCTACCAAAATGACCAAGCTGGTTTTCATCAGTGCTTACCAACCAACAGGCTGCAGGAACTGAGTGCACAGATACTACTTGCTTTTCGTAGTAGAGCATGCTTTCTAAAGTTTTCTGATGATATTCAGTTTTCTTCCTCATCATTTGCACCATACTACTGCATATACTAATATAATGTATCTACAAACAGACACACTCTCCCACTCCAAATACTACTATATTAACAGTATTGGTATTGACTTTTTTTAAAAAAAATAATTCATCACTTTAGAGTTATGGAGAGTCTATATGATCTCCATGGTGATGAGAGAAATGCAAAGAAGTTACACAAATATTCCTATCATGAGACTAAAAAGATTGTACCATGCAAATAACAAGTTACCCATCATTACCACCATACAAAAGACCATTTAAAGAAATACAGGAATTATCAAAACCAACTCATTTCACTTGTACACTTTCTTACCTAATTTTATTAAGAATTCTCGTTCCAAGTCTTGCACCTGTCTGATAGCTTCTTCCAGAGAATTGCAGAGCTTTATCTTTGGTCTCAGCAGTTCCAGAGTATCACTGATCATATAGTCTATGTCTATAGGAAATGGGTGGTCTTTTGTCCAAACATCCAGACTTTTCTTCCACCAAACATACCGCTAGAACACAAAATATTAAAATAAATTATATGCACAATGGCATTTATAAACTATACAAGTTATTAATGCTTACCTATATTTGTACAGTAAAAAACGCAAAAGATTTCACATCACTGCTCTCCTATTTCATACAACTGTCAGATATTTTGATATCACTAAACACTGTTTGGTAACACTGGGTATCACAAACATTAAGAACATGATCCTTTTATCATAACACTTGCCAGAAGTATGAAGACTGAGCAAAAAGGCACTGAAAAGAAAGCACCTTCTAAGGGTAGATTCTTTCTATGAGAGATGAGCGCTTGACCAGCCAGCTTTCAACTCCTTCTTCTGTATATTTTCAAGAAAATTAATTCCCCCAAAGGCATATTATGAGGAAAAGGGGGGAAACATCACAAAATTTTTAAGACTGCAGCTAGCATGAAGTGACTGATACAGTTTGCTTCATAATAAATTAGCACATACCCTTTAAAATAAAAGTGTAAGAAATAAATGCTGATCCTAAGTGAACCTAACAGTGGAATCCAAGAACAAAGGTGTTGCAAAAATCACATCTGAAAACAACATACAAGCAACAGATTTTTTTATTTAAAAGGTGACACGGTCAAAAGGAACGCTTGTCTGAAACCGTAAGGTGTAACAAAAATACAATGACTTTTTCACTGACAAGTTTATTCTGGGTTTAAAAACAAGACCATGCTGTACTTCAAAACATCATTTTACATCTTGTATACAGATGAAGGATATCCATTCTGGAGGTCTGAAATAAGTCGTTATCACCTATTTTTTAAAAATATCCTTGTTTTAGTACAATTTGAAGAGAGAAGCAGAAAGACAAAGAAATTAAAAGCCAAAGATTTTTAGCATGAACTCCATGGGCTGGAATTCCCCACTTTCTGAGGAACACATTCCAGTGTTTAAACACCCCCATCATGAAATCCTCCCCCCCCCCTTACGAAATCCTTCCCCCCCCCATTACATCTATTGAATCAGAACTTTCCTTGCTGCACCTTGTGACCATTACTTCTCATCCTTTCACTGTGCACACCTGAGAAGTTCTGACTCCTCCTCTACAAACACTATTAGCTGAGGACAGCAACTTAATGAGCATTCTCTTCTCCAAGCTGAGTAAACCCACAATGTGAGCACTGACAGCCTCCTGATCATTTTGGTGAGCCTCCACCGGACCCAGCTTAGTTTGCTGATGTCTCTCCTCTCATCTGCCAGGAAGCCCTGACCTGGAAACAGTGCTCCAGATGTGGTCTCACAAGTGCCAAGAAGGAAAGTGAAAAAAGAAAAAAAATCATTCAAACCTCTGGCTACACCCCTGCCAACACAACACAGTATGCTGTTGGCCTTCATCACCCTAATGGTGAAAAACTTTATGTCATGTTCATACAGTACAGGAGTCCCAGACCTTTTCCTGCAAAGCTGCTAAGTAGTCAGTACCAGGCAGTATTGCTGCATGGAGCTATTCCATCCCAAATAGAAGACCTGATACTTACCTTGGCTGGAATTCACAAGGTTTCTGTCAGCCCATTTTCCCATTTGCTGAGATCCCCTGAAGGGGGGGAACCCAAACCCTTCAGTGAATCTACCGCTACCCCAGTGTCCTGCAACTTTGCTGGAACAGTAACATCTACATATAAATCACTTTAAAATAAAACTGCTATCAGACAGACAGGATTCTAAGAACTATAGTGCTAGAAAACAATGTAAGTAACAGAGTGACTCATGTTCGGCTTGTTAGAGAAATCTACAGAACTACATAGAATTTAGTTTAGCATACCTGAAAATATACAAGGAAGCAATCAAGTTTACGTTTGCTGGATCCTCTGTCAAAATACTGCCCACAGGTATCGAGGATAGTACAAACTAGTCTGATTCTGAAAAGATGCTCTGGAGGATCCAGTGGACTAGGACTACCATCAGGGTTCACACCAAATGATGTGAAAGAATACAGAGTTCGAAATATTACAGCTGATTCCACCATTCGATAATTGTAAAGCTCCCCCAAAAACTTGGCACTGCTGATCCGCCGTTGGTTAAACTTTGGCTGGTTAACCTTTATCAAAAAAGAAAACAAAAAAATCACTTTATCATGCAGACACAACAGAATCTTTGTAAAAGGTTTGTTGTTTGGTGGGGTTTTGGTTTGCTTTTTTTTTTTTTAAAGAAAAAAGTAGTATACAAAAATTGATGCATTTGTTATAATTACAGATGGTTACTTCTGGCTACATACACTAACAAAATCAAACATTAAAAAGTAGTTATGAAAGCTGGTCAACTAATAGTTATTATAAAGTTCACATACATTTAGCACACACTCTATCTTGCCCAGATAATTCCTGTAAATTCACCTATCAAAATATGGACTAGTCTCCAAAGTTAAGGTGCATGAATCTGACTACACTGTGAAAGAACAAATTGTATGCCATTACTACAAGGGGAGCACAGCAACTATCCTAGTAATGTCTGCAGTTTGCTGGGGTTTTTTTGGGGGTGTTGTTTTTTTTTAATTTAAATAAACCCACACAAAGCAAATAACTGAGGTAAAAAAGTCATCAAACAACAACCCAGAATTCAAGGACACCTTTCTTTAAGCAAGATTATTTTACTATTTTCCTTTCAACATAAGTAGATGAATATAGTTTAGTAAGAATGTCAGTTGTTTACCTCCATTCCTAGTCGAATATCCTCTAGTACTCCATCCACAACATGAATTCCAACATCTTCCTGGTATAAGACCAACCCTGCTAAGAGGTTGGCTACACAGTGAATACTATTATATTTCACATTCCAGATGTTGATCATACAGCATATAACATAGTCTTTTACTTCCGCATCCTGCCAAGGCAGCTTGCGCATCTGTCTCAGGACCTAAACCAAATTTTAAGACAAACAACATTTTAGCAGGCAAAGTAACAGGTTACTCACTGTCATCCCCACATCTCTCAGCTGGGATGAAATCTCTGTAGGCACCTGCAAGCAATCTCATTCTCTTTTTCAAGCATCCTCCAGATCTGCAGTAGCTATGGAAAACTCCATACATGTAACCCAACTTCTGTTCTCTAGCTACTAATGAAGCTGTCCAAATCTGTTCTGTAATTTCCTTGCTCTTACAGTCTGTATTTAACTGTAGCCTTTTATCTCTTACTCTGAACACAAGGTACTTAGCACAAAGATTCTCATTTCATTCTATATTTGTGCAGCACTTAACGCTGTGGAGAACACAGGTCCATGAATGGAACTTCTATGCATTCCAATAAAATAAATTAAGCTATCTTAAAATTTTTTTATTCCTACTTGATCTCTCTTGCTTGCAATTAAAAAAATTATAACCCTCCCCAAACCCTGTAGGTACTATATCACTTCCAGTAAAACCTGTATTAAAGATTTCAAAAGGACTTGCCTTCTCTGTGGTGACTTTGGAGAGATCCTTGTAAAGAAGCTTACGAATATATTCCTGCAAAGGAGGACGTTTTTTCTTCACAGTTTTTTCAGCTGGAGGGGGATTACAGTAGTAATATGCATTTTCTACCATTGTAACATAGCGTGCATCAAGATGCATTGCTTGTTTTTTTCTCATCATTTGTTCCTGGAAATAAATGCAAATGTTCAACTAAAGACATTGATATATTACATTTTCAAGTCAAAGGCTTTTACATCTACGTTTGGGACAAAGGAAACATGAAAGATCACAGAAAAGTAAGTTAAAAGCTTGGGTAGAGAGAAGAAAGGACAATGCATGTATGTAGTTCTGGGTTGCTATTTCCAGGATCATTTTTCTTCACAATCCCCATTTTAATAATGGTTCACCTATGGTGAAAAAAGTTTCAGGACAGTATTTAAAGTTTAACTTGAAATCTAATTGTTATGATTTAGATAAATGATTAATAAGATTATTAGCAATTCCATTCAAAACATGATTTTATTTAACTAAAGTAACTGAAATATTGATGTCTTGACACAAGCATAATGAATTATCATAAGAGTGGCAATCTATTTTCTACATCAGTATGCAACTCCAGAAAGTTTATACTGATGGTTTCACATTGCTTTTCAATGGTTTAGGCAATGACATTTTCCTTATTACATGCTCCATTGTTGTTTACCCAAGCAGAATAGGTAGTTTTTCTTGCAGTCGACCACAATGTATGACTTTGGGGAAAAAAAATTAGACAAGTAAAAGGTTACTACATCAACACTAATTACTGTGCTTAACTGTCAGGTTTGTCCTAATTTTCCTCACTGAATACAATCTTCTCTCCATATTTCATCTTGAATATGTACTTTAAGATTTATTTTGTGGGTTTTAAAAGTTTCTTGTATCTAAAAATTCTGTACAAGAACTAAAGTAGCTGTTCTAAGCCGCTGATTTTTACAGTTAAAGATGACAATGAGCTTAATTCCATTATAAAATATTTTTATACACATATGTGTATTTATGTATATATGTGTGTAATTCTGTAAGTTGCACTGCATTTTTATGTACAACATACGATCCCATATATTCTAAATCACTCTAAAGTGGTTCAACAGAAAAAGAAACTGCACCATTTTAGACTATTATTTAATAGAGGTTGGCTAAACAATAATTTACAGCATCAAACAGATAAACAAAACTAAGGTGTAAGTACTGTTCTATCACTATACGCAAATGTTACTATATACATTCATGCAGTCCAGTAAACTAATGAAAAGGGTTTAAACCTTTTTTGATCATTAGTAAAGAAGTACAATTCTTCATGCGGTGGACTTTCCAATAAGATTGAGTAATTTAAAGTTTCTTTTACAAGACAGTGGTTGTAAATATACTTAAACAGCTCCTTAACCTTGCGTTTCAGCTGCTAATTCAATAAGGAAGAGCAGCTTTGTGTAACATAGTAACTCAACAAATAATGTGATTTGCCTCCTAGACTGCTCTATTCCTAGGAAGACTAATCTGACAACAATGCTAAGGCATTTCATTTTTAACCTTTTCCATGACACAAATGGCCTCCCCTTTGATTCCCTGAGACTGCTCCCTTCCAAATGGGAAATTTCTGTCAATTAGTAGCAAGTTTACCTACAGATGCTTAACAAATGCATACATAAATTGTGGGGAAAAACCACTTATAGTACAAAGTTCCAAAACCTAACAGTGTCATCATATACGTTAATGTCACCTTTGCAAATTTTTCACCTTTTCTAGATGCATCGGGAGAAAATACATCTTTACTGCCTTAATGACATTTATCATGCTTTACTATAAACTGAAAAATGAAGTGGGGCAAAGTAAAGCATACCAGAGAAAATGGCAGAAGGGCTTGCAAATAAAATTAAAAACTCACTAAAACTACATAATTTTTCTGTCCTCCTGTTATAAAAAGTTGTACATTATACTGTAAATAACAGGTTATAATTAAAATGTTTCTTCCCAGATGAGACAATAGGCACTTCCCCACGTCTCAAAATCACTGTAATTCATAATCTTTTTGAGCAATCCCAAGTATGTATTCTAACTCTAAGTGGATGGTATTAATCTTAATCTCTGTTTAAAATCATCACTATTTTAACCAACCATGTGTATTTCAATCCTTTTCCATTTACGGCATCAAGTCAGATGGACAGGCAACAAAGAGAAACCGTAACAATACACTGCCTACAATAACAAAAAACCTTGACACATTTCAGAAGAAAAAAGCAAGACCTGCAGTCTAAAGCACTTTAGGCTAACTCGTTTTCCTAGTCTAAAATGAAGAATCACAAAGGTAAAGCATTACATTTAAAGATTAGGTTTCTGGTTTTCCTTTAATAAAAAGATATCACAAATAACATTAAAATATCCAAAAGTTAAAACAGAAAAAGGGTTTAGTGTTTGGTTTTTTTCTTGGTACCAAAACCTCTCTGTATGTAGCGTATACTGCAGATGCATTTCAAAAGAAAATCTGGGGAGAATTAGGAGATGCTCCCCTGGTTAATAGTCTTGCTCTTGCCCCCCTCAAGGTGATAACATCAACCTGCATTGCAAGAAATAGAATTTTTGCAAAGCAGACCAAAAAAAAAACAAAAAGAGAGAGAAGGGGGGAAAAAAAAGAGAAGTCACCAAGTAAAACATAAGGAGCAGGAAAAGCCCATTTCAGAAAAGCATTTCAGCATGACTAACATTTACATTATCAGATTGTAATAAAGATTGTAATAAGATACTGAAACAGTTCAGCTTCTCCTTCCCTTTACTACCCACACTACCCTGCTACTTGTTCAACAGTTCAAAATCAAAATTCTAAACTTCTTGGAAGCACAGCACTGTTATAGTGAATTAACAGTCTCATTCTAATTGTAATTCTACAATTACACTGTCACATCCTCCCACAGTTTCAACTCCCTCTACGAAAGGAGTCTCCCCAAGAAACGGCCACTGTGTAGCTTAAGTTCTATATGTTTATGAATAAAAGTGATCTTGCCCTAAAGCTTTAAAAGACAATTGTCTAAATTAAAGGATTAAAAATGCATCAGAAGTCTTTTAATACCGAAACTTGGTATTCTTTTAACAAGGCCAGAACAGCATAAGACAAGAATTTGACATTTTAAAATGATTATATTAAAGAAACATAGATCAAGATAATACTGATCTTCCTTCCAAAGCACCAATTAAAATAATCCAATTCAAATAATCTATTTATCAACAGACCAACCCTAAAGCCAAGCTAGTTTTACATCAGTATTTTAAATTACATAAAGGATATTGAATTTGAAAGACTTGCCAAGAATGATTAACAGAAATAAACATTGCCCTGATAAAAGAATCTTTAAATAATTTGCGAAACCTGACAGTAGTTCTACAAACCCAGAATGTGACCATCAAATGTTTCTCTGAAGTCACTTAGTGCCACTAAGTTTGTGGCACTCTCACAGAACAATTTAGTGCCTAATAATTAATTTTCCCTAAATAACTTTCAAAATCCATTCTTAGCTATGACTTTCTTCCACACCAGGACAAAGCAATATTGTCTTTAATAGGAGACATATGGCCTGTTTGACATCTTACTACATAATATATCGTCAGCAGTGAAGATTTAAGACCAATAATTATCTGGAAGATCAACAGGCCTTAATTCTACTAGTAAGAGTCATTGGTAAGATCAGCTTTACACTTCCTTAGACTTTTACCACAAAATCCTAATTAGCTTGCTTTAGGAGTCATCTTTTCTACAGAATACACTAACTGGTACCACACTATTTAAGTAAAAATGAAATCTCTACATTCTACAGGGCAACATTAGAAGAGGCAGCTGTTAATATGGTTGTAGAATATAAATGTTAAGCTTATTTTACATCTTAATAGATATTCCAAACTTACTTGTCATCTCTAGCTTTTCTCCTGGTTCCTCAATGTGTAAGAAAAGGTTACTTATCCAAAATCTTGTGAGGCTTTAAGCCTCAGTTATTGACAGAGCATTTGTGGTTTGTCTCACACTTCACAGTCAAGTCATGTTTAGCATTCATCCAACAGATTTCAGCAATACAGCTAACAATCAGCATTTTTGCAGTGCATAAGACTAAAAGCAGTCTGTTACAAAAAGCAACTCTGGTAAAGGTATTTGATTTTTCCTGACCTCTAAAATTTTTATTAACTACAAGAAATTGGTAGCAGTGAGTAAAGTGTCTTTTAAAGACAATGGGCTAGTGTTTTCAGGGGAAAATACTTCATTATGGACAGGAATATATTTAACGATAAAACACATCAGCTGGCAAACCTTTCGAAAACTGAGAGATTGAGCCTTTCAAGATACAAAGTACACTGCAACAAAAATCACGAGCTGAGAACTTGCAAATTATTTGCCAATCTCTATCCTCCTGTGACTGACTACGCCACTGAAACAACGCTACAACATTCTAAGATGTTCAGAAAGAAATAGCATTTTGTAGAAAAGAAATCGTATGATGTACCCAAGTATGTAACAACTACGTCTTCATTAACTCTACAGCATGAGAAGGGAGGCTATAGAGTCAAGAAAATGACATGTCAAGTATAAGCCTGTGCTTTGGTAAGGAGGAGAGAGAGCAGACCCAGCAATATTTCAGAGTTTAAGTGCTGTGTCTCTACAGAAAGAGATTCCAAACACTTACAACTGCTCCCTTCCAGAAGGGTAAAATGTCCACTTTCTCCCCCAAACACAAATACTACTTTCTTTACTGCAGATACACATGTCTATATAATTCCTGCAGTGCACAGATTTGAAGGGAACATTAAAACATCTAGTCATACTTCTAATACAACAACATGGGCTATTAGTAGGTCTGTATCTGCTTAAGTTGCTTTTAATTTAACGCAATTTCCTATGGGTAGTATCTATTGTTGATGGACTTCAAACACGTTTGACTCAGTCTCTTGGCTTGGACACAGACTTTTAGGATTGTCTCAAGCCTGTAAACATATTATTCAGGGCTCAAATTCATACATTAAAAAAGACCCAAAGTTAATCCTTGTTATTTTTAAATCTTTGCCAGTACTTACCTAGACTTACAGATACCACTTCTACTCTCACCTTAATTACCAATCTCCATTTCTAAACCCCCTTCCTCTAGCATCTTCATAAACTTTTTCTTCAAATTCAGAACCTCAGGTTGTTATGCAGGGCGCATAAAGGCACACTCTCACGGCTATCTTCACCTCCAGCTGAAATATCTTACTATCTCTGGTTCGATTTACCACCATTTTCCCCCTCAAATAGCATCTCAAGCATGTTCAGGTACAGCTACCATGTTCTTTCAACCTCATCCTCTGCTTTTGCCCTATCTCTGAATTATCTGAAAAACAATAGTTTTTTTGCTTCAGAAACTAAATTCTTTATTTACATTTTAAGTCATGAACAGATTTATAGGTCAGCTGGAGTTCTCCAGCATACTTTCAGAAAGCTGTTCTCACAGGAGGTGCAATCTCAGAGCTGAGACAACACTGGACAGGCTATAAATAACAAGATGACAGGTCCATAGGACTACAAACCAAGGCTGATAGAGCCAAAGCAGCCCAGGACTCGCACATATATAATACTAGTCCATCTCAACCCCATTCCGCAATGAAAAGGCAAGATTTCAGGAAAATTGATTCATTGTCCTCCCATACTTGTCTTCTTTTTATTAAAGAATCTTATCCTCCCTGAGCAGCCAAGATAAAACTTAATGAAAGTTTTCACTTACAATTGTTTCAACATTGTAACTGACAATTAAGATATTAGTCACAATCATTGTTACAGTGACACCACTTCACAAAGCCAGAAAATAGAAGAATTGGTTTAATTAAGTGCATGACACCCTCCCCCATAAGACGATGAGTCTCCTCTTACCAAAAGAACACTGGTTCTTAAGTGAGATTCTGGTGATCTAAAGAGGAATCGTCCACAGGTTTCCAGCAGAGTACATGCCATTTCAATATGGTGATGAGAGAAGTCTGACAGAAGCATCTGGTATATGTTTATGTAAAAACACAGCATGTTAAGCATCTTTTTCAACTGCAGAAAACAGTAAGTTGTATCTACCAGACTTTACATTCCATAGTCTTTAAGAAAAAAACCGCTAATTGATTTTACTGATCAGATGTCAACAAAACCCAAAATATTCATCTTATTAAAAAAATATAAGAACTGTCTAGACCCCAAATTCTGACTCCAGAAGGCTGAAACACAGGACAGTTCCTAAGTCTAGCATAAAAAGACTACAATATTAAAACAAACACTGTAATTTCTCCCATATTCCTTCCAACTCAGGCACATCTCCTTTAAAATTCCTGCTGCTAGACTGGAAAATCACCAAATAATACTGCAAAAGGACACCATAACCTCAGAGCACATCTAATTGAATTGTATTGTTTAAGTTAAGCAATAACTACAAATTAATAGAGCTTTGCATTTTACAATAACCTATAGATGAGAGAAGAAAAATTATGAGTAACTATTTAAGCATTCAGCTTCAATACCTAATGAGTCCATATAAATGAAATTATTCCCACCAGAAGCCATCTTAATTCAAGTGAGTCTTCAACCACCTTTTATGAAAGGCACTTTTATTTTTTTAAACCCATTTTTAATTTGGTATTTGACATCAAGGATAAATTTGAACGTTTAACAGCATACAAATCGAGACTATATGCCTAGAGGTTAATGCTTTCCACAGATTTTTGTTCCTCAACAGAAGCATCTGCTAAAATGGCACATAAGCCTTTCCTTGCATCACTGAAAAACTTTCTGCCTTTAACCTCTCCCCCTTACTGTTATTTTCTCTGTAAAAACATTAATTGAGATCAACATAATGAAAGTTTTGCAATGTCTAGTAGATAAGTAGCAATGTCTACCATCACTTCACACAGAAAATTATTAG